>NW_015090922.1:32179208-32604831 GCF_001431845.1 Calidris pugnax | reverse complement strand
CCCCCCCATAATAAACAAAGCAATGCTCCTCCTGCCAAGGGCAAGAAAAAAATGAAAAACAGAGGGGATGGGATTTTCTGTAGTTGCTAAAGACTGACAGTGTAGTCCTGCCCCCACGCCCAACTAAAGACAAAGTCCAGGTACCCCCGGCTGGCAGAAGCTACTAAAAGAATGGCCAAATTCAACATCCTTCCTCACGCTATCGTACATTTTTACCTTCAGACACAGGAAAATCCTGTGCCCAGCACAGCTCCAAGTATGACGAAAGCAAAGAATTTAGTTCTGAAAAGGTTGTGTTGGCTCACAGAATGTCTGCTGAGGCAGTGTGCAATCTGTGTGTCTCTTTTTATACTCTTGACACCAGAGGAGAATGGAATGAGGAAAATTACATCTGAAATAGCAAATGTAGGGGTTTTGAGTCACCACCCAGAAGCATCTTTTTATAGATGAAAACTGCAATCGTTTTGACAAGCAAAGTGTAGTTGGGTGTTTTTTTGTATAATTTGACTTATCTGGGTTTGCTTTTTATAGATCCCTTTCTTGCTCACAATGGCAATTTCCTGTTTACTGCCTTTTCCAAGTAAGACATCATTTGTTTCCATTCGTAATTAAGACATTAAAAATTACAGCAGTGTTCAGTCATAAAAGCTGAATACTGTCACAGGCTTTACCAGTAGAGTTGCTTGGTTTTTACTGACAATGGGGGAGAGAGAAAAAATCATTTATTTGTTGCATGACAGCAAATATGTTCTCCAGAAGTAAAATAAACTTGAATTTCTAAATCCTGACTTTAGTATTAGAGGTCACTTCTATTTACAATACGTTACAATGAGAATTGTTATTTGAGACTCTTTATTGTTAAAGAGTTCAATGTGTTCTGCAAGTATTTCTGTGAAATGACACGTAATTTTTTTGGTGAACATTAGCACAAATAAAAATGGATGGAATTGTATGTTTACAATGGGAAAGTGAACAAGCCCAAAATGCAGGCAAACTATACTCACTTTAAAATTAGAGTTACTCTTTTGGAGAAAACGTTTTGTGTAACATTAAAGTTCCAATGTGAAATACCACCTCTACCATAAAAAATCTGCCTTCCAAATTAGGTAATAATTAACAAACACAGCTGTGGAACATTTGCAATATTTTTAGTGCTCTTATGTAAGTCAGCATTCATTCACAGAGAATAAGGTAGAAGAGAAAGCATTCAGACTGCACAATGCACTGCTTTGCTAAGGTGTCTAACACTGTTTGTCATGTAAGTTTAATATTGGTATTATCAATTGTGAAAATATTTGATTCACTAATTGTGCAAATATAACAATTGTGTTTTTGAAAAGCTATAGTGTGCAAGACTGCAAGTGTGCAAGATTGGCCTTTCAATCTTGGTCCAATCTGGTTTTGTCTGGCTTCAGTTTTCAGACACTGGTTCTTATATTATTAGGTTTTAAAATTATCGGATGGATTAGAATACCCATTAGCACCTTCCCCAGGAAGGGGATCAATCACCTCGCAGTCTCTTCTGCTTATTTAAATGAATTGAGGAGTTTAACTTTTTAAGGCATTTTCTCCAATTCTAGGATAAATTCTGCGCCTCTTATCTGATCCTCCTCAAATTTTCAACTGTTCCCAGTCATGACATCCCTGTTCTCACATCTAAGGAATACCTATTCTTGATCCATCATCCCGGGAGTGCATGGGTAGCTTCACAGCCCTTCTGACCCACAGTTCCTGGTCAAAGTCACCACTTTCTTAAATGTAGTCCTGTATTTGAGAGTTAGTAATACAGCTGTGCACGTACATTAAAGTGCACTTTGTTTGTGACCTCACTTGCTGAGAATGACTGCATCTTTGTTTACAGTTCCCACCAGTCTTTGTGTCATCCACAAGTTCTATGATGGGCCATTTCCATTCACCTCCAGATCATTGATTAAAATGTGGCTTTGTACCAATGTCTATGAAAGTCCAATGAAATCACTTCCATCCAGGATAATTTCTCATTGGCAACAGTTTTTTGACATCTGTTCAGTACATTAGAATGTCATAAGTTACGAAGTCAAACCCCCTGCAATAAATCATAGTGTATCGTTGTTACCCAATTATATTCATCAACCAAATATGTCATTACGTCTGAGATTTAAATCCAGTTTGTTGACAAGATCTTCTCTTTATAAAGTCACGCTGTCTGAAATTGATTACTTTCTTGCCCTTTCAGTCTTTATTAATTTAATTTCATTGGCACTTTCTTGTTTTTGTCAGGGATAGGTGTCAGGCTAACCAGCATATAGTTACTTGGGACATCCTGCTTGACATTCTTAATAGGGAAAAGATACTATTTACTGCAACAACAGCTAACACTTCATCACTGTTGTTATTTCATTCTACCAGAACTTCCTCTGTTCCAAGATTTATTAGGAAGAGCATCAGCAGACTTTAGATCTCCTTATCTATCTCTTTCAGGACTTCTGAATACATATTATCGGATCTATTTATTTAGAAATATCTACACGAAGTACACATTTCTGCAGTCTCCCCAAGTCAGTAAAAGGCTGAGAAGTCTGCATGTGGAAAAAATGCATTATGCTACTTTCTTCCAAATACAGAGCTATATATTCTAGAGCTAATATTGATCTAAAAATGAGGCAACCAAACTTAGGCTTTCTTTAACAATGGATACACTCATCTTTGTTATTTTTATTTCCTTTAATTTTTCATATCTCTAGAAGCCATGAACATTAATTTAGCTCAAACTTTAATTTCTTTTATTGATTTTCTATAGTTATCTATCTTTCCTTCATCCTATTTACCATATTCTGCTTTCTATCTCTGATTTATGTCTGTTTTAGACAAACTATAAGCCAAAGCTGCCTTTTACCTTGTATCTACTATGGTCAATAACAAATTATATTTCATCAATAATCATTACTATCTATTAATCCATCTCTAAGAGTTCATTTTTCATTTCAAGAACAGTATTTATGCAATATTTATATTTATATTTTAAAACCTTTGCTGCAAATTTAGCAGCCATATTTTGTGAAAATATTCCTTTTTTATTGTGCTTGAGTGAACAAATTATATATTTTGTACCATTTAATGTTGATGTAAGCAGGTGTGCGTGCAAAACCTTACAGAATAAGTGCCGTAGAAGCCAAGAACAAGCTGGGTAGTTTTGGCCTGTGTAGGCCTGTGCATTTCAATATTATGATCGCTCTCCGACTGCTTGCTGTCATTTCCAAAATATTCATAAACCAGCTTCCTTAATAAAATCCCATACAATTCAATTAAAATAGTTTTTTTCTTTGTCTTCTTAATTCAGTCTTGTTGTAGCTTCCATGAACAACTTAAGCTCTATACCAGTTATTGCTGTGACAATGGGCTGAAAAATCTAGCTAATAGCTTATACTCATTGATGAAAGTATGTGGAATTTATAAAAACTGCTGAGCATAGAGATAAAATTATTTATCTTTTTTTCATTTTGTAAGGCATTTTGATGTGCAAGGTTTATAGCCATACTTTTCCCATGATCACAAGCCATATATCGCAGAATCAGTGCACGTTCAGAACAATTTTGCTTACATTATTGCTGCTTGAGGTACCATGTACAGTGAGGGTAGTCCATGAGAATGTATTTCAATAAAGTCTCAAAACTGTTACTAGGTGGAAGGGACAGCACACTAAAAAATTAACTGTAATTATCAAAAGAAAAAGAGCCTGCCCTGGCTCTACTACAGTCCCATATGAGGGAAGATACTGAGAATGGGATTGTGTGGCTGTACTTCATTAACCTGTCCCACATCTTAATCCAGACTGAACTAAGCCCTGTGGCTGATTGCTTTCTACAATCTATGCTACTTTGCGTAGCTAGCAATTTGTGTGGCTCTCTAGCACTGCTGCTTTAGAAACAGAATGTGACCCAGCAACTCAGATTTCCTCCTCCCGTGGCTATGCAAGGTCCACATCGCAAGCAGAGAGAATCAAGCAGGGCAAGTTGTTTCTCTTTAATCAATTGCAATGGCACGCGGGACAGAAAATAATCCTTCTGCACACTGCGTTTTAAGGAAATTAAAGCTTTCTGAAGGATGAAAAATGTATGCGCTTACCAACTGAATTTCAAGGATTATAATTATCCACAGTTGTAAGCAAGTGAGATAAAAAAAGAATCTCCCTTTAGTTTTAACAAGATTGAAAGGTGAAAACAATCTGCGACTGAAATTTACTACAAAAAATGTGTTCCATCAGTTTCCTTTGTTTTTTAATTAGATTGCTTAACAATACCCTGTATTTCCTAATCAGAAGAGCACAATCTTCAGGCCAAACATTTTTATTTTCCAAGTTGTGCCATTCATATTGAAACACTAGAATGTGAGTACTGCAGACTAGCAATTGACCTGTTTGGAACTGCAAAATATATCTGAGACCAATGACAATTTGAGCAGTATCAAAGACAGTAAACAAGTGAAAAGAAAATAAAGAACATACAAATAAGAAGTTTTTGCTTGTTGTTTCAGTTTTTAACAACTTCAAGCTACAAAAGTCCCTAAAAAACATTTCATTTGCAAACTACTTTCATGTGCAATATCTGAGTTTCAAAATTCTCAAGTTTGAGGTTTGTTTGAATGAGTTCGTAACACACATATTAATCACTTCATGAGTGAAAGCAATGAAAGCACTTAAAGGTTCTGACTGTATTCCTTGGGAAAAATTCTTACACAGCCACTGTCTAACGCTTGCATGTTAGGTCCCCACACTAACGCAACTAGACTTTTGTGCACTATCAATTTGTTCTCTAGGAAGAAATCAACATTTCGAAGGCATAGGACAGATTAATGTTTCCCCCAGCGACTTAAACTACTGGATTTTGCCTACGATGCTGCTTAAATTTAGCATCTTATTAAATTAAGTCTCTGAGAGATGAAGTGACAGCTAGAAAGTCCTTGATACATCAGAAGTAGTGGCATACCAGGAAATGAGTTGACAGCACTAATGTTCTTGAGATATGAGAATCTTTAATTTACAGCCACCTTGCACAGGTTTCATTTGGTTTGATGCCCTCAACCAAGAAAAGATGTCCCCAAAATTGCAATCTTGTTTTATTAAATGCAGAGTTTTCTGAGTCTAGTGTCAAGCTTGGATTTTCTTAAGATATTTGAACACTTGTCTAAGACTATTATCTTAGTCTTGCTGTGCTGTCCTATATACTAAAACGTCCATACTGAAACTGATATTATATGATATGAAAGCTTCTGCTTACATACACAATAAAGGTGGTACTCTGTCTCCATCATGGAGAATATGCAAATTTCTGCTTCAAAGAAACCCCAAATAAGCTCAAGATGTGTTCCTTAAAGTTGACCCGTATTGCTGCAGATGTACACAATCTTGGAAACAACTTTGGGAAGAGATATTATCCTATGAAAAGTAATACTACTATTTGGTATTGCTAAAGTAATTACAATGCTCTAAATCAGACTCTCAAGCCAAGGATGCCTTTCAGCTATTCTCAAAACTGTGGTTTTCCCTGGGTTTATCTTAAATTTCATTTTTGTTTTCTTTCCTAATGAAAGAGATACAGATGTGTTGTTTTTTGCAGTTTCCTCATTTTCAGGGCCACTTCAGAATATTTTCTTTGTAAGATATCAGAGCTTTAGCTTGAGGTCCTCCCCCCTCTGTATTTTAGCCTTCATTAGTTGAAAGGTAAAGTTGTCCTTTTCCCCTTAGGCCAGTCCAAAAATGTGTGTGGGTAGGTAAGAATGAATTCAACACTGGTTCATATTTTTCTCTTAGCTGTAAGAGATATTTTCATAAAGTATTTGGAAAACAGTTTGAAGTGATTTATTTGTATGTCTTACAGAATGGACCTTTCTTTGAAAGTTTTTCCCACTGAGAAGGGAGAGGAGAAACAAGTCAAAATGGGCACAGTGAAGGTCCATAACACACCGGGAATTCAGTCTTCTGACTTCTATAGGATAGGATCAATGTTATACATTCAAATGCTTTTTTTTTTCATGATCTATTGTGTACATGCTCCCATATGGTCAAGGTATTTGATTACCGATTCTTAATTAAAGTAAAAATGGGATGAACAAACAAAACTGAAGAGTTCTGGCATAAGCATTGACCTGAGCTGTTTATTTACTTTTTCTAGAACAATGGATCCACTTCTGCCACTTCTTCCATAGGAAGGTCATTTTACACGCTGACAGATTTGCTAATGACACCACTCTGATACACAGGAAAAGGTATAATAGGTGTTCTGCCAAAAACCTGTAAGAGTTTATCACTGCTTCTTTTCTTTTTGCAGGTTTGCATATGTTGGACTTCAATGACTTTCATTTGGCACTGTGAATTTTACATATTAGAAAGGCTGCAAAGATGGCTGCATCTTTCATATAAAGTTTATATATCTAAACTGTTGATTAGCTGAAGTCTCAACGTTTCTTGCAGAATATTTGAAAAGTTTTCTCTCTAAGGCACTTCTAAGTGAAGGTGACAAACAAATTACTCAATTGAGTTTGGGATTTTTGATAGTAGATTTCCAGTTTCATAGAGGCTTTACAGGTTCCAGCAACTCACAAAACCCATCCATCATTCTAAAGGGTCACTGCTGGTAGCTCTGAATTCTTCTCTTTCAAATTTGATGTTTTGACATGGGCTAAAACCATGAGTGATGCTTTGCAATCATTGCAGTCTTGCATGGCTGAATCAGACAGCACTTCCTAAGTGTCATGAATCTTGGTCCCAGCACAATAGAGAACAGACACTTTGTTCTTCTTCCTCCTTTTGAATCAAATATATTAAAAGCAACCAAGGTTTTGTCGAAGCAATCTAGCTGTTTTCTTCCCAAATGGTGCACTAGGTTGTTAGCATCTGACATGTCAAGAATGTGAAAAACATAAAAGCCTCACACTTTCACCAGCATATTTAAGAAAAGGAGACAGGAAATGTAGCTGGAGGGACTGGGTGGAGTAGACAGACCCCATGTGACTGGCTGACTTTAATATCTAACACATGGGGCTCTGTATCGCTAGATGCTTCTGTTGTTCATCATCGATTCTGAAAAAATATGCTTCTTACTGCAGCCTTGTGGTCTTTAATTTACTGTGTGTTTTTTAAGTGTGTTGAACTATAGCTGCATTTGATTGTTTAGTGGTAGTTTTTCATAGGTCTGAAGGGCTGTTTTGTAATTTCCAACAGTTGTTTTTCTAGCCACAAGCTTAGAATGCACTATAAGAAATAATAATAATCATCATAATAATAATGATGATGATGATGATGCTCTGATGATGCACCGCAATACGTATCTCTTTTAAAGACTAAAGAACATCATGAAATCACTGCTCAGGCTACATTTAGTCATTAAAGCCTCCTACCACAACTGGAGTCCTTAAAGGGTGAAAAATGAAAAAGGAGCCATTCTGTTAATCTGGTATTTTCCTACATCACTTAAAGAGATCTCTTCCAGAATGTATCCTTCTTGCAGAAGAAGGTGCTGACTGCAGGACTGTGGTTATTTTTTGATCTGAGGGGCACCTGCTAGAAATGAATATATTAATTGGCTTGTGCTCCCCACTGAGCACTATTCTCTTTCTGTGGCTGAGAATACCCCAAAACCTTGACTAAGTCTTGTGAACTTTCTAATGCTTGCGCAACACCAAAACTTCTTTTAAGACATCCAATATAGCAGAGAAAAGGAAGTATTAGCTTTTCTCGACAAGTGCTTTCCATATCTCCAAATACTAGTGATCCAGTAGTGCTCTTCTAGCTTGACATTTCATAATATAACATGCAAAAGGCTGCTCCTGTTAACATTGCTCCAGCATCTGATAATGAACATGTAAAAAGTGATTTATCTCTGATCCACATGTCTGTGGCAAGCCAGATTCTCAGATCATTTCAACAGTTGCATATTATGCCTTGAAAAAAATTTCCATTTGAGAAATATTTGTCATATCTTCATTGACATATATTTCTGATTATTGCATCCCAGGAATATGAAAATAAAAATCAGTGTTTCACCCCAACCTACATGAAAACAACAAAATAAAATTGGATTCTTCCACAAGATGGAAAACCCGATTTTTGTCAGCATGTTTCTTTATCAATGGACTCATTTACTCTCATCCGCTCTCTGAGGGTGACAGAAACTTTCTTCCAAGGCACATTGTTGAAAAACATTCTCCTTCATCTTCATTACATTGCTCCTGAGATTCTTTTTCATGCTTGATACCTTATCCCAGAGATAATTATTCAGCTATTCAGGTCGGTTCTCTGATGGACTAAAACAAAGCAACATCATTACTACTACTAAAAGTAAAAAATATGACTGTGATTTTGCTTTGGGTGGTTTATCACGCTCTTTTTCATGCTGCTGAGAGCCTAAAAAAATCACAGGCTAGTCCATAAGATATTAGCATTCGTGTAGTCTTCTTTCTCAAAAGAGTAAGATGCATTTCATCCACCAAAGAACCTTCTCTGCTAAGAAGGCTGATGGAAATGGTTTCACTACAACCCTTGGATGTTAAAAACCTATTCATGAGGTCACTGTCTGTTTTTTCTTACAGAAAAATAATCTAAAAAATTGAATAGGTATGCAAACACTGCAACTGCTAGTAGCAGGAGTTGCAGCTTGCCCTAAAAAGACCACCTTTCTCATTTAAGAATTTTGTGGCTATATAGATTCAAAATCGTATCTATAAATTCATATATATGCTAAGCTGAAACCTGTAAAGAGGAGTAAGAATGTCCTAAACCACAAACCATCCCAGGTTCTGCAGCTCCCTTTTTAGGTTTCCTTAGTGCCAATGTCTACAGGAAAACCCTACAAACTTGGAAATGAGCTCGGGAGATCAGTGACTGGTATTGTTGACAGATTAGCTGAGAATTAATAAAGTTCTACTATATCTTAAGAGGCTTAAAAAGGCATTTTAAGCTTAACCTGACCCAATTAAATACACTTACTTACTCTCTCTCTCTCTATATATATATTATTCTACGTAGCTTAAAGCATCACATTTGAGTCACATACATAGACTCTGTATTTCAATCCAACCTCTCTGTGGCACTGCAAGCTCAACATAAAACACCCTCAGTGTCTCCTGAGTTGTTTGGAATGCTTAAGTAGGAAACAATTTTCTTTGTCTCTTTATCACATCTTTAAAAAATTATGACATCTCTATATAGTTTGGCAAAAGAAGTACTTGACGGGGGTAGCAGGAACTCGATTGTTATTTCTAGCTAATGCCTCCTCCTGATACAATCCCACCATTTTGATAGGAACAATGTTATTCTATCTAGAATAACCTATTGTGCCCATTGCATTACAGCGGAGAAATTAAACTTTTTCTACTGCTGGAATCCAAACAGATGTGATATAGCTTGTCTAGGTATTACACACAGAAATAAAACACTTAGTATTGTATAACAGCCTATTACAGAGATAAAATGGTGCAATCCTGATAAAGTTATAGAAATGGAAAAAGAACATTATTTCACTGTGAGAGTGTTTTGTGGATAACAAGCAACAAAGAAAACATTTATTTTGTGTGCTATAATTAATGGATGGTGCAGACTGCAGTTTTGTGGGTTTTAGGTCTATGTCATCTCTAACAGTCCACTGTTTTTTTACTGTGCAATCATTTCCTTCCTTGAGATTCTCTTTCTCTTTTTTCATTTCTTTTAAACTAAGTTTGGTTTCCAGTATATGGTTAGTCTCTACTGGAAACCTATATTGTGATCAGCTCAAACATCATTTTTATGAAGGTGCTGCAGTAATTTTAAATGGCTACACTGTATAATCACACGCCTAACCCGCAACCCAAACAATCCATACTTATTTATAAGTACTATGGCTTGGAAAGGCACCCTTGGAAAAACTGCATTTTCAGAGAAGGTATAAAAAAGAAGGAGCAGAGAGGCCTGGGTAGAAGAAGAAAGTTCTAGGAGACCTAGGAACTATGAGGACATGGAAGAAGAGAGAGCTCAAGGCTAAACTCCTCCTATACTAGTTGCATGGCTGATGAATCACACAGGTGCTTCTCCTTTTTCCCTTATTGCTTGTTTTTAGGGGACAGCACATGGACAATGCCTATGAGAATGTAATACTTGATGAATTTTTGTTGACTGCAGTGCTCTAGACTGATTTGAGGATAAAACTTAAAAATACATTTCAAAATGTGTATTTTGAAGTATTAACTAGTGGATTTTGTAAACAGGCATGTTTACGAGTGTGTATACTTCTCTCGTTTGTTTCACTTGGACCAGCCTCTGAAAGATTGAGAGAGACAGATTTATGTGTTCAGGTCTGAGGATAAATTCAATACTGCACGAAAAATCCCAAGTGCCTGAAACACCTTTGGAGCTTACGTTTCAGGTAAACACAAACAAGACAATCAGAAGAAAATAAATCACATATGTAGAGCTCTGAATATAAAATCTGGGAGAATGTGCCCCACGAGTGGAAGGCAAATACTTGAGTGTGGGGACCCCTTTATTATCCCACTTCTTACACTATGGCAACTCTGGCTACTGCTGAGGATCTGCATGGTCCCGAGCTGTCAGTAGAAGACTGCATATTCATGGACCAGTGATGACAACCTATGGCATTCCTATCTGAATTAATAGCAGCAGCAACAGCTATTTTCTTCTAGGTCGCTCATCTAACAGAAGAAAGTGGAGGTGACAGCTTAGGTATAAAACCTGTTAAACTCACTATATTGGACATGTAATAAACAATTACTGCTACTTCAATGTCTTCAACAGAATATTCTGCTAACATGGCAGAACATTAAAACACACGTAGTTTTATTCCTAACATAAATTGTTGACTACTTCTTATTCCTTGCTCAAACATTTCATATTACATTCAGGTAATAGCGGCCTTCCAGTACCTGAGGGGGGCTACAGGAAGGCTGGGGAGAGCCTGTTTAGAAAGGCCTGCAGTGACAGGACGAGGGGCAATGGCTTTAAGCTGTAGGGGAGCAGATTTAGATTGGAGATCAGGAGAAAGTTCTTTACTGTGAGGGTGGTGGAGCACTGGAACAGGTTGCCCAGGGAGGTGGTTGAGGCCCCATCCCTGGAGATATTCAAGGTGAGGCCTGATGAGGCCCTGGGCAACCTGGTCTAGTTGGGGGTGTCCCTGCTGACGGCGGGGAGGTCGGACTAGATGACCTTCGGAGGTCCCTTCCAGCCCGGACGATTCTACGATTCTATTCTATGATTTAGCACTAGTCGACTGTAATACCTGCATGGCTTTGCAGTCTGATTTCTCATCACACCACGTTTCTTCACTCTTAGTCATCCTGCATTTAATGCACTAAACCAGCTTTCTCTACTCACTCTCACAGGATGCCCCATCCCTCGAATCATTCAAGGCCAGGTTGGACAGGGTTCTAAGCAACCTGATCTCATTGAAGGTGGCCCTGCTCATTGCAGGGTGTTGGACTAGATGACCTTTAAAGGTCCCTTCCAACCCAAACTATTCTATGATTCTACAGCACAATTGGAATTTAAAACCCTATTTTGATCTATTAATAGTATCAGATGTGTTTGTAACAGACCTTTGTCATATATTTAAACCAATAGGAAGACCACTGATAACTTTGTTTCCTTCCAGGCCAGACTGTGCCCTGAACTCATCTTACTGACACTTGGGCAGCACATTTTATAATCAGATAGCATAGCCCTTTCTTGATTCATAGTATAAATAGGTAGCATTTTAAATAGGTTACATCAAAGCATTTGAAAATAATTTTGCTGATATCTTATACATATATTTAATAGAGTAATATATCAAGATCTTAAGAAAAAAGCTCCTCACAAACTCAGTAGTCCTTACAAACATTTTAATCTCTACTTTAAGAAATATGATATGAGGCATAGGTTATCTGAGGCTGAATTTTTAAGTGTGGGCACCTGAAACTGAACACCTGTTTCCACATTTATGTTTCAGGGCTATGTGAATTAGTATTTCCCAAAATAAATTGGCACATTAAATATCTGGTTTTTGTTTCCATTTCTTTCAGATTTTTTTTTTTTTTGTGCTATGTCACAGTTCTCAGTCATACTGCTTTTCTATACAGGTTGGGGACAAGCCATCTAATGTGAAAAATGTATATATATGCTAAGGTGACAAATACCACCAAGAAGCGATTGAGAAATACCTACTTATTATAATAGTGGATAATAGACTACTATTTTTTGTGCCACCATTTGGATTTTAGTGACTATTTTAGACACTCAAGTGAAAATATGTCCCTTAACTACTTGTCAGGTTTATATATTGACTGTAGTAGTAACACAACTCAAAACCTTTACACCAGGGCCTTTGTCTTGAAAACTAGACTACATTTACTCTTTCATAATGTTCCTCTCTTGATCAACAAATTCAAAATGTTAAAGTTTATAGAAGCATAGAAGAGAAGGACTAATATTAACTCCTGATTTTAAAATAATAAATTTTTCAGTCAATTACAGTAATAATATAAAACTAACAATGCTTAGATAATGTAGCTTAGTATTCATGCATTCTGAAGGAATACGATGGGTATATGCAATTTTATTCTTCCTCTGGTGTAGCTGTCAAAATGGAGAAAAAATGTATAGCTATATTCATTCTATCCCCAGGCAGCTCTAAATGCAGTATGAAAAAGAAATCACATATGGTAATAAGTATCAAACAAATGCTACCATAAAAGCCTATCTATTTATATTAAAATACTTTTTGTGATCTGAGAAGGACATAATGAAAACCCCAGCAAATACAGTTTATAAACCTATGTGAGACTTGAGCATATTTGTCACGTAAGCTCAGACACATCTATCATTAGAGGTCAGCAGTGAAAAAGAAAACAGATTCCCAGAAGCCCTGAAGAAAAATGTTCTTGAAACAGCAAAGTCACGCAGTGGTGTGTACTCAAGAAACACTAAGGTCTATCATATCAAATAACGACAACGTGTGTGCTATTGAAACCTGTAAGCGGGTGGTGCTTAGCCTCAGCACTGGGGTGCTGAACTTCTTCCATCTAGATACGTAGCAACAGCGTTCTCCTTTGGTCATGCATGCTAAGGCCAAATCTAACCCCCTAGTTCAGCTGGTTCAGTTTTATCCTCACAGGAGGCAGTGTAATTCCAGTGGCAAAACAATTTGCCCAGCAAAGCAAAAAAATATATACTACGAAATGCAAAAAAACCAACAAAAAAAATATCACAAAATCCCAACATCTGCAGCTTATAGAGGGGCCAGCCCAAGGCCCATGTACCATTTAAGTCCTGCTTAAATCTTCATGCTAGACCTTCTACTCAGAGGGGAATTACATGGAACACATTAGCAAAAGCATGAAAAGCAACTGCGTGATTCAGAAGGTAAACCCCAGAAGTTCTGAAATAGAATTCTTTATTATTCATATTAGTGTAGTATGACTAATCTTAATGGTGAGGTTATCTTTGTGTACTTAATCAAAGGCTTGATTCAGCTTCCTTCCCGGAGAACTGCTGAGCTGATATATAGACATCCCCATGGGTGCCTGGCTGCCCCAGGTTACTGGTCCTGTGTTTGTTCATCTCTATAGTGTGAATTCCTCAGCATCTCCCTGAAGGACTGAGGCTTCTGGTTTACAGCTCATCTCTGTAACAAATGAACAGAGACTTTCTGGAAGGTTCTAACTCTTTTACTTTTTATTAAATACATGAAACATAAAAACCCTACAGATATTTGTTAAGAAGAAATACTCTCAGTGCAATGGTACTCCTGCATCCCCTTACTTTAAAGCTGAATGATTTGCCTTTGATATAGTCAGGACTTCCCTGGCTCAACAGGGTCCTGAAGCAAATCCACTCTGTTTCCACTGTGGAACATGGTCAGAGACGTAGAACTGTCTTTGTGCCTTTATAACCTCTCACTTTTCTGTGGCATAGACTCCTGATCCACTTTGACAGGTTAATACACATCACTTATAGAGCATGTCACCCCTGCTAAGCTAACTGTCTTGCACAGAAGCCAACTTATTGCCTCGAATCAATTCTTTTCAGGGACAGAACACCTGAAACCGAAGACCTGTTCTTGTCAATCCCATGTGTGTGCTTCATGGAGCTCTCATCCCACACAATTAAAACAGGGAAAAAAGATAACAAGGAAGTAAGAATACTTTCAGGTTCACATGAAAAGAAATGATCCTTAACAGTAGTCAGAACTCAGAAATTGTATGTAAACAGATTATCCAATCATCACTCTTGCCACAAGCCATGAATTTATTTTGGTTTTTCTGTTCTTGTTTTTTGGCTATGTAAATTCCAAAATAAATGTCTCCCAAAGTTTTTTTGTGACATCTCAGTCATGATCAGCCTCTTAATGATCATTTACTATTTCATACTGTAATTAAATATTCCTTTTTGCCTTTCTTCTGTGTCACCTATTTCTACTGGTACTTGATTTAGAGTTATTACTACCATGTTTGTGTGTTGAACCGCCTTGTTTTGGTGATTACTACTAAGCAATGTTGGGGGGGTTGAGTTTTTCAATAACCACCAATAATACAAAATAAAGTAACTGTGTTATAGATGTATATGAAATGATCTAACTATATTGACATCTGTATTAAGTGCTTGGCATCTGTATTAGCATGGCAGGATGCAAGGCATGACACAGTTATATTACCATAAGTATTAAAGAAGATTAATGTGTTTTATCTCTTTATGTCATCACACAGAAAATCACATCTTAATCCTGCTTTCTATGTGGGGCAAGAATATATTGACAATTGTTAACGCCTCTATTCTATTTCTTACACATTTGTTGGATTGCTATCAATAGTAATACTGTAATGCTTATTTAAGACTTTCTCCCATAGAAAAGCTGTTCATTCAAACTTCTCTTGTTGTAAAAAATGTAATGTACCTTTCCCCTCACTTTCACCATCGTGAAACTCCATTCTCTTCCCCTGTCAATCTAAGGTATTTCTCAGCTGTTGTCTTCTTCTGAGCCTTCATTAAATTCTCACCCTAGTCTTTCTCCTGATTGCTGCTATACTCATTCTTCTCCCTCCTTCTCCTCTCTGGCTTTTCCTAGCCTGTTGAAAATCAAAATTCCATTTTCGTTCCCCTTTGCCTGTTGGGGCTTTAGATTTTTCTGACTTTTCTCAAAACTACTGTCCTTCATTTCCTTCAGTAACTCTGTCCTCTCCATACTCTCTAGAAAAACACGTTACTCCTTCAGCTTGAGCAACCTCTTAAGCAACCACTTCACCCTTTTTCACTTTTTTTCATGTAACAGTTCTTAGGACTTCATCCTTAATTCTATTTTCTTCTCTTTGTATAATATATTTTGAGGTGATTTAATCTGTAGACATGCATTTAACCTGACAATTCTTAGACTTCTCTACTCCATACTAGCCTCTGCCATCCATACTAAATTTCTCAAATATCTCCAGTCTCCTCATGGACTCCTAGCCATGCCATAAAGTTAAATATGTTTAAATTAGAACTCTTTATTTTTTCCTCTTACTGTATCTTTTGATTATTATGGGCAAGAGAACTATGCTTAGATGCGTAAATTGGTACTTAGTTTAATTTTTGCTTTTTTCTTTGTGATGCTTTGAAGTGTTTTTCCTATTCATACGCATATCTGGAAATGTTTGATGAGAACTGTGATGGCTTGTGTTCTGATTAATTAAATTTCCTCTTTTTTTGCTTCCATTCAGATTGCTGCTGCAGAGACCATCTACCTAACCAGTACATTTAGTCGTGTCAATCTCCCTCTGCATCCTCCTTCACCTCTTTATTCTTTACCATATCTAGCAAATGCTAAATACTTGTCATCTCTTTCAAGACCTTTCACAGACTGTTGTTTCTTTACATACCATTTGTCATGCACCAACACAAAATATTGATTCTCTTTCTTATCAAGCCACTGTGATAATGTCAGCCTCAATCATCCAATTGTATTATTGCTTTCTACCTTAGTGCCCTTCCTGCTCAGAAAAGCTCCCTATAAATATCTACACAGAATTTCTTTCTCCAGTTTCACATCCTTGACAGTGAAGCATCTGTTTGCTTTAACATCTACCTACAAAAATAGTTGAGAACAATTGGGACACTCATCTGCTGAGACTCCTGCTTGTTGTCCCATTGTATTATTCCCCGTGTACCCTCACTTCTCTACCTCCATCTGTTGTCTTGTGTCTGATCCTTTTATTTTTGTTACTGTCTGTTTTGATACCTCTCAGAGTGGGATTTGTTCCTTGGCTAGTCCAGATGAATTACATGGCACACAATAACCGTATATGTCTGAATAACTCTAAGTTGGTAGCAACACCATTCTTAAGGTCAGAGGGGGAAGAGAAATAGATTAATGAAAGTAACAGAGTTTCAACTTTAATATTATGCTTATGTTTCTATTATTGTTGTTTAACATTTAAAGCTCCTTTCAAAACAGTTTCAAACTGCAGCTGCTGCAGAAAGACAGATTTATTATAAAATGCACAGAAACAAATTTTTTCATTAAGATTTAAACTGCTTGCAACAAAGTAAAGTTCGGTTTTCAAGAGAGATATACTCAGACAGGTGATGGGGTAAAAAACAACCAAAACAATTCACTGTTCCCTTCCCCATCCATTCTTGCAAAATCCTATTGAAGATACAAAGTAAATATCCGCAATTTCCCCAAAAGGAATTATTCCACTACTACTGCTTTGGAAATTGCCTATCACTATCCTTAGTAATCCTATAGCAGACATTGTTTAAAATCTATAGCTGTATACTTAGAAAAATCAAAAGCTTTCAAAAGCATGTTGACACGCACTGGTTCTTTGCCCTGAATGACAGCACTGAGATGCCCAGGATACTTTCTGACCAGACAACGGAACAAAAAGCACACAGCTCTATAATTAGGTGTAAATCCTTTGGCTGAATGAAAGGCTATTATTGAACCTGAAAATGGAGTTTGGAAATCCAGAGTTCTACATGTGCAATTCTACACATTATAACCAAGAACATTAGGGAGTCTATTATACAGAGGCAACCACACGCCCACACAATAAAAGCGGTGTGCTCATGTTGTCTTTCCTTTGTAAAGCTTTTTGGAAAAAATGATAATAATAAAAACATATAGAGCAATTTTGAGTCAGGATTTCAAAGACTGCAAAATCATTATCTGACACAGGGAGAACTATCATATGGAAAATTACTACCTTCAGTATTACCTTGAATGCTTGGAATGCTTTATAGAAAAATGAGAAACATTTTTTTCTTATTACTAAGCTTTCAAAAAAAATTTTGTATGTGCCATATCATTCTACTAGAAAGAGCAGCACTTAGCTCTATGGCGTGCCAGGCACTCAGATACCCAGGTGATAAACAGCATCAGCCAGCCACAGAAAGTCATAGGAGTCTGACTGACTGTTGGAAACTTCTGATAATGTCTTCAGAATTTAGGAATATCTTTTCATTTTCAACATCTTTCTGAGAAAGGAAGACTGAAATTTAATTATTAAGTAAAAAGAAACGTAAAACAACCTTTCGGCACTAAAACACTAGTCAGTGAGACATTATCTAGCTGTACTTCCTACAGTCTTTGAGATCCTGGCATGTTACCAGGGCGATATGACTTTTATTTACCACAAACAGTAGCCTGCCTATCTGCTACCCACAGCATCTTCTTAAAAATGAGTAAGTTGCATTAGCACTTCACAATGTCTAAATCAGAAGAAATTATTTGGTTTCTTCTCCTGTATTCCACTTAAATCACATTGACTAGACTTAGTGAAAGGAAACATAAGGAATAGGAATGTTATAGCTCCACAATTTAACTGTGGACTTTGCTCCTATTTAATTCAAGTTGCTCTTCCTCACCAGTACAACAAAATTGTCTTTACAAAGCACCGTGACAAAGTCACAGTGTCATTTCAGTGCTGGCTGGCCCGCATGTTTTGAAGTTTTTCAAGGCACTCTCTACAACTCACTTTTGAGCCATGAAGACTGAACAAGGACCAGAAAAAGGAAGGGAAAAAAATAGAAAAGAATCAGACCTGTTTCAGGACAGACAGAATAAGAAAGAATGTCAACCTCTCTCTGTGACAAGATCCAAATTATATTTTAAATGATGAAATTAGAAAATCAGGACATTAGACTAGTTACTTGAGTAGATCTTTCAATTACAAGAATAAGAGATCAGTAAAAAAAAAAAAAAAAAGGATAAAGGCATAGGAGAGTAGTAACCATGGGTTATTCTTGGTTTCACAAACTTATTGGTTTTACGTTACATAAATTGATGTACCACATTTTACTTCAAGTAGTGCTGTGCCATTTTTGAGTGAGTGAAAGGAAGCTGGTAGGAGCAAGGGATTGTTTGGGGCTGTGCAGCCGGAGATACTATCTTTATTGTAATACACGCCACCATCCCTTTGAGATACTTGGAGGATTCAGCCTTCAGTTGGTATTGAGTTCTCAGAAGCATATGGCTTTGAGCTTTTTACTGCAGAAACCAAGGCCCTTTCTGGTGTTTTTTAAATTTTTTTAAATATTTTAATATGGAGAGCTACACGTTGCTCAGCAGGTCTGAAATCTCAATGCTGCCCTGCATTTCTGGAGCCAGATCTTTAGCTGGTGTAAACTGATATAGATGTTTTGTTTTCAGTGATGCAAAGCCAATTTGCATCAACTGGGAATTGAAACTACAGCTGGGAAAGCATTCTTGGATCTTGGATACATAATTAATAAAAAATATTATTCATTCAGCAAATAGTTACTGTAGATAATTAATAACTGAAACATTTTCTAATTTTTCATCTGACAAGTGGAGAAGAATCTATTTCAGTTCTATACTGAATATGCAAATAGTTTCAAACAAAAAAATATTTCTCCTTGAATAAATGTCTTAATTTATTTTTGCTAAGGTTCTTTGAAAAATTGTTTTAAAATGCTCTGCTAAACAAGATCTAGAAGGGTAAATTAAAGCAATAAGTGGTGGGTAATTCTTAATAGAATTTTCCTTTTTTTTTCTGATGTGTACCCCTCTGTGATGATATGGTTGTTGACATTTTCCAGGAGATAACTCTGAGGTCAGAATGAGTGTGGCTTTATGCAATTAAATAGAAAGACCGCATGCTATCATTTTTTCATTCAGTCCACAAGAAAATCCAAGTTGCATAGGAAGCAGTGAAAAAAGATAGAGCACTAAATCTGAACAGGTTCACAGACACCAGCAGAACGGCAAGACTGGTTTTGAACTCATGAGCAAATGCAAATATGCAATTTTTTTAATTCACAGCATTAACTAAAAAAAGGAACGGTCACTGTGAGTTGGCAATGTGTAAGGTACCGTGAAAAGTGCATTCTTGCTGAATGGATCAAATCATCAGCAAGACTGAACATCTCACAATTAATTATATATATATATGAACCAAATGGAGATATATGTATTTTTGCTTTATTGCAGATGCTGCAGCTCCACACTCACAGGACACGGACTTCTTTTAGGACTATGAACTATTTTAGCTATTTATTTATTTATTTTGCTCTTCCAATGGTAGAGCAGAAGCTCTTACCTGATTTTGCTTGCACTGGATAATGTGGCATATGCTTTCCAATTACTGAATGGTTAATGACTTTCTAAATTAGTTTCAAGGCCTAAGGCAGGGAGGGGGTGGTTAGTATGTTTGACCAGTCATTAAAGTGTCTCTTGCTGGAAAGAAAACTCTCTCTTTATTGCAAGCAGGAGACAGATGCTGAGACCCAAACTGTACTCTGAGGACTGCTGTAGGGATGTTTGCAGTTAAAAAAAAGGGATAATCCTATTTTCTGTAGAGGTAAACTACAATCACTAAAAAAAATAAATTACCATTTCAAGTCAACAGTATAAGATCAAAATCCTAGTGCCTTTTACTCATGTCTCTGGATTGAGAGCAGCTTTCTTTGCTAGTGTAACCCAACAGATTTGAAAAGTCCAACAGCTGTTATGGGGACACAATGTCCACACTATTAATGTTTCAGGGACTTTATTTCAGACCAGCTTTAGTCTGTCTTGTGGACTAGGCGCTCATTAGCAGCAGAAATGCCTAATATGAGCTCCCGGACCTCCAGTTTTCAGTTTAATTTCTCCAGGAAAAAAGGCCAATTGTTGTGCCCTCAGATCATGCTACGATGTGAATCAAAGTGCAGTGAGTGGGAACTATCAAGAAATTTGCTTTGGATGTGCTCTTCTGAGATGAAAACTCCAAGATCAACACACATTCTGGTATTCTAAGGTATTATGAATTTTTAACAATATTATTTCCACTCTGAAGTTTGTAATTTTTTAATGGAAATAAGAATTTTGTCCCCCCTGTTCCTTCCTGCCATTATTCATCTTGTCACTTTGTGGAAAGTTTTGAATTTGCCAAATATATAACTAAATGAAAGAAAGAAACAATACATTTTGCTATCAATGTGATATTCTAAACAGTGCCTTTTCAAATCATTCCAATATGAAAAAATGTATGTTCAAATAGTTTATGACCTACATCAGCCAGGGGACCAACATTACGGTGGTATGGTTCAGCCTGACTTTGGGCCACCCAGTGCTGCCCAGAACACTTGGAGGGCTATGAAACACTAGCTGGTAGTGCAGAAACCAGATGAAATTTAGAATTTGACCCCATTCAGATTGATGTGCAGACATTGTGTGAAATGGCTTGCCTAGGAACTCTGCAAGAAGGAGTCCAGCAATGGCCAACATCAGTTGCTTCATAGGAGTGAAGAGACTTCCCGTAATCCACTTTCCTGTGTCTGTGACCTATCTGTGTTCTGCCTGGTATATTTTGTGTTGGGCTTCTGGTCCCATCGTTTAATCTTAGGAATTCTTTTCCAAAAAACTTTCCTGATGCTAGCATTTTTCTTCAAAGCAAAAGTGAAATCTTTTGGCACAGAAGCAGGTGTCTTGTTTGAAAGAGATTGCCACATTATGAGGGCAAGCACCCTACATTCTCACATTGTGAATATCTCTTCCTGTATATCTGTTCACCAATCCTGCTTTTTATGGTTAGTTTCATTTTTTTTCCCTCTCCCACACCTTGTTAAATCGTTAGGGTGCTGTTGCCTGGTCTATACCAGCAGTTTCTCTGAAGTCCATGCAGCTCTGCTACCTTTCACCTTCTCAGAATCAGGCACATGGTAACTCCTTAAATTCAGAACAAAGAACTAGAGCTCTGGGTTTCACAGCAAAGGCAACTCATGAGGGTGTATTTAAAAGCTTTTCTTTCTCAAGGATAAGTATGGATGTCATGGGCATGAATTTTACTACTGAAATGTTGATCTCCCTCATTGTATACCAGAGATGCCTAACACACTTTTGGACTTCTAAGACCTGCAAAAAGCTTTGCTACTCAAACCCCTAAACTACTTTACACATTTCATATTCTTACTAATTGCTTTTGACAGATAACAATGGTGAATTTTCAGCAGAAATCCTCTATGTCATTTGTTCTAGAAAAGAAGGACAGGGATTATTCTGTTCCCTCAGCTATCAAAAAATGAAAAGGCCTCAAAGACTCTAATGCTTTCTCCTGATCCACCAAATCACCAGCTCTGCACTCAGGGTCAAGGTATCTACATCTGCAGAGGGGCTATACTTTGAAAAATAATCCAAGGAAAAACTAAGTTATCAATCACGTACCATTTTAGCTATACGGATGCGACACAGGGATAGACAGCTGTTTGGAAACTTCTTTTTGGCTTGAAACCCTACTATCTACAGCACCACTTGATGCTCCTAGATAGATGATCTCTTGGCTGACTCTGAGCCTGGGTGGAGCTGTGCCATCTGAACACATGTGCCATCTAAATTACTTGGCCAATATTGCTAGGGGTTCAGTGCCAAGTGACCGTAGGTTTAGACAGGCAGCATACATAATATTGTAAATGCTGGATCCTTTGTAAAAAATCCTATCCTCTCTGACAATGCTGAAAAATTGGCTTTACTTGCCATCCAACATGTGATTGCACCTGTTGGTGCTTACAGAAGTCCTCCTCCCCCAGCCAAGTCTGCACACAATAAATGACCATTCAAATGGTGTTAGGCAAGGCAGGTCCTCATCTACCTAGGAAATGAAAAACCCCTTTATTTAGATATTATTTAGAAAAATAATATATTTATTTAGAAAAATAAGTACGTGTCTTCAAAATTGATAGGTGTCCAGGGACTCTTCAATAAAATCACAAATTCTTTTTCATTATGTCTGACCTCATTGTGACAAGTTCAATTAAATTAAGCAGTTTTTTCAAAATACTGGAGTGTGATATCAGCACACCATTTAGGGAGCCACACCTAACATGCTGTCTACCTGTGCTTGCATCCATGCCCACCAGTAAAAACTGGACAACTATCCCATTCTGTTTCATTTGTAGATAAGTTGTCCAGAAAAGTTGCAAAATTGCTAGCAATTCAGAAAATGTTTGACTGCACACAGGGCTGATGGGAAGAAATCCTGGCCAAATTGCTTATGCAGGCACAGTTCTGGGAATTTTTTGCTCTAGAAAATAATTAGCTTATTAAGCCACTTACTGGAAGGCAATCAAATACCAAACCCTAGCTTCCAGTGAGGACACAACAAAGATAACTAGTGTGGTTACTGTCACTTTGTCACCTAGGCTGTATCTGTCATGGCTGTATATAGGTGCAGGTTTGCAGGAATAAACTTTATATATGCATGTGTATGTTATAGGAATAGGTTGAACATTGTTCTATCATTGTCCAAAGGAGTGCCTAATCTTACAATATAGGAAAGAACTGCACTGCTAGAAGTCCTTCCCCTTTAGCTCCCCATCAAAGTCATAGACGCATCCAGCCTTGGGTGGTTTACAAACCCAGTCAACTAAGCTGAAGAGAGCACGGAGCCTTTGAGCCTTTGAGAGCACGGAGCCTTCTTGGATATGGAATAAAGTCACTAAAAGTCACTAATTGATGATGGATGAGTATCTGAGGGACTTACTCAGGAAAAGCACAACTCTGTATTGATAAATATGGTACAAAACCAACCTCTTCAGACAACAGGTTTGTTTTTCTTTTTCCTAGGAAAGTTACTGCAGAATGAGAAAACAGAAAAGATCTATGACTTTAAATCCATTGGAGTATTAATACAAGTGAGATCGCTAAAGAGAAATCCCTCCTACTTTTTACTATTGAAGGATGTGTTTAAAATGGCTGCAAGAAGAAATGAAAGCATCGCTGTGTATGAAACTGTTGCAGTCCCCTGCAGGACTGTGCCCTGCCACTTACTGGCCTCTGCCACTGGCATCGCCCAGGACTCCACTGTGAGAGCGCTGGAGACAAACCAGAATGACTGCGACTTCACCACTCTTCATCCTGACTCTTACTGGGACACGCTACAATAACAATGGAATGAACTCCTTCATGGCTGTGTATCACCACCCATCACACACAAAACAGACAAAAACACAAAACCCAGATGTCATCTTACATGTTATTAACTGAAAAACTACTGAGTGAGCTAAGGTGAACTTCAATTTAACACAAACCGGCATACATCACCCTAATTAAACAGTGAGACACTCAAGGAAGCAAGGAGGTTTCTTAATTAACTTGGATGATGCCAAATAGCTTTTTCCTGAGGAAAGGCCAAAAGCACTTAATATTCCAATGCACTTACTTTTCAGAAAAGAAGTATTCTGTTTCTTTACAAAAATACCAAGTACAGAAAAAAAGCAGCTTAGGAGGATTTTAAGTCATCCTTGTTGACTTAACACAGTTTAGATCTGATCGTCAGGATCTGATCATTAGGACTGATCATCAGATACTCTATTATCCACTTAAAATTCTCTAGGAGTTTATTTTCTGCTTATTGGCAGAAATTAAGTATTACTGCAATTGCATATATTTTTTTTCAATGCATCAGAATAATTTCAAGCAATTCTCTTCCATTTTGCTCAGTTTTTATTCACTACTCAACACCACAGTCTTTTTTTTTCCTTTCAGCAATTCAAGGAACAATGCAGCTAATGTTTTGTAGGTAATTGTTTTCTTGGTGTATCCCCACAGGGAACTGGGTACATGGTCTTGTTCCAGTAGGAATTTTTGTTTTGCTGTTTATAGTAACAGAAATTTATGTATGTGCCAGGGGAAACAAGGTCAGAGAACTGTCCCTCTGGAGGAGTGGTAAACAGTATGGTAGCTGCTTATTCCTGCTAAATGAGCAGCAGCAAAGAAAGATTTTTAGAGGTGATGAATGGAAAAATATCTTAATCAGTTTACACACACACACAGACACACAAAAACACATTTTATGTATATATGAAAAAAATTGCTGTCTTTGAAATAGCCACAGTAGAGTCATTCCCTAGATGAGGATACTTCAAACATCTTCAGCTTATCACCTTAATACTGTAAATTTCTATTATGTTCTACAAAATGGAACCTTTATAGGCAAGTAAAGAACCTGCTTTATTTCTGCCTGGTCTCTGTCTGTTTTGCTCTGAACCAAATAATAAGCAAGAGACAAAATGACCACCTAGAAAGAGATAATGCAATTTGGGACGGCAGCTTCTGTAGCACCAAAATCACTTGGGAACACAAGGCACATTCAGACTCATGAGGATTTGTGCTCCTAAACCTCTTTGATGCTTTTAAAAATCTCACACAGTTTCAGTTTTATTCTGCCAGAGTTACCCAGATAAGTCCACTCACTGCAATGGAATAATTTGTGATTCACAGTGAAGTACATAAGAGGAATATCATGTCCTTCATCTCTACATGACAAAAGAACTTTCTTTTTTCCAAGGGAGAGTTTGTAATTTAAATGCTCAGATTCGGAAATAGGAGTATGGAACCCCTGAGGCTTTGAACAAGTTTCTTAATCTTGCAATTCCAGGCTCTCCATCTGTAAAAAACGGGGGTCATACTTTCTCGCACTGTAACAAATAGACAATAATGAGAGTGCCTGCTGCCTCCTGCCATGGGACAGGTGTCTTACTGCCTGGGCCAAGAAAAGAAAAGAGATTTCTTACCAACGCTTTTGCTCATAATGCCTATAGCAAATGTCATTCTGTAATTCAAGCATGCAATCTATTCAGAACGTAGTTGAATAGAAGTACTGCTTTTGGGGTGTAAAAACAATGCATTGACTGGCACTTGATCTTACTGTTACTTTTCAGTTCTAGCAATGAGATGTAACTGTTTTCAAAATTTTGGGGGATGCATATCTTCTCATATTCGTCTTTTAAGGGCTACTTCACATTGTCATACCAGGACTGCACCAGTAGAAAATGTATTTAATAGCTTCTAACTCAAAGCAGATTCTTGTGTCCCTTGAGATGTTGAAGTTATATAATTTGCCTCACAATTTACCTTCTACACTACCTTCAGCAAAAAACTACCTCCCATGTAATGCCCTGGTGAGCACATTGTGTTGGCTTTTGACCTGTTGGCATTGCAGCTGTACCATTCCCTAGCACTGTCTCATGGATGCATCTCTGAGATAGATTTCTACTTAGGAACCATAAATAAAGTGTAACCTAATGTGCAAAGCATCACATAAGTGAAAAGAGAGAGACCTGTTAGCTCAGTAATTATTGCCAAGGAGCTGGGTATTTGGATCAGCCCCTCTTCCAGAGGGGCAAAAGCTCATTGTTTCTGGATGACCTTTCTGGCAACATCATGGGAGCAGAAGCCCTAAGTACTCTGTGCCATGTGTTTTCCTCCCACAGCCAGGAGAAACTGCAGGGTAAATACAGTAGCCTTCTAGTATAAAGGAAGCACAGCACCGTATAACAATATTGAATTAAATTCTATAGCAACAATGACTGATAGTTGCTATGTGCCAGCAGTGAAACCTTTGGCATGGTGGAAAATCTTCACTGTTGTGAAACACATTTACTGACTTTTGCATTAAATATCAAAATTAATATCACATGCTAGTGTGCTATTTGTCCCACTGTTAAGTTTAGCATTTATGTTATTTTTTTCCCCTGTATTTAAGTTGCCAACAAATTCTCAGTGAGAATCAGGGACCTTGCCAAAATGACTGATTAAAGTTTAATTTTTTCTCAGCCTGTGTGGGACAAAGCCATGACATACAATGCCACAATCACAAAGCACTTCATTATTTTTCAGTGACTGAAACACTTGACAACACTTTCTCACTAGTGCATGTATGAAGGCTGCCTAAATCACCATCTCTATCAATTATCCCACAGAGCTTGAAGAAGTTGAAACTTTATATCTCGATTATCCACAAACTTCTGCAGACTTCCCACCAATGCTCAAGACAACGGAATGGAGGATATTTTGAAACTCAGATGTTTTAAAAATCTCATGCTCCTGAACTCAAAATTTTAAAAACAGGAAAAAAAAAAGCTTCATGTTTAGGTGCAAATGAAGGCATGAAGTAGGAGCAGAAATAACAGCAGGAAATCATTCTATCAGCAGAAGCTACTGCCTTTCTTTGGAAACTCTTCTAGTGAATCTTACAATTCAGTAACTTTCTCTACATCAGTGAATCATCATTCCGCTATTTATTAAATTCCTTTGTAGTCACAAAATCCTATCAAGGGTCTCCTTTCATTTTAAATCTATCTGTCAGGCTTCCTTCCTAGTCCCCACGGGCCACTTTTATGATAATAATGCTGAGAAGTCTACATTAAGTTGGATATAAAGAAAGTGGAGAAATCCTTGAAATCAAGCAGAGTTCATCTTTGTTAAACCGCAATAACCCACTGTACACTTCAGCTGAATACTGTTTGTAATACCTTCCCTTGAGTACTGCAGTACTGTTGGATACTAGTACTTGAGCAAATTGAACAGAAAATAATGTAATATTACTTTTGGCTTTACCATCTACTGATATAAAGCAGTCTTGTTTGTCTTTTTAATTTAGCTTTTTAAAAAGAAACACCATACAAGGAATCTTTGCTGCATTGCCAAATCCAGCACACAGCTACATGATGTGAAATTGCACCTAATTGTTCCTGCACTTGCATAAGAAAGCGGTTCCTGCTCTCCTAGATTATAATGGAGGGGGAGGAATGATGGTCTCCCATAGAGATCTATGGTAAGAAATAAGGACTTTTCCAAAAACTGTTTTGTTGGAAGGTTGAAGACATGCCAAAACACAGTCTATGCACTCTTAAGAAAAAATATTTTTCAACCTTCTTAGTTAATGGAGCAGAACAGCTGTTAAAAAGTACCTTCTTACTGTCCTACCTCTGTCCCCAAAAGTCCTATATATTGTATCCGATGACTTTTCTCCTATCTGGACTTTTTCCTGCCTTTCAAACAATCCATCCCCAGGGCCAGTGCTGTGCTCTGCTGCTCTTTGGAAAGGGGAAGCTGGGCCACAGTCACATTTGTCACCACTTTTCCAGCTGATCTTGCTACCTGTAGCAGGTTTTTCATCTCTAGCCTTGTGCACAGTATTATGATTAACAATAATCCATAATTAAAGGGAATATTGACAAAGTAGATAAAATATAAATATGTGCAAGAACAGGAGCTTTTTGGGTTTTTTCTTTTTTTTTTTTTTCAGTAATATGGCTTTCAATGCTTTTTTTTTCTTTTAAATAAAAAGTTGAAACTCTATCTTACTTAACAAAGAAAATATAAAATTAAACTAATTGATTAATGACCGAAAGCAAATTTTACAAGAAAATCCAAAGACATTTCTGAACTCTCCCTTTATGTTTCAGCTCAAAACATTGGACTCTTTCAAGGAAGCTTTGTGGTTCTTCAAAGACCCTGTAGAAGAAACTAACGTCTGCTGTCATCCTCGCACCGCTATGTGGTAAATACTGGTCAAAAATATTTTCCTGTAGGTTGATATACAAGCAAAGGAGAAGATGCCACACTACATTAATCCTCTGGGGAACTGCAATAAGTTCTTATAGGAATTCAAACACAAAACCAGAGATGAACCTTGAATAAATATCTGTGGCTTAAATAACGTAAGCAGAAGGTGATAACTTGAACACCTAATACTGAAGAAAGCATGTTTACTTGATAGACCCAAGAAACTTTTCAAGACCATTTAATCCTTGTGAAATTCTTAACTGTATGACTGCTAAAAAATGCTGCTAAAAACTACTGCTTTGACTAGACCAGCCAGCTTTTCAGGGAAAAAGCTAAATATTTTGCATTTATGGATCTGAGGCTTTCACTCATTCAAGCTGAGTCCCATCATTCTAATCACAGCCTACCTGTTTTACAGTGTACAAATTATCAGACTTGAGAAGTCGTTGTTACAGGATTCTTTTTGCATACGACAACTTAGTGTACATATTTCAAATAAGTTATATAAACAATACTAAATAATTCAAAACCAGTGCCCATCATGTTTGCACTGTATTTATAGATCAATGACTCCATGAGCAAGAGTTCTTTGCAGAGAAGAAAGCTCAGATTTAGTCTACACTGCAGTTTGACAATGAATAAACAGACATGGAAATGAATTCTTGACACTGAATTCTTGAAGCTCTTGTACAAATGATTCCACAGACAAATCAGAATCTACAAAAGAATATAAACACATGAAATGGAGAAGACAAAATTGCCAGGATGCATCAACCTGAGCACCATCGTTTGGAGCAAAACTGCATGTTTGGAGCAGAACTTCTAGCCACCTTCACCCACTGTGCTGTGGTTCACATTGTGACATAGTCTGGAGCGTGAACTGGACTCTTTTCTGATGAAACTGAACTGAAACATGTATTCCCAAGAGCTCACTTAATGCCATATGCTGCCAGCGGGCATTACATCTATAGCACGGATTAGAGCTAACCTGAGGCAAAACTCCTAAAATGTTAGATGTGTGGTCACTGTGTCTCTAACACCAGTTATTTTACTTTGAAGATCCATTGTGGCAACTCTGTTTGCTAATGCAGATACAGCCTTAGTGTACTGGCAGGACTGAGAACTATAAAGGAGTCAAGAAGGGAAAGATCCTCTCCATGTTTTGAAGAGATACAGGCCTCAAATTGGTAAGTGTTGCAGTCTGCAGATTAAACTCTGCTGTCATCCTCGCACCGCTATGTGGTAAATACTGGTCAAAAATATTTTCCTGTAGGTTGATATACAAGCAAAGGAGAAGATGCCACACTACATTAATCCTCTGGGGAACTGCAATAAGTTCTTATAGGAATTAAGTTTTGTGTACATACAAAAATTTGATTACAGAATCTGAAAATTCAAATTTTTTCAGATTGAGAGTCATAATGCTGCCAACAGAAGCTTAGATGTGAGCTGGAAGTCTGGATCCACATTTTTGTCTTAGAGTCCTATATGCTCTTTCAAATACTTTTCTGTCCCACAGGAAATGCGGAATGAAATCTTGACCCCACCCAACCTAACGAGAGTTTTGCCACTGACATCAGGGGGAAGGGGTTTTCTAAGTAAAATGCATTTCAGTGCAATCATTTTAGACCATTTTACAAAGCTCCCATTAGACTTGAGTTGAATTAAGTGAAAACATAACACACAGTCATCTAAGAAGACACCAAATGTTATTTTTAGGAAACTCTACTGAATAACAAACTAACTACCCACTTAAAGGTTATGATCTAAGGTTCTAAGTGTACTCTGCTTCATGAACATTTGAATGCCTCGTACACTGAAATGTCAAAACAGACACACTCCCTTAAAGAGCTCACAAACTTCAAGTAAGAGTATCAGGCACAATCATATTAGTTCCATATCTGAAAGGAAAATTTGAAAACTTATGGACAGCAACTGATGGTAAAATGCATTGAGAGTTCTCACTGCTTCCCACCAATATACAACTGGACTCTGAAAGAATCACTCAGGCTGTGAAGTCTCATTACTTGCATTCATACACATTACTATTCCCACAAGCAAAGAGGCTGAAATAATGTTTTAAAAGACTCTTCTCTTATGCACTGAGATAACATGATATAATATAATGCCAAGCTGCTAAATCCAATATCAGTGATGGATTAACCCCCAAACATTAATAACTATAAGTAATAATGGAATAAGAAAAACACATTCATTTATAAGGGGCTATTAATAATCCAGACAAAAAAGCAAAGATACTTTCTATATGCTGCATAAACACTTACAGGCTGCAAACAAAAATTTCTAGGGGGAAAAAAAAAAGACTCTCATTTTGTCCCATACTTTGCAATAAAGTATATTTTGAACTACAGGAATCTGTGGCTTAGAGGTGTTGGACCTAGATGGTTCAAGGAGCCATCCTATCACCATTAGGTCACCGGTTCAGTTCTAGCCAGACCATTAACACCTGATTTTTGCTCAGCAGGTTGTGTGAAATGAACTGCTACCCTGGTTTACTTTCCCGAGGATAATAGGTCATATTGCAAGTACCAACTTTAGCACACAGCACAGAGACCAAAAAAAAAGTAAAAAAAAGAAGAGCTTTGTGACTCCACTAATTTTCTCATCCCAGACATGGCCTTCAGGTCAAAGCACAATCCTGTTGATAGAGCTCTGGGGCAGCCTACTAGTTTGTGCATGACTCATACTTTCCGTAGCCATCATTTGACAGTGTTCACGATAGTTGTGACTAGCTTATTAGTGAGAAACACATTTTAAGAGAGAATACCTCATTGCCATTAAATAAGATATTTAAAAGGGGACTAGGACTCACTTGTAATTTACATTTAAAGACAAGTTCCAGTGATGAGTCAGCATTTCTCTTCTCTGGAAAATGAAACCTCACTACTAAAGAAAGTACCTTTAATTCAAATTAAACTCTTATTGACTATGTTATTTATTATAAAACTGCTTCTAAGGAGAAGAAAATTGACCAGATGGAATCATAGATGCTAGGATCCACTGTTGGTCATCAACATCAACATCTAAATCATCATGAAAAGCGAAGCATACTCTTTACTGATTAAAACTTTGCCCCTATACAATTTATCATGATTTGCTTGCAATCAGCAACTCATGCTGTTTGCTCATTGCCTCATGACTTGTGTTCTTCCCTTCTTTTTTTTTCTCTTTGAAAGCACAGAATCCATCAAAAGATCTCTATCAGTAGATCCTTTCATAATAAGGAAGGCACAGTGTTGCTTTCCAGTATGTAGAAGACTAATAGAAATACCATAGGTATCAATAATGCATTGTATATTAGGATCAAAAGGCAGTTTCTTTAAATTTATTAATTCAAATGGATAAGCCGTGACTTTGTCTCTAGAACACTATTTAATTTAGTATTCCTCCTTAGTGACAGGCTAGTGAAAAATATTAGGTGTTCTTACATTCTTCCACTCCTTCTTCTAATGAGAAAACTGCCTCACAAAAAGGGTACTTGTTTAATGACTTAACTAGCTTTCTTCCATTATGATAATTACAATTTCAGTTTTATATGTATATTTTACTTTCTCCATTTCATATCTGGTTTACTTGTTCTTGATGTTTTTAGAAGACACTTGAAAGCCATTTTTATTGTTCTACCATGATTTTTCTGTCTTCAATGTGTTACTATGCATGAAACACATTTATTTTTTACTTTCTTCAGTTTAGCTTTAACAGGAGAGCGGTTTAGTTTCTTATACTTTAGCCATTAAAAAAAGCAGTTCTTGTTTTAAGGGATCAAAGACTGAAGATCACATGTTTTTGCATAAAAAGATGCATTTGATGAAATTACATTTCTCTACTGTTCACCTAACTTCCCTTTCATATGCTAACAGTGATAGCAGTATAACACTGAAATTCTGCCTATGCACATCTGAAGAATCTTTTCCTACAGTATTTTGGGAAGCAAAGTTTTCAACAAGTTAATATATATTCACGCTTCTTCATTTCTTTGTCCCTAGTTGTTTGGGGGTCAGCAGAATTCATTATTAGCTTGTGCTTTTGCTTATCCCACATCTATGTCTGTTTTCCTGAAAAAAACACAAACTGTGAGCAACTCACAGAATTACTGTAATTATACTACCAAATAGTGATTCCTTTTCTGGGCCATAAATATGTCAGGGAAACTTAGAAGTAACAACAAGGTGGTCTGACAAAGCCATTTTTTTAATGGGAAGACAAGTAAATCACAACTCATTTAACATGGAAGCACTTTTAAAGCAACTCTTTATACTAACAGAAGGAACATATAACCAATCTTACTCTTCGAAAGCATGCGATCTAAAAATCCATTACTAATTCTCCCTAGACAACTTACTTTTGATTATCCATGTTGAAATGTGAGGATCATGAAAAAGATGTCCAGTTAAGACTCCAAAATAATAAGCCAAGTTTGGACGTGGGTATAAGTGCGAACAAGATGAATTGCTTCTTTTAATTCCACGTTAAGATTTAAGCCAACTGACAGAAAATTATAATATTCTAATATATACAAAAAATTCCAATAAGTAAAATTATATCCTGTCAGGTTCTTGAAGTATCACCACGGCATTCCGTGCTAGCTTTCAGCAATGTGCTCTCATATAAGCCTCTCCTATTTTACATATTTTGTCTATTACGCTATATGTTTTGGGTTTGTATATTGGTTGAATAAACCATTTAACTCTAATCCTCTGCTTGTACAATTTAAAGTGACTCTCTAAGACAGAGATATATCATACATCTGAAATATTCCCTGTGGATATTCAGTCATATCAACTGCCTTAAATGGAATAAAATCCAACTGTTTCTTACTGCTGTCAGTTTAGGAGACATCATAGCTACTGGTAATAATAGCTATAATAGATAATAGCTATGGTGATCTTGGTTCTATTTCTCCTGGTGCATCATAAACAAAATTTTTCACTGAGTTCCTACCAACTACACCAAGTGAGGGAATGGTTTGCATGTTGGGGCTGCCTGGTCCTTCTAACAGAAACTTAATCACAAGGAACGGTCCAAGAATAACATGTTCATGTTGACATTTCGAGCCCAGCTTGAGTTATCAACACACATAAGTTCATCATTTGCAGGTGTTTGCTTCACAAGGAGTGTGAGTTGCCCGGCAGTGGGGTGAGCGGTAACAGCGCGCAGTCGGGCACGCATTCTCCTAGGCACCTTATGGGTGGGAAATAAAGGCAGCTCCTTGCTTCAGAAAGCTTAATGCAGTACCAAGCACGGACTCCCACAGTGCCATTTTTGCAAACTGTATTTCAGATTCTATCTACACTGTAAGGAACTTTACTGTTAATTCACCTTTTAAAAGAGCAGGACATTATGCATGCATTGTATACACAGGCCTGAAAATCTCGGTGCGGACAAGAAGCAGATCTTTCAAATTAATTAAACTTTTGTGCCTAAAGAGTCATTGACTACAGAAGAGGCCAACAGGCTTGAATAAAGCCAATTGCCGAAGAGCTCAGACTGCTTTGTAAGCACAAGTATTTAATAGATAATAGAATAAGGATTGTGTGATTGTAACAAGCAGAAAGTGTCCTGCATGGGTATTACTCTTGAATTTCCAAAGGGCTTTGAATAATTTCTGTGAGTTTATTCAGGGCTGCCAAATGTGTGACTAATTTGGAATCCAGAAATAGTAAAGTTTATATAAATGCTTTAGCACCAGGAGCCACCTGATTAGTTTTGACTTAAATATTTCATCGAAAAGCATGGAAACGTGATTTGACTGTAGCCTAATGGTTCAAAAATCAGATTCTTAATAAAAGTACCTGATCAGTCATTAATAAAAAGCCATCATCAACTTGGGCAATATTCTTTTAGGCTATACAGCAGTATAATGGTAAATTCCTAATTAAAATTAAATTAACTGCTGAAGACTGTACTAAGACATATCCAGAATAACCAAACCTTTTTTTCAACAGGCAAGAACTTTTTTCAGTTATCTTTAGAAGCTCCTTAAAGAACTGGTGCATGATGAGTAGACAATTATCACTAAATCTCGAGAAATGTACTTGGATAATTTCCCCTGGACTCCTGACACTTCTTGTTGATTGAAGTTAATTACTTGCGTGACCTCCTGCAAGCCAAAATGCAATTTTACTTCTATAAAGGGCATTCAATAAACCTGTTCTTTTCCTGACCACAAGTTCATTAAAAAAAAAAAAAAAAAAAATTTCCGAAAGAATAAGCAGACCGAGCGCAGCGGGCCCCGTGCCAGGGTATGTAATAGCCTTGCACAGCATCAGCTGAAGCTCCAACTTGGATAAAAGGCAGCTTTTTATGTGTTTGTTGAGTATTCCTTTAAAAAAAAAAAAAAAAAAAAAAAGGTTTGTAAAAGGGTTTCTCACATATAAATAATGAAAACATTAAGGAGTAAAATTTCTCATCACTGAAATTTCCTTTCATTTAGTCTTGTAGGAGTAGGGAATATTTGCTTTACAGAAAAAGTAGAAATGTGTTGTGAAAGCTTTCAGAAGACCCAGAATGGATGTTAGCTGACCATCCCTCCCCTGCCCCATGGGAACTGTACTACTGAGTGCCAATGGTGGCAACTGGAGTGTTTTCCCCTGTCTCAGAGAGGGTGACAATTGCAAGAACTCAGGGAAATCCAAGCATGTTTAATGACTTAGCGATTTCATTATCTTGATTTTATGTTTACCTATGTCATGATACACTGTGTCCCAGCTAGAAGGAAAGATGCAGTTCTAAAAGATGAAGTATAAACCCCATACAGTTAGTTCAGTGGCTATCTCAGATAGAAATAAGGACCTCTCTAAATTATAGGGGGTTCTGTGACCTACAGTACTATCCAGAACATCTGTGGCACTGAAGGTTGTGACTGTATATTTTAACTAGCATTTCCTTTCTTACGATGAGATTTACAAAGGGCTTAAGACAGCCTTACAGCTGTTCTTTGTATACCTGTACCACGATGCCAGGCTGAAAGACTAATGCTTTATTAGTACACAAAGACAGGTCATCTAACAATGGAAAAATAGCCCAAGGATACTCTCTGCAAGCTTCTGATTGACTCAAATTGCACTAAGGTCAAATACATACTCTTAGCCATTAGCAGTTGGAGTCTCATTAATCTTCTTACCTTAGAAACCACAGGCTACTCCCCTGGCATACAGTAACATTAGCAATTTACTATTCTTTTATCATGGTTTAAAGTATTCTGGCTGTGACAGCCATTCCTTATGGCTGATTTGCTTCTGAATGATGTTACATTAAAGGTTAAAATTTATTACTTCAAATTTTTGCATCTCCAGAGGAGGGGACCAGTATGGAGTTTTTTTTTCTCCATTCCATAATTGGTATTATTACATTCTTTCTGTACATTCTTTCATACTCAAAGGCTTTTGCTATTGCTGAAAACTTCCTTTTATTTATCTGATAAATAGCTGTGACTTTCCAACTTGAAAAGTTCTACAATCACCATTTCTGTGGCATGTGTGAATAAGCAGAAGAAAATACACCAATGTAGTGTTAAGTTTGAACAGTTAAAATAACAAAATCTCTGAAATTTCCAAGTTAGGATGCAATAGCATTGACAGCTCAGTCAGCTTGTCAAGTCTGTATATTTTACAATGTATACTAAAGATTCAATTATCATCACTAAATTAAATGTTGAAAGAAAGATGGTTATAGATAATGCATTCTAAAGATAGCATCACTTATTATCTTGTGGACAGATAGTATCTGCCTTTATAGATCGAAAAAGATATGTACTTTCCTCCTCTTTGAGTTTTTCCCCACTCCAATTACTCATTAAGCTCTTTCTGTGAAACGTTTATTGGTCTTTTAATTTAATTTCCTATATTAGAATGAACAAGAGAAAACATTTGCCAACCTGTCTCCTGAATCTTCTGAGTATCTTCAGGAGCTAAACAGGGTTGATCTGAGTCAAACACAACTATCTACCAGGGACCGTTCTATAAGGGAAAATCAGCCAAAATGCAGAAGCCAATCGAAGGTCTTCCTTGGGACATTATCCAGTTGTTTTACATTGCCCAAGTATTGAAAGCAGTAAAAAGTCAAGGATCTGGTTTTTAGCTATTAAAAAAAAAAGATCTAAAATATTTCTGTATCCGCTATGACAGTTAAAACATTTGCCAGACTAAATCTCCTAGGAAGCCTATCCCATACAGTGTAAGTCTTGAAAGAAAAGAAAAGGAAATAACTAAGCAGAAACCAAACTAACCTAGATAATTGGACTGACATGTTGCTGTAACCGTCTTGCTTCCTTCCCCTCAGTCCCTCTCCTCTGGTCACCACTTTCTTTCATCATGCCACTTCTGAAGTTTCAACTCTGGGGCAAGGATTATAACTTTTCCACGGTATCATTGTTGTAGAGGGAGTAGGTAAAATAGTGACAATCCCAAATCGAGATGTACAGAATTGCACACTGGATTTATGACTATGCTACTCCAACACCTGCACAGTGAGAGGAGCCTGATGCTGCTCAGTCATCCTCTAAACCGCTCCGTCACTCTGTAAACTCAAGTTCAGTTCAAATTATGTGCAATGAAACTGAAGTTCCACCAGTGGAGACCTATCTTTGTACCTATGTAAATGTTGGCCAGATTAGATAATAAACTCTTTAACAATAATTTGTCACTCCATCCTTTGAGTTTTTCATCAGACTGGTTTGGGATTTTTTTTTTGACTGATAACTGCTTTATCATCTTTTTTAAATGAAAGCAGACAGTCTGATGCTACTTGTGAAATGAGATCTCTATTTAGATTGCGTATGTTCATTGAACAACAAATTAGCCCGGTAGAACCTAATGTTTCCTTTATCGCACTGTTTTATCTGAATTAGGAAAAGAATTATCACCATACAATGTGAATGGGCATGCTCTCAGCTACTTCTTGTAAGTGAGGCTGATTAGAAGTTGCTGTGAGCAATTGTCAACCAACAGCTTCAAACAGTTAAAAAGCTTCTTATGAGACTTTGAAAAAATGTAACCTTGGGAAAAGTTGACCCAGGTAATGGCTACTGTATAATTCTGGTAGCTCTGCGCCCATCTCATCCCATTTTCTTGCTTTGAAGTAGATGTTTTTTCAAAAGCAACGGAGTGACTGGTATAGGCAGAAAATTGAAAAAGCAAGAATAGGGAGGATGAACAGTTAACATTGTATGGCACAAACTGTGCAAAACCAGACAGCTTTCTCCAAATAACAAGAAAAAAATGCCAGGTGCATTAGACAGACACTGCTCTGCAATTTTGAAGACTTAACGATTCTTAGTATTATAACTTTTCTCTTTGTGGTGTAAGACAGACTTCAAAAAAAAAAATTAACTATGTAGCTCTCATGATAGGTTTTATTTCCGTCACTACTAGTTATAAAGCGTAATGTTCTGATACATTAACTCACCAATAGATTAAGAGACTTTTACTTCAACACTAGTAGTACCTCAGGATATTACTAAATTTATTCTCTAATAATAGTGATTCTTGTTCAAATGCAAAGGGTTCAATTTGTTGCCCTGCATGAGCTATAGAAAAGAGCAACCTAATGACTTTGTTGCTGTTTTCTGTCTCTAGATTGATTGGTGATTATACACTGCAATCAGGTTAATTGTCTTTGCTAATGAAATATAAGACATGGTGATACTCAGTTACCTGCACAATTTGGAGATATCAATGAAGAACAGTGCTTTAGTAACAAAACTTTCAAGTGCTCATCCATTTTTAACAAAAGCATATTCCTAATGAAATAAATAGGAATAACAACTGATTAAAATGTGAGTAATTGGGTTTTTTTTTGTTTTACCTTTGGAGCTTTGACATTTTTCAAGAAAGGGAGGTCTCTAGTCTCAGTCAGATGTCAGCATAAAAGTATCAAAGATAACTTCAAATTTGAAAAATCTTAGCAATTCTCGAAAAGAGACAGTTTTGACCATCTTCACATACTAAATAGCATTCTGTAACAGAAATGGCTCTACTGGAGTCAATACACTTCTTGTTATTGTATGTTACTGATGACATTAAAAAATTTACTGCAGTAACATCAAGGAACCCCATTCACCAGCAGGTACGTGATGCATCAGCCACTGAACAAACACAAAACCTGCCACACATTTAGCAATCATAAGTAAAAGGATGACACAGGCTAACACCACTGTAAATAATGTTACCATAGTCTAATTCTTGGGAATATAATTACCTCTTTGAAAACACTCAGCCCAACCTATTTATGTTACTTTAATACCCTGTAAGCTGTCTTGAAGGCCCCAAAGTAAATTATTAGTTTGCAAAAACATCTGAAAACCATGGTGTCTCAAATCTTTGAAGTCACAGACCACCATCAGCCCTCAAAATGTCTATATCCTATATCCTCAGTTTCTGGGGGAAAACACTAGAATGGCATTTCTTTTGATGCTGCAGACCAGTTATAGCAACTGCCAACATCCTTGTGTACCACACACCACTCACTGAACATCAGTGAACTAATCTATTCTAGCTGTTCCGTGAGACTGACAGTCTAAAACTGATTTTTATTAGTTTGAGTTATGCTTTTCTTTATTAAATCATAGCAGCTTTTTAAAATTCCTACTTATTAAAGGAGTGACATGCAAGTCTACTGCATGGCTTTTTGGGATTCTGGAAACGAAACAATTTTCTATATAAGGTTTTCTTCCCAGTCCCTAAGATACATTAAAAAATGACTAGATTTCTTTGTTCTTAATATCTCAGTGCCACATAATTTTTCTTTTCCACGCGTATGCAATTTTAAATATTCTTTTACTCTATTCTTCACCCTCATAATATTCTTTCTTTTCCCTGCAATAGGTTTTCAGTGAATTCAGAAGAGAAAAAAAGGCTGATGTTATCATCTCCTTGACCCAACAATCTGTTAAAAATCAGTCAGACAACCCACTACACCACACCATATGCTTCACAAAAGTGGATGTTTAACACTTGTGCCAAATTTCTCCAAAAATATTTAAAATAGTCCCCAGCCAGTTGACTAACTTGAACCAAACGGGTTTTATTTCCTGATAGATTTTATCCGACAATGTGATGAATACCTCTTCCAAAGAAAAAAGCAGGGGCTGTAGTTCCCAGCGTGTGGAAGGCCTTCCAATAATACCACGGTATTTTCTGTTTATAACTCTGTGCCAGACCGGCTTTGTTGATATGTTCCTAGTTACCTTAAGATCCTATTATCTCTTCTCATGCTTATCCTTTCAACAGAGACACTTGCTGAGAACATGATAGTTGAGGGAGAGAATGAGCTATTTTTCTGTCCAAGCCATCTGTCTGTTTTAACAAATTCAGCATGGTCTCTCTCATTTGCTCCTCTTTTAAGTTTCACAGACACCTTTGGGATATTTACCGGGCAGACTGAATTGTCTGAAAGGGGTTTTATCGGGGGGGTGGTTTTTTGGGGGTGTGTGTGGAGCCTGCTGAAATAACAGAAGAAATAGTTTTGCCATTCAATTTTACTTTATGATATGACAGAAACCAAAATCCTTTTCTATATGCTGAATAGGGAAAGCAAATTTAGCATGTATAAATTTTATTCACTAGAAAATTTGATTCAGCCCCACCAACGCTGTTTCTGGATTAGGCATGGGCTAGGTAGATAGGTTTGGTTTCTCCTTTTTCAGCCTATATTCACAAAATCAAGAAAGCACAGGAGGAGATGACAAGGAAACAGCACTTTCCTTTTCTGCCTGAGGAATCTTGAACCCTAATCTCCCACAGGAAATACTCTGAACACCACTACATGTTCAGAGAAATCTCCTTGAAAGTATTTCAAAGACCATCAGATGACCAGTGTGTTGGATAAGTGTTTCCTACCTCCCGGAGATAGGGGAATTTGCAATTCCTTTGTTAATTTGACTTAAATCTAGCACAGCATTTCTGTTGCTTTGGAAACAAACATAAATATTTCTTGCTACAGAAGTGAAGCATACTGTTTTGGGCCAACTATAACATTTTTATATGATACTACATTGTTTTTCTTTTTCATTGGAGGGGGGAACCAAAAGACTGGTCATTGATGTGGTCCCTTTATTGATCAGAGGAATCATCAGTGGAGAAAGGAATAAGAAATTAATCCAGACTCAACACACTTTAGGAAGATGAACCATCCTTGACTGTCCTCTGTTATACAAGTACCTAGCTCCATTGATCAGATTTCTCTCATGAAAACTGACCGCCTTGATTCAAAGGGGAAAACAGCAATCTTTCTGAATAGCAAAGGAAGAAAAGGATAGAGTAGAGTCTCTATTGTATTTTAGGTATAGTTTTTTTTTAACCTACAGCAGTCAATTTGTTCTTTATGCAAACAGAAATACATTTTCCAGTAAAGACTGGTAGACAGTGGAAATCATTCATTGCCGTATATGTCACATTAAGAAATAGAATCACAAAATTGGAAAATAATCTCTCCCAAATGGGAAAAAAATCTCAATAATCTCAAAAGCAATTTCAGTAATCTCAATCTTTTTACTTTCAGTGACCAATCTTTCATGGAAAAGTAATAAGCCTTTTTGATAACTATTCCTTTAAAAATATCAGAGAAGTGCTATGAGAATTGCTGTTAGAGGGAACAAAGGATAAGCTGCATTAACTGGCCACCGTCTCTGGGGGAACACTAGTTTCTAGGAGCCCCTAAAACTTCTGATATTTATTAGTGTCATTGGTTGTCATGCACCCTGCTCTGAAAATAAATATATACAATTATTTCCTTAGTTGTGTTTGCTTAAAATACTCTAATTCTATTGCCAAGTTGCAATGTCACTGAATTACAAATACCTTTCGATCACAGGTCAAGATGAGAAACACCAGCACAAGCAGTGAGTTGAAAAGTTACCGTGTGGCTCAAGCAGCAGATGGGTTGCTTTCCAAAAAAAAATATCTGCCAACTGGCAGGAGAAATGTTAGACTGAGAAAACAATATCTCAGTTTTGTGGAGACAGCTCCTGCAGTGGCATTCATTTTTATCATGAGATGGACTTCATCTCACTGTGAGCTTCCAGCTGCAGCACAAGGAAGAATTTTTTTTAAATCCCTCACTCCTCTCTCTCTCTCTCACACACACACACACAGAGACGCACAGAGCCTCAGTGCTACTATAATAATTCTCTAACATAAAATCTCATATTAATATTATTTGCTCACATACTCTGAATTTATTCAATCTCCAGCTTCAAATCACAGGTTCTCAAATAGGGTTTAACATGCAGGTACCCTTTAATGATCTGGACACACAGTGTCATAAATGTGGCCAGTGAAAAGATTCAGTGTTCAAAAGCTAACATTTTCAGGAGAGCATTTTACTTTCATTTCAATAAGAACTTACATATGGCAATGAATGAGGACAAAATGTACATAAACTACTACATTTAATGTTGTAACTATTATCAAATTTCAACAACAATGGCTTACATAAGGGAGTGTCACACATCTGAGAAACTGAAATATATTGTTCTGCACATCCACTTATGTCTGGTCCTCTGTTTAAACATAGCCCATACTACTTATCATTAAAAAGGAAATTGGAAAGAAAAGAACAATAAGAAAGACCTGAAAAAGAAATAGGGGAGAGGAGATTTATCTGAGAATACTGAGACTATTATTAATATCATACAATATGTCCATAATGAGCAGGCACTGAAAAAGGGCAGCATTTCAGCTCTGAAAAAATCAAATGGCTGAATTAAAATACCTTAACAAAGAATAAATATAATTTCCATTTCTTATAGAAAATATGTGAATAAGCAAAATTATCACTACCAGTAGATCTACGGAAAATGAGACACTCACCCAGAAAAGGAGCCTTTTACAACCTTCTGTAGAAGGATATCCATTTCCATACAAGCATACATACAGACCGTTTATCACAACACCGATGAATTCCTAAATTATTTCTCCACTTTTTGACTTTCAGTTTCTAAAATTAGGATTGTATGACAAATTTCTGTATGCTACTTTTCCTGATGTACATTCTCAAATAATTATAATGTGGAAACCTCAGTTGTCCTCAGATAAATTAAGATTTCCTACTTTCATTATTCTGTATTTCATCACTTCACAAGCAAAATGTCTTAAAGATGACTTAAAGCTTTTCCTGTGTACAATAAATAACAAGTCTATGCCCAGCTCTATATTGCCTTCATCTTAAAGATTTCCAAAGACAACAGCAAGAGCAAGCTCCATTGGAGAAGCAATTTAGCAGAGAACAATTTTTATTCTTGCCCAGCTTCTGAACTGGGTTGATAAAGCTGAGGACCAGGGAAAAAGGTGACTTCATCTTCCACCAAATCATGACCCAGTCACTTTCAGGCCAATCTCAGACATACTAAAGTTTCAGTGAGGCTGCTTTATCTTAAATTGACTTTTCCTAGTGCTAATCTGATTAATCCAGTTTTACTGCTGTGAACGGATGGATTGGTATAAAGAGATCAGCGGGGAGTTAAGAAGATGGCCTGGAATATTTCAAATTCTCTCCTATTCCATTACTTTGTCTATGCAAACATAAAATCAAGTCAGGAGTAATTTCATTAAACGCTATGAAAGTACTCGAAGTCAACGTATTAATATGCAGCTTCTGAGGTCAGATTCTTTCTACTGTGATGATTATTTATGTATATGCTGTACCTAAAGTTTGTTCTAAATACAACAGCAAATAAATAAGCCCATGCACGTAGGAAATATCTACAGCCACATGCATCCTACCTCTTCAAGTTATTATCTCCAAGGACCTCCCTTTTAGGTTATTGTCACCTTGACACCTTTACATCCATCTTATTCTCTTCCTCCATAATAGAGTTTCAATGCCAAGACATTTCCCAATTTTAGTGAAAAATGTATAAAACAACATAATTATCAAAGGAGAAAAGATACAGGCAAAAGTATATTTGAAAAGATGGTACACATTTCTCATGTTCATATGGATCACGTGGCACAGAATTGAATTTTTTGCCGTATATTCTATGATTCTATGACTCTATATTCAAATGAGATGTAAGATCTAAATAATGGACTGGATGCTAGCAAGTGTCCCATATTTAGTACTTGTATAATCTTTATAATAAAATACAAACACAAATGCAAATCTGAAATATACTGTTGGTGCAGGAAAGTCAGTTATATAATATAGTAAATGTCATTCCAGATGGAACTGGAAACTGGAAACCTGCTGGGGGCATATAGTTCATGATTTTCTTTCCTTCACTAGTGACTATAATATGCACGTGTCTGCAATTCACTACACACCTTGGTTCACTGAAAGAAAAAAATCCCTCATAATATTTGCACTAAACTATTGCTGGTGTGTTTTACTTTGTTCATTGGACTTATGAGTTAAAGCACCTATACCCTAGTAGGTAAAGTCCGCTCCTCCCTACAGGTGTGACCCCTCTATTCTCTTCTGCTTCCAACCCTCCAACAGGGCACATAACGAAGTTACCTGACTTTGGTTGTTATAGCAATAAGTATAAGCAGGGGCCTCTCTGCACGCTGTTCCTTGGTATAATCAGGTCTTATCACTGTGAGAGTGGCCCTTTTCTGAACAATACGCGGTTAATTTCAGAGATTAGATATTTAGAAGAGGCCCAGCTAAAAAAGTAAAATTACTGAACAGAAAATTAGTTCTGTTTAATTCAAACCAGGACACATTTACATACTCCTTAATCCAGAATTTGTTGACAGGACTTCAGATTTATTCTGTGATGCAAACATCATGGTCTTTAAGTAAAGAAGTTTGCTACAGTTTAACCTATCTAGACAGCATTGAGAAATATGCGGAGCCCTCATGAATTTTTTATGTAGACCCAATTAAGAATTATGCTTTAATATGCATGCTCCTTATTTATTAGCAAGTTGTACCATACATCTTATGTTGTACTTTTCTGTGTCATGATGTAACTGCAGCCATAAAGATACAGACTATCACACCCCGCTTGTACACTGCGTTCTCTTAAGATCACCAAAAAAGTATTTCTGCCATAACCATAGTCTAGCTTCATAAATGTAGGCACCCCCACAATAACAGCAGTTAACATAAATTAAAATTAATAAGCCACTGAATGAGACTCCAGGAGCCTCATGTTTCTCCTTCATTAGATGACTTAAAATCTAATTTAGAATATAAATGGAAAAAAGACAAACTGATAAAAGTTACTCAAGGGGTTAAAAGTACTTTATGGTATGTGTGCAAAAAGAGAAGAGGGACAAAAATAAACCACAGTTTGTGAAAGAGTCTCTCCAAGTGGAGGTTTAAAAACTGATACTTAGCAAAAATGTTCTGAAATTGTTTCTCTGTAGGGCATTTAAAAAAAAAATCCATTAATAACATGTTTGCTGTTGTTGAAGTGTCTATTACGAGGCTCAGGCTGTGTGAAAGCCTGTCTCTCCACAAGAGAGATATGACAGGCTTGTCAGGAGGGATAGGAGATGGCTGAAGATGGATATATGCTGCCCTGTTGACAAGTAGTGGGGACAGGCAAGGAGATGGATCAGTAAAAATTTCCATTAAATCAAGAAAAACACAACTTGCCCCTAACATCACCTCTGATAGTTTCTTAGACCAGCTGCTTCCCTGACACCCTACTGAGGAACAAATTGCTTTCCTAGCAGGACATTTGGACACTCCTGCATTAATAGATATGGATCCCAGCATGCCAAGCCAAGCAAGAAGGCAATTTAATATGAGCAACACTGTCATCTCAATTTAGGACAACAGTTAGGATGCCCTACAGGGCATTGCAACAGCTTCTAGAAGTACACAGTGTAAGACATTCTTTTTGTCTTAAGGCTATAGAAAGCTGGTATTTCTAGTAAATAGCCAAGCCAAGGAGAATGGAAAATGTAAATGCATAGATGACAACAGCATTGTACTGTCTAGGAGCATCAGTTTCAATTCAAAGGCCTTTCATTTCTGTAGAGAATTGCAGCAAAGTTTGAAGGGAAAGAAAAGAGAAAAAACCTTGAGAAGACAGGAATAAGAGTAGGTGGCAGGTATCTCACTTTCAGGTGGAGGTAAATTTCAGAACAAAAATTCAGATGGTTCAGATAGCTGCCTAGCATAACATCATAACAGTGCCAAGTAACAGGAAGGACAGGGAAACTTTTACTATTTACTTTCTGATAGCAAGTGCTTTTAAAATCTGCAGTTGTTTTCAGTAATTGTGCGTTTACTTTTGCACAAATGCTCTCTTCATTGCAGTCTCCAGCCAAGTCTAAACAGGAAAATAAAGCGGACATGCCATGCTCCAGAAACAGCGGGAGGTGCAGTGGGGCAAAGTCTCTAGAACTATATGGAGAGAAAGGACTGGGGATTTCCTGAGTGACCAGCACCTGCATTCCTGCAAGTCTTGAGTAGTTTGGTGAGACAATGATTCTTTGATTGTATGGGGTAAGGGAAAGAAGGATGAATAGTGGAATCACCTGATGAAGGGAATAACAAGACTTTTTGCTAATCTGACTGGCTCTTTGGGAAGAAAACCTCTTCCAAGTCTGCGGAAGATGTTTCAGGATTCAGTGGTATTGCAGGCTGCCTTGGAAGGCAGCTTCAGAAGGAAGTTGAAAATTTAGGGTTGTTGGACGGCACTTAGGGGTGACTACGAGAGAAAGGGAAAGAGTAAATAGGTCTTTTCACAGGAAAATAGAGTCGCTTCCTCTATGCTGTGCACGATGGCAGACGAAGCCAAGCTATGACCCCTTATCTGGATATCTTAACCAAGGATGCTTTAGAGAAAGCATGTCCTGACCAACCATCTATCCCAGGTTTGCAGAGGCAAACTCTGCCTGACGTGATCCAGCTCCACACATAGTTCATGTATACTCGTATTCAAAATAGTTCCATCAGCAGTGCAGGCCCTTCTTCCCACTCGTTTGCAGCTTCTGAAAATGTTCACCTTTGCATGACAGTGTGTACCCCTTGGTACAAGTGTACAGTGACATGTATCCAGATTTCTAATCAGGATCAAGAAGGCATTACAGGGAGATGTGCTTCCCAAAGACAGACATGACCAACACCAGATATACTCTTTCAAATTTTTTACATGAGCATGGGAGTTTCACAGGAGTGCTGCGGTAAGTCTTGTCCTCTGTCTTTCAGGGGACTTGCTCAAAGGTTCCTTGTCTGACTGGTCCATCTGCATACCTTCTAAAGACTATGTGAACAGAAATTTTGTGGTACCTGGTGTATTCACAGTTGGCCACTTCCAGAAGCAAATATATGATGTCTGAATATCTACTACTTTGACAAAATCAGTAGCTGCAGTAGAGGGACAAAGACTTTTTTCAGGAGCGTAAGCAGATAGAGGGCCCTTTTGGCTGCAATTGTCTGTTTTCCTCACAAGTTTGTTATTAAAAATGACAGGAAAATAGAAGGCTGGATCCCCTGGGGCTTTACACATTGCAAGCCCATTGCACAGGGAACTAGTGATGTAAGGGAACTCTGGCACCATTTGAGAAGGAAGAGAATGTAGATTATTTTTGATTGCAATGCCAAAAATGGGATTCCTTGACTTTACTAGTAGCTTGGCTGCTGGAAGCTTGTTTTGGTCTCAATGTGTCAAATGTGTTAGTCAGGTGGTGTCATTCAGTACTTTAAATTGATCTTGAGCGAAGAACACAGGTCTGTGGAAGTAGTGATTCTTCCATGTCCCCCCAAAAGCCCAAATCATTACCAAGATTATGAGAGTAATAAAAAAAAGCCACCCAAATATCAGAAGTCACACAGCTAACCAACTGTGAAATTATGCTGTAAAATTTAAAAGCTACCCTTCTTGGTGGGGAAATGTCTAGACATCCAGTGTTTGCTTTATGTTCTCTGAGCTCTACTCAGCCCTTCTTGAAATTGTCTTTCTGTGTAAGAAAACTAATCAGTTGCTTGTTAAAATGGTTTCGGATGAGCAGCAACCACTGCTTTTCTCAATATTGACTAATCTTCACATTCCAAATGACACTATATATGACAGGAAACAACACAGTTCTCTACGCTGCTGATGCTGCCAGAGTTTCCCCCCACTGATTCAAAGTACGTAGAATGAAACAGCTCTCTGAGAAAGCAAATCAAAGTGGTTCTTACTCTAGCTATGTGGTGGAGCAAGTCAAGACAGAAAAAACCTTCCAATTTCCTTTGCTGACAAACCCAGATTGAAAATGTGAAACATTTAAAATAATGCTTTCAGAGTATTTCTAATAGTGAAAATCAGGAATTGTGAATTTCAGTGATAATATTTTACTGGATTGGTCTTGGGCAGTTCTTATCTCTGTAGCTGTTTGCAGACCTCACTTGTATGCACAAGAACAGAATATTAACACATAAAGTTATTCCAACCCTGTCCCTTAATCTTATTGACAGCTCACTTAATTGGTCACTATTTTCAATTCCTTGATCCACAATCAAATGCTAAACAACGCAGTACAAGTTCTAATGATATGGCAGCTACAGATAAAGTGTGCTACGTTATGGTACAACTGAACTAGATAACATACCTGCTTGATCTGTCTGTACCTATCATGGTCAGAAACAATAGCCTTTGTTACTTTTAAAAAATTATTAGCTTTAAATCAAAAGGCAAGCTTGAAAGAGGAATCTCTGGCTTTTTAACTGTACATTCTAATTTTTCTTCAGTATATGATGTTTTCAAGTTTAAAAGACTACAAACGGAAAAAGCTTTCCAAGACCAGTCACAAGAAATCAGATCTAAAAAAGGCCATATATGAACACCTAAACAGTCTCTAGAAAAAATTCTTCCCACCTAAGTGAAAACAGCATAGCATGTAAGGAGCTGCTATCATTATTAAGATCTTAGGGCCACTATGAATTGCTTAGAGTATCAAACAATCAAAGCAGCCTACCATATGAATGAAAATAACCAATGCCAAAAGTGAGATTAAGGCAAAAGGAAACTCCCAATTAAGATTCCCATTGGCTTTTTCCTTCTGCCTGATGATCAAAGTTTAAGATACCAGTCACTTCAGCAGAAGTAATAATAATGTGACATAATGTTTGTTAAATATTACTAACATATTTCTCTTCAGAAGTTAGCTTTATATTTCTAGAGTTATTACTTGTGAGGCACACAACTATTCTTTGGGAAACATAAGTTTTTTCAGAAGCTTGAGATAAAGACACACTTTAATACGTGTTTTTAGACATAGTCAAATGCATCAGTCCATACAAAAACTAAGAGTTTCACTAAATTCCTAAAGACACTACTAGTTTATAACTGTAAACTAGTTGCACTGGTATCAGTAAGATAAAGGGTTCCTGCTGCTCTTAATATTTTTGTGCAAATTCCATAAACTGTTCATATGTACCATATATGCATATGTACAAAACCACCTTTTTAACTTATTGAGGATGCTTTGAGAAGAGAAGGTGGGTCTCCTGATGGTTGACACTCAAATATTCCTGCAACTTCCATTTATGATAATCTGCCTTTGGCAATGGCAGACACTCCCATAATTTTAATATCAAAATAGATTAAATAAAAAGTGTGAATGAACTTGATTTTCAAATTTTTTTTATCTGGTTTGGGCAACTATTTTAAACAAGCCACACATGACAAGAAAATTCAGATATGTATAATCCTCTCCTAGGAACCTGATACTTTTCCTTACTCATCTCAGCACATTCAAATAGAAAAGTTTAGCTGCAGAAATCTGAAAAGCAGGAATACATGAAAAAATTGACAAAATCTCATTGCAAACTGTATAATGAACTCTAAAATAAAATTAAGGTCTATGAAGGGGATTATGCCATTCACAAAATAAAAATATCACAAAGTAAAATGCCATAGAAAACACAGTTGTACTACAAGAGTACCTTTAAATGAATATGACTTCTCTGCTGTCTGCAAATGTTCCAAAATCCATCTTTTGCTGCATTGTGTATATGCATGTATTGTTCTCTGTGTAAAATCACAGGGAAGTCTCAATAAAAGATAAAATACAGAAACTGTGAAAAATTTCTTCAACAAATTCATGCAGCAGGAACAAGGTCATTTAAAAACAGTAACAATAATACTTAAGGTAAGTGCTATATTCAAGAGAATTGTACAAAGGGAGAAAATAAACCATACACAAAGAAAGGTAAAAGTACAAATACACACAAGAAATAGAAATGCTACATGAATAGCAAAGTGCTGAAGAACTAATATACTATAAAATATGAAGGGAATTAAGTGAATCAAAATGTACTCAAAAATTTTAAGATAAATACGAAATTGCATCCCCAGAATTGAGGGTCTTTTTCTATTTTAAAGCAGAGTTAGTTGAAAGTACCTGAGAAAGGAAGACTGAAATAATTCTTTGCTTGCTTAATAACAGTTCTGAAGGTGTTACTTCAAATGTGCTTTTTATAGAATTTGGTAAAGAAGGGGTCAGAGGGTGAAACCACAAGACAAATGATAGAATTGAGGCATGGAAAACCTACATGCACCTACACACAGACGCAGAGCACAGCTATGCATCATTAATTCTTTCTGAGAAAGATTCCTACAAGGAGTAGGTTGGTCCAAGGGACAGAGGAGAAAACAGCACTAAAGACCTAGTGTGCCTCCCAAGGCCTACGGATCTCGGTGACGGTGATTTGCTTCCCCACTTTAATATACATTCAAGGGAAAATACAATGAAACAATTGTGAGCTTTATGGGGCATAAAATGTGAATGATCTCTGCTAAGAGAAAAAAGACAGGTGAAGGACTTGGTGACTGAAACCCTTCCTTATTCTCTCTTATTTGTTCTAATATTAGTGCTGTATATGGAGGCAGCTGGACAGTTTCCTTCCCTTTTACACAATGCTACACCTCAAATTCCACAGTTTTGATGAAAATTTTCAACAAAATCAATTGCAGAATGGGTCTGATTACAGTGTGGGCATTTTTATTTAATTTCCAGACTCTTGAAAGAGCTGGGAGATGGCTCAAACATTTGGGAGCTCTGAAACCATGGACTGAAGGAACTAGAAAGGTTTCTTTTTCAAAGGTTAAGCTGCATGTTTCCTCATAAAATGTCCACAGTGATTTTCTGACATGGTGGCTAGCTTATTCTCTGTTATCACGAAGTATCAGCAGTGTCATTTCATAAGCAGCTGGCTATTCAAAGGAAAAAGATTATCTAATCAAATTCTGGCAGTGGGAACTCGCAAGAGAGGAGAAAGAACTCATGTCACTCTGAGCTAGGACTAGCTTTCTGTAAAGCAGTATTTAGAAAGCCACCAGGGATATGAACTCTCCTTAGGTTTATGTATGTTAGTCACTGACAGCATATAAGCACTTTGCAATATTGCACTTATTAGATTTTATCTGTTTCAGCTGGCTTTTATTTCTGGAGCAAAGTCTGCTATAGATTGGAATGAGCAGAGAGTCAAGCAGATATGGAGAAAGTTGTTGATGGCACATCTTACCAATTTATTTTCTTCAAAACCAAGTGGACTGGGAAGAGGGTAGAAAAAAGACCATTTTCTTGGATAAAGAGCATTATTAAAATGGACATCTTCCTTCTTTAACTGAGTCATAACATCAGAAAGGAAAAGTGGGCCACTGTTCAGGTTTCCTTACTGTGCATTTCATCTGTTATTTTGGATTAGGGGAAATTAATGTGATTTACACACCTTAGTCCAGCATTTGCCTTTTTTACACTACCATATTGTTGACTCAAGATCAGATTGTGATACATGGCAGTTCCCAGATCCTCTTTTGCACCTTGCTGTCTCTAAGCATTTATTCTCTCATAATATATGGCTGCTTGTACTTGTCCAAGTATAGAAACTTTACGTTTATCCTTACTGAATTGTTATCAAGTTCCAAACTGTTTGCTGCCTCCTAGCTACATAGCCTATGCAAATTTAATAATCTTACCCTATAATCATTCATCAAGGCATCACAGAAAATATTAAAACCTGTCAACATTGGGACAGATTTGAAACATCCCTCTGCTTTGATTGTGAAGTGCTGGTAAATAGTCTATACATAGCTTTCCAACTAATTACGTATCCACCTAATGAAATTATTATCTATTCTTCTATTTCCTAGCTTGCCTATGGGAATTTCATATGAAACAATGTGAGCAGCTTTACTGGATTCAATATAGATGACATCATCTGCTTCTCTCATACCCACAAGTCCTCCTACTCTGGCATGACAAAGGTAGATTGATGTGATAAACCCTTGGTAAGTCTGTGCTTCCTGAAACTTTCATTTTTATCCTCTGATAGCTACCAATATTTTGATTATTTGCTACAGTTTTCCCTCAGGAATTCAAATTAAACCTACTGGTCTATAATTCTCAGGTTGCCTTTTTTTCCTCTTTTTAGACATAGACTTATTGTTTTCGCCTTTTAAAAAAATTTCCCTACCCATATTGTTAGAAGTGACCATTAATGTTCTGGATTTTCTGCAGATGTTCCCACAGGAAAAACATAATCAGGCTCAGCTGATTTGAAAACATATCTCTGTCCTGTCCTTTCCCCACTATAGGTGGCATTTTTAATTCTGTTTCACTGGTTTTAGCTCTGATAACTATCTGAGCAAGTCACCTTTTAAATTAAGATTGAAACAAAACAAGTAAACACTTTTGCTTTCTTGGAACTGTTTAAAGATACAGTGTTTTCTCCCATAAGAAGCCAAATAACAGCTTCCTTGATCTTTCGTGTTACTATTTCTATTACTTCCTTACGCGAAACTTTAGACTTTATATTAGAAGTATGTCTTGCACTTTCTGACTTTGTGTGTTTTCTGTTTTTCTATCTGCTGCTAGTGATACAACCTACTTAATTTTTTATGCACTTCTTTCTTACTGTTCAGGTCATAAAAACGGCCATTGTTCACGTAAGATGGTCTTTCCTTACCCTTCCTAGTCCTCCTTTACATTGAGATAATTTACCACTGTGCCCTTAACATGTTTTCTTTACTGATTTGTCAGCTCCCTTTTTCTGGTTAGAACTGATTTCTTATCAGTTACCCAAGTTTGCTTATTGTTACTTTCCAGAAGTCATTGTTTTCCTCTTGCTTCACTTGCAGAAGTATGTTTTGCCTGATTTTTTTGTTTACTTTTTTCCTAGGGAACTTATTCTCAAAAAAATTCCATCTCTGAAAGAATTTTTTTTTTTTTTTCAGGAGTTGACCACTGGCCATCCATATGAAAGAATTTAAATACTGTTTCTTTCTGAAACATAATGAAGAAGAACATGTTTTAATTACAGAGATAACATTTCTGGAATCACGAAACATTTGCAAATGTTATGAGGGCAATTTATTTCTGTCATGTGTCATCTCTTCAGCAGGAATACTCTGCATGGGTTAAATGTTTTTTAATGCAGTTTTGAATACTTATATGTCTCACTCTGAAAATAAAGATTGAACTGTTCATTCTCTGTTGACTGAAATCATGTAAGAGATCTTTTGCTAATAATTAATGTCACATCCCACTGGGACAAACACTATTTGCGTGGCTTATAATAAAAACAATTCAAAAACACTAATGTGTTTCCCTGAACAGCGAAAGCTTGTGATGCATATTATGAAAACACCACTGGTGAGAACCACAGCAGCATATAAAAGCTGTTATTGTATTGTACATTTATTGCTAAGTTTATTTCCTCTTCGATTTATTTAACTCACCAAATACTGGTTGTTTTCACTCCTCTGATAGGAGGATATGGTGAGTTACTACCTCAGAGGAATGCTACTATTTGGCAGTCACATTTTTTCCCTCTCCAAATCTGAAACACTTTCTGGAATAACTTTAGGTAATTACTTCATGCCCAGAAAAAGCTTCCTGTCAGTGTAAAGGATTTTAAAATATGATAACTGTAGACACTTGAAAATACAAGATTTGGTAGGTTCTAATCAATATAAATTCACATTAAAATGTTGTAATAACCAGGAACTCATGCAAAAAGCAGTCATGGCTGTGCTGTTCTTTGTACATCCAACGCCTGTACGGTTTAAGCTTTCATCCACTTAATAGCCCACTCACTCTGTACACAACTGTAGTCCCCTCACTGCTCCTTTACATCCAAGCACTGTGATTTCTAGCCACAGTTCAGGATATAAGCATCCCAATTCCATCTTCATTTATACAAAGACCTAGCAGGCAGTTTCTCGTGACTCCGAATATACACAGCCAAAGCATGTAATGTACGCTAATGTACCCTAATGTACACTTTTACTCCTTTATGCCAGGCCCACCCATCAAAGGATTTAATAAATTACAGGCTTTCCTACAGAATATGCATTTTCAGAATCTGCTAAGGATCTCTGGAGAAACCTCCACTTTACTAGCTGTTATTCTCAATCTCCATCTGCTCTCTAGGGACAAAACAAGTAACCAGAGATGTGGTACTGCCTCACACAAAGTCATGGCTCTTAGCAGAGGTGACAAGTTAATGTTCCTGTTGTGTCCTTCCAGGCTGTTCCCACAAAATGCAGAGGCAGCTTTTTACTCTTAAAGTCAATAGAGGGAATGAAGATACTGATGCTCCTGTGAGAGTTTTGAATACTCAGTGAGATCCCACCAGGTCTTCTCAGACCTCATTTAAAGGCTGCTTCCTTGTCGCCTTCATTTTCCTATTTATTCCTTTTCCACCTTCAGTAGGGGATCTTGTAGATTACAGTTTTGACCTTCTCACATTTTTTAAGATTCTATTTTTCTGATTTATGTCAAATGTCACCAAAAGACCACGCCAACAACAACAGGCATATTCAACTAATTATTTTTTTTTCAGAACGACACTGCTTGATAAGGTTTTGATATAAGCATCATTACCATAAAGACTAAGACATTTCAAAAAGCATATTTATGAGACAAGAAGTTCCTTAAAATAAGGAAATAAAATTTACATTCATTTTAGTTTGAAGAGAAAAGTAAGTAGAAAACAAAGTCTTGTCAAGCTTTCTTTACATGTAACAATGCTGTAGTACATACCCTATGCATATTTTTTATTTGCAGATTGTATTTAATATTAAGCACTGACTTTAGATTGGTGGCCTAAAAAACAATCTTTTTAAATATAACCATGTCAGGTGTACTTAAGGGACTTATCGTTGTCATTACTTGGTATTACATATGTGAGCATTTTCACTGGCATAAAAGAGAAAATGACAGAGATTACGTACAAAACATAGTACTGCTATTTGAGATTTCTTAATGGAAACAACGCCCAACTTAACCAGCCTATTTTACTGCTAACTTAGTCTGAACAAGTGAGCCACCGGTACCTTTAAACCTTATTCTTTATCTCTTCACTTATGTCTTTTAAGTGTCAGTGGAATAGATTTTCTATCATGGTAGTGATTGTCACCCAATTTAACATGAGAGCTTTTGGAAAAAAAAATGTAATTGGTATGAATGCTTTAATTTTTGAGAAATATAGGGATAAAATGGAGTTAACTGAGACTTGGTTATCCACCCATGATTTTCTGCCCTTAGTCAAGGACTCCATTCACAGCTACATTATATTATCCTTATCAGAATTCTCCCTTTTCTTCTGCTGCATGATGGTTTTATGCACACAGACTGCATTCTGGTTTTCAGTTATTTCCCACTGAATTACAGTTGGTCATTGTTCTCCAAATCTATGTCCTTGCTTTTCATTAAGAATATTATTAGTTTACTGTGTAAGGGATGCTTTTATTTAATTTGGTCATTATATTTTAATTTTTTTCATAGTTCGCCCTTGGCTTTGCAACATTTTCTTTATTCCCTGTATTACAGCTTAGTGACCTTAATATCATTGTTAAGGTCGAGATGCAACTTCTATTCTAAACTCACTTTCACAAGCTTATAACTTTTTCCAGATATTCCCTTTTAGGCCAAGGATTTTTTATGCTTATGCTTTGTTAGAAGTGGATTTTTGTTTGAAGCTTCATGAGCATCATCTATTTGTTTTAAGTTATCCAACATGAAAAGATAGCAGTTTTGCAGCAATCAAGACAGTTTTCAGATGCTTTTTTTGGACTCTGATAATTGAAAATCAGCTTTGTTTCAGCACTTCAAAATCAGCTTTGATTGTGGAATGGTGGCTCTGCTATCTCTTTGAAATGGTTTTGAAATAATAAAGTTCTGCATGTGACATCATCATTAAATAACTTACTGAAGTAGTAGTGATGAGGAAAGTTGATCTCAGAATAACTCTGTTCTACTTAATATTATTTTTAAAAGCTGTTTATTTTCCGTAAGAAAACTACATTTTAAAATATTTTAAATCTTTTCAATGTCATTTTCCTCTCACTCTTCAAGGAACATAGTCCAACCAGATACATTACAGGGTGCTCAGTCAATCTGGGTTCTATACAGTATATGAAAATAATGCAACATGTGCACTGAAAAATAAATATTTCTCTTGTGCTGGTGAAAAGACAACCAGTCACTTTGCTTCATTCCATAGACAAACTGTTGTAATTAAAAAATGATGTCTGAAAGAGCTTTTGCTTAATGGTCCAGTAAGAAATCCTATATAGCCGTAAGCTGAAAAGAAGCTTAGAGAAGTTGTAGACAACCTTCTTGTTTGTCTTCACAGAAAAGGTTTTCTTCAGAGAAGTGTTAATGCACAATTCCTCTAGCTTTTCTGTGGCCTGTCCCTATGGTATGCTTGCACTCTGCATTTTGTGCCACAAAGAGTCTCACAATCTCAGTAAGTAACCATTTTTTGGCCTCCACATGGAAAATGCTGTTTTAGCCTTGAAAGAATGAACTAAGAGCCTGGCTGACCAACAGTGATTTTATATAATTCAGAAAGTGAAGGTAAAGCTGAGAAAGAAACTCTTCAGGCATTTCTCTGACCAGCTAATGGAGAAATATAAAAAACTTGCAAACATTTTTAACTGGGGTACTCTTTAGCAAAAAAAACCCCACAAGTTTCATTGGGTAGGTTGGACCAGATAACCTTTAAAGGTCCCTTCCAACCTGAACTATTCTTTGATTCTATTAGTTGTAGGTTCTAAACTGACACAAACTGTTGCTTTCCATATCATAGAATCATAGAATCACAGAATGGTTAGAGTTGGAAGGGTCCTTAAAGATCATTGAGTTCCAACCCCCCTGCCATGGGCAGGGACACCTCCACTGAAGCAGGTTGCTCAAAACCCCATCCAGCCTGGCCTTGAACACTTCCAGGGATGGGGCATTCATGACTTCCCTGGGCAACCTGTTCCAGTACCTCACCACCCTCATACTAAAGAATTTCTTCCAAAGATCTAATCTAAATCTCCCCTCTTCCAATTTAAAACCATTACCCCTTGTCCTGTCACTACGCTTCCTGACAAAGAGTCCCTCCCCATCTCTCCTGTAGGCTCCCTTCAGATATTGGAAGGTTGCTATGAGGTCTCCCCAGAGCCTTCTCTTCTCCAGGCTGAACAACCCCAGCTCTCTCAGCCTGTTGAAGCTATTTGTACTTACACAGAATAGACTGGGGCCCCAAATCTCTATTGCACTTTTTAGCTCTGACAACCAGTGACATGAAGACTTCACGTATCACAAAAGCTGTAGAAAGCAATGTTTTTTTGGGATCTATGTCAGCTGCCCACTTTATGAGCCTTGTGATTTACTTTAGAGTTGAGCTATGGGCCATAATTATACCAGACTGAAAAGGAGGATATTTTTAATTTAGCATTCAGAACTTTGAATTTTTTCCCTGGCTAAGCTACAAATGCTGGTCAATAGATTCATTTTAATCTAAGATCTTATTGTTCTGGTCCTATCTTTTTACTCCATCATTTCTCATTGATTAAGCAGCTCTTGCATTTTACAATAATGCAATAATACAATCTGAAGTGCCTCAGGAGGCCTTCATGTGAAACTTCATATGAAAGGCAATAAATAAGCTTACTTTGATTCACATTTATTTTCCTTTTCATTTATAAGTAATTTTCTGTATTCAGCCCATGTTTCTTTTTCCTGTTCAAATAGAGAAAGTTTTTAGAAGATTGTTCAAATAAGCCTCTTGCACAATTAGAATCCTGCCCTTGGTCGCTGCCATTCTCAAGCAGCACAACCTCTGCTGATTGCATTATTGTTCCCTCTCCAGTGACTCTGTGATAGATCTGTTTATTCATACCAAATCTTCCATTAACCCTTAGTTCTGCTAATTTACAAATGTATTTGTATTCGTCTTATTGATTATAAAACTGCAGTCATTATACAAACTGGGTAAGTATGAAAGCTCAGGCACCTCTTATGGTGCAGGACAGACTGTTATAACCAGGATTTTTTAATCCATTAGTTGGAGGAAATACAGGTGCAAACTGTTTCTCTCTGTCATAAAAAGGAGAATAATCTGACTTTATATGTAAGTGGAGTATGAAGTCAGAAGACAGAGCTCAGTTTCCCGTGCATGTAGAATTAACTGGAGATTCCTATAAACATTTTATTTCTCCTCTCCTGCTGTTGTACTCCATGCCTTTCCTGATGGGTCACATGATAAAACATTGTCCCCTGACTGTCAGACATCTTTCTAGACACTTTGTTGAAGAGGAGAGGAGTAATAAGTAAAAAGTAGTTCCAAGTCCTCTCCAGTCATAACCCTCCATTATATTTAAGGCTTGACAGAATTATGAGTTCATCTAATATAATCTCCTGAGCATCATAAGCCATTAAATATCACCCAGATACTGCTACATGGAGCCCAATTATTTTAATTAGACAAGAGCACTTCAGTCGTCAAGAGACTAACTCTAATGTGCCACAGGCATAGACCAAAATAGACAAAGATGTCATCAAAGCCTGAGGCTCTTGCAATAACAAGGAACTAGGTGAGAAATGCCCCCAGAATTCCTGGAGATGGTATGTAGTTCATCGACCAAGTTTGGCACAGAATGTCAAGTTCCTGCCAATGATACCTGAGAAAATTTTGACTTCTCCTTCAGATTTGGTGATCAGTTTAATCCTGACCTGAGCATCAGAGTATGATATACTCAACAGGTATCAAAGAAAAGGAATCACAGTCAACCAGAGAGGGTACATTTTTTTGAGCTGTTTTTCCAAGTCTATATGCTAAAATTCATTTGTAGTAAGCTGTGGATATTTCAAATTGTGCATATTTCATCTACTGTAAAATGTTGTTCTCATTCCACAGGTGAAGAAATTTGAAGCCCAGGTAGCTTCAGCTCTGGAATCTAAACACTGAATGACTGATGAAGTCGAGTGCTTGGTATCTCTAATATGAAAATCCCTACAACCTTTCCAGGGGACTGTTTGATCTAGCAGTCTATAAGGACTAAGATTTATTTGATAAATCCTAAAAGCAACTACAAATGTAATTTTAAAACTGACTCCTATTTTATCTCAGCCCTCAATTTAAAATGGGACTCACACGCTTGTAATTTTAGCTCATTCCTATTTCAGACAAATTGGTAAAATTGGCACTATTTATCTTCTGCGAAACATTGGTTTACAAATCCCAGTCTGAGCTGGCTTACATTCATAAAGACCAGTTTTATCCTTTATAGTTACTAGGTTCATTTTTACAGTTTTGACTTATCTTTACAAACAATAACTTGATTTTATCCTAGTTTTCTCTAATACCATTTTTTTGACTCAAATACAGAGTTATTCTACTATCTATGTTCTCATGCTAGAGTACAGAGACCCGCAGCCTCCATTCTTTTATCAGGTAACTATGTCTTCTCTACCTCCCTGCTTTTTCTTTCTTAGACCACATATGACAGATTTTAAATGGTGAACAATATAAAATTTACAACAGCCATTTTCCAGATGCCTGCATGATTCATAAATCAGGGAAAAGTTATACCCTACATAAATTAAGGGATACAGAATTTGATCATATAATATGGAACATTCCATAATAATCTGGACATCAGGCAGACAAAGGTTTCAATTCTAGTTCAGTTAGAGCTGAAGAGACCCACATGTTGTTTTCTAACATTGTTTGGCCAGCTATTTCTCTGTGATTTGGGAGGAAAAAGAAAAAGCAGTTATTCTTCTACCTATTGAACCAAGCACAAGTAATTGATTTGTTCTCCTTATAAAAAGAATTTGTTTTGCTTTTGCTAGTCCTATGAACTAATGTGATCCATGTTATTAATAATGGAAACATTCTCTAGATTGCTTTATCCACTTGCTGCTGACAGTTGAGTTTGATACCAGTCACCAGATCAATGAATTGCAGCACTGCAAGATATGGACAATGGAATAATGCACCTTGACAGCAATACAGAGCTTGTTAATTGTACAGTGCTATTCTGGGGTAAATGTTTCCTTAAAACACCAATATTCTACCACATCTTAAAAAGCCCCATGTTTTTACAGCTAATTTTAAACCACGGAAAACATTACCAGAAAAAAACCCTACTGTCCTGGGTTGAGAGACACAGCACTAACTTTTCTTATAATGCTGGGGAAAATTGCACTTCTAGAAGACTCTAGTGTCTGAATCTATAAAAATATTTACTTTATAGCCAGCCAGGCTCTGTGGGATTCAAGGTCTTAGTGTTTTCAAGCCTTGCCAGGTGCAGGGACAAGGAGGAGCAAGGCCTGGGCATTTGACCCAGGCTGGCCAACAGGATTATTTCCTACCATGAACATCACATTCAATATAAATTAGAAAAGTTTGCTGCGTAGCTCTCTTTCCCTTGATGGCTGCGGGTCCAGACAACTCCTTGCCCCGGTGCTGGACCCCTGAGGCCTTCCCTTCCTCCTGAAGCCATTGCACTCGCAGTGTCCGCCATTTGCTGTCCCTGCTGGGAGTGCACAGCTTCCTGCTGAGAGAATTGCCTGAGCATAATTCTTGTATATCTTGTGTCAGTATTGGCATTAATACTGGTTCTTTAGTATTATTGTTAATTATTTAGTCTATTAAATCTATTTCTATTTCAACCTTTGTGTTTCTTTGTGTTCCCCGATTTCCCTTTCTGGGTGGGGATGATAGAATAATTGTCTAAACGACAATAGATTGTTATGGGTTTTCTCAAACTATAACACCTACAAATCCAAAAAGAATTTTGGTCAGCCTGAGAAAGCCTGTCATATTTTAGCAACGAAACAACTTGCTTAGCTACTGAAGCATAATGTGTCAACAAGATGGAATTCCACTTTCTAAAGGCCAGAGTGCCCACTCGATAGAAGAAAGCAATACATGATTACTGCTTAGAGCTTGTGGCGCAATGCTAGCAACTCAGCATTTAACAATAATAGAAAATGTCTGTCTCATTTTCATTCCCCTTGAAAAAACTCCCTATACAATATTATGAAACAGTCCTGCTGTGAGGTGGTTTCTTAATCTCAGCAATATCTTCAGCTATTACCTTATCCGTGGTAATACCCTTCTGGTGAATTTTCTTAAAAGCAAAAATTTAATGACATATGGAACAAGGAGATACCTGAAATGTAATAACGAAGAGTAACCCTTCAATTTTACTCTGGGTACTAGATAGCAGCTATCTCATATTTCTATTTTAGTGTTTCACAAATGATATAAAGGTCTTAAGGTCTTTCCTTTTCTGAATTATTCCTCTGTTTTTCAAAGCCTCAGAGCATCTTATTTCTGCTCCTGTTTCAACTTTCATACCCAGCTTAAAACTGAGACAAAAATTCAGATCATTGTGCACACAGGTCTTCTTCAACCATGACCTTTTATTAATCTGATTATAAAATTTAAAAGATTTTCTTCAGTGCAAATATCTTCAAAGATTGTCTTGAATTACCACTACTCATCTTGACTATCTTTATATCTTGAAGTATTTTAAAAGGTGTCTATTTTCTCTTCACATACGTTTAAGATTTTCCTGGTACTGCTAATAAAGAAGCAAAGCCCATCTTGAACCAAGCATTTATACCTACATATCTGTTTGAAAATAAAGTCTTTTAGGTTAGTCAGACTTTCAAATATTTTGATCAGGCAATAAATATGGAATAATGTGCCAAAATCAGACACAAAAGGGAAAAAAATGCACCAAGAAAGTACATGCTGATCATGAGAGCTGAACTTTACAACAAAAGATTTGTAATTGCCAGATGTGGAAAATGCTTTTCACTTCTAGACTGGGGTACTCTTACAAACTACTATGCACTTAACCTCCTAGATATGAACACCTAAAATCATAGAATCATAGAATGGTCCAGGCCAGAAGGGACCTCCAAAGATCATCTAGTCCGACCCCCCCGCAGTCAGCAGGGACACCCCCAACTAGACCAGGTTGCCCAGGGCCTCGGCGAGCCTCACCTTGAATATCTCCAGGGAAGGGGCCTCAATCACCTCCCTGGGCAATCTGTTCCAGTGCTCCACCACCCTCATAGTAAAGAACATTCTCCTAATCTCCAATCTAAATCTGCCCTTTCCCAAGTTAAAGCCATTGCCCCTCATCCTCTCACTGCAGGCCTTTGTAAACAGACTCTCCCCAGCCTTCCTGTAGCCCCCCTCAGGCACTGGAAGGCCACTATTAGGTCTCCCCGGAGCCTCCTCTTCTCCAGGTTGAACAACCCCAGCTCCCTCAGCCTGTCCTCGTAGCAGAAGTGCTCCAACCCCCTGATCATTTTAGTGGCCCTCTGGACCCGCTCCATCAGGTCCATGTCCTTCCTATATTGAGGGCTCCAGACCTGCACACAGTACTCCAGGTGGGGTCTCACCAGAGCAGAGTAAAGTGGCAGAATCACCTCTCTGGATCTGCCAGCAACACTTCTTTTGATGCACCCCAGGATGCGATTGGTCTTCTGGGCTGCACGTGCACACTGCCTGCTCATGTCCAGCTTCTTGTCCAGCAGCACCCCCAAGTCCCTTTCCTCAAGGCTGCTTTCTAATATCTCATCCCCCAGTCTGTATTGATACTGAGGATTGTTCCGGCCCAGGTGCAGAACCCTGCACTTGCTTTTGTTGAACCTCATGAGGTTCACCTGGGCCTACCTCTCCAGCCTGTCCAGGTCCCTCTGAATGACATCCTGTCCCTCTGGTGTATAGACAACACCACACAGCTTGGTGTCATCTGCAAACTTGCTGATGGTGCTCTCAATCCCTCTGTCTATGTCATGGATAAAAATGTTAAACAGTACCAGTCCCAGCACGGAGCCCTGAGGGACACCACTTGTCACTGCTCTCTATCCGGACTTCAAGCCATTGAGTACCACCCTCTGGATGCAACCATCCAGCCAATTCCTTATCCACTGAACAGTCCACCCATCAAATCCGTACCCCTCCAGTTTGGCAAGCAGGATGCTGTGAGGGACCGTGTCAAAGGCCTTAAACAACCCCACTCCAGAAATGTAGAAGGATGCACCCAGCTAACAAAGTCATCATTTGAATTATCAAAATTAAGTGACTAGGATCATGTTTCTTGGAGTTTTTATAATTCAGATTTTTCTCTTCAAAACAAAGTATTTTTCCCAATTATTCAGGGTTTGCCTACATGCATATTGTTGTGCTTATCAAAAACATCACTGAAGATGAAACATACATGCTAGGAAATGCATGAACAGGACACAGTGAACCACAAAAAAGAGCTTTGTGAACAACAGGAATGTGCATTGCACTTCTCATGTAACTCTTTTAGAGTATTCTCTATTCTATTCAGCTTTTTGAAATGGCAGACAATTATTAATTCTACCAATATGCTTCAATTGCTTTTGACATGTGCTTCCTTAGCTATGGAAAAAGAATGAAAGAAGAAATCAATGGGGAAAAATTGCTGGGAAGAGTGAAATTGCCTAAGGGATTTTGTTCTATGCAATACAATGGCCTAGGAATTCTATTTATAAGGAAGACACGGTGTTTATATCTATTGATTTTTCAGGGACCTCTTGCAGTCTGCAGTCTTAAAATTTCACCTATCCTAGAAGGGAACACATCTTTTGTGAAATCTTGATGTTTTTCAATGGCATTATGCTTACAGGACAGTAAATATGGTGTAAAAAGAGGTGAAATAACCCCAGATTTTGTGCTCCCTTTGCAAGGCTATAAAACTTCCCTTATCATCATACTTTCAATACACTAAGTTTAAGTACTGACTTGCAGACTGGAATTTCACATTAGGGGATCCGAATGAAGGGCCACAAAAACATTAATTATGACAGCTTGTTCCTAACATCATTTAAGTTGTCCCCCAGACCTTAGGGTAGTTTGGACTGGTCTCAGAACCTCCATCAACCTGGCTATAGCTTCAAGGGTCAGGTCTCCTAGCAAAGGATTATCAAACCACAGAAGATCTCTGGAAATCCATTCTTCTTCTTACTTACATAGACCACACTAGGAATGAATAAACTCAAAGGCAAAAGATTGACAGGGCCTCTGTCTCCACTATCCCCAATCTCCCATCTCACCCCATTCCAAGGGACAGGTCAACTGATATTGTATGCTGCATAATGTTTATATCGTTGCGGAGCAAGGGCTGGGATTCAATCACACATGAGTTGTCATCCCACTGAAAGATATTGACAGTGGATGTTTTGCATGACAGATGAGCTCTGTGTGTAGAAACCACATGTGTAGAAACTTTTTAATAAACAGGTAGTATAGTCCCTTTTGAAGCTCACTTCTTACCTGTTCTAAACTCCAAACTTTTCCCTAATATTTAGGAAATAATATGCCAGTATCATATAAAACAAGACAAAAATGTTTTATTCATAGAGCTTTTGTATGGCTTGATTACCACAGCTTTTCCTGTACCCAAGCCAGCTGGTACAATAAGTACTGTCTTCTATGTTTTGTTGCTGTTTTCTCATATTAAATATGTCAAAATTTTATATCTGAGCAATAAAAGTTAGTAACATAGGTCTGATGCATAGTAATGAAGGTAGAACAACATTATATAATGGTAATATCTTGGTAAATCAATTAATATATTTATGGCTAATGATAAAAAATATGAAAGATTAGGTAAGAGTGAGGTCAGTGAATGGTACCACAATATGGCTGTGGGTGAGGACTATTCATAATCATTAAAAAGACATCTGCATACTACTTTTCAAGTCAAAATAAATCTCTTTTCTTGTTCTATTTCTTTGCCTGACAGCCTGAATAATGCCTGACTGCACAAGGTACATATGGGGATTCTTAAATTTAAACCTTTCTCCTCACCTTTTTGGCACAGCTCTGTCTAGATATTTACCAAGCTGTTTCTGGCCCCCACATTTTGTTCTTTCTGAATTTCCTCAGACAAAGCAAAACTACCATCTTTAACTTTCCCAAAGGCCCTTTTAGCAAATTAAAAGCGTGCTCTTGGAGACTCACATTTAGTTTTGACACCAATAGCAATGACTTTGCAAAAAAAGATTCTAGTTCCTCATTTCACATACCACAGAAAGAAACCGAGGAAGGAAAAATGTCTGTATCAAGCCAGGCTCAGGTACCTATTTGCTTTTCAATGCTCTTTCAGATTTGGTTGAAGTCCTTACATGTTTGGGACTACCTCACACAATTTTCTCTCCGAATAATGGAATATTAATTTCACCTCAGCCTCTGAGCCAGCTTATTCTCTATTTGCTTTCTTGTGCCTCTCCTTTTCTAAAACAGCTTCTGAAAACCCTTTTCATTTACTGTCTTGACTTTCTCTTGAAAAGTTATCCCCCCTCCCTACCTTGATCCATCTCATCAGTTAATAAAAATTGCCAAATACTTGACAGTTGTTAGCCACCGTTATATTGCAATTCAGGCCTGAACAATCAGTTTGTTCTGTGCAGCAGACAAATATTTCTCTACAAGAGCTTGTGGGTGAATAACATCATTTATGTTAGAAGTAACTTCTGCTGTTAGCAATATGTTACCGACTCTGAACTTTACCCAAGGACAGAGGTTCAAATACCCCAAAAAGAAACTATATATATCTAAAGTATAGCTTAAAGGATGACACAGGTATTCATAGAGAATCTCCAGATTCACCTTATCTTCTTTATTTCTTTGATATTAGCTTTAACAAGGAACATGTCTCTAACCTACGCTGTACAGGTAAGCATTTTTTGCTACCTTTATTTGGATAGACAAAAAGACACTCTTCATCTTGGGCCTTTCTTTGAGCTTATAAATCCTTGTGTATACTGTTGAGGGAAGCCAGACCTCTGAAGTGGATGTACCCGGATTCCATAAGGAAGAATGGAAGGCCTTCATGCTAAAAAAGGCCAGGTTTTGTCTGGGAAATACCCTACATAGTTTAACTTTCTGAATAGAAGACATTCAGAGTGACTACAGAAAACAGAGTTGAAAAAAAATAGCTTTCCTAACTGCCATGCTGTTCTTGCAGGCAGACCCTTACCTTCAGTCAGCTGTCCCACCAGCAGCTGACTTCAGTGCTAGGGCCTTCACCACAGAAAATCCTCTGCGACAAATCGTCCTTGAGGTTATCATGTGGCAGGGCACAAAGAGAGATTCAAAGACATGTATTTTCATCCTGTTCCATTATAGATTCTGAAGAAGGGTCTTAATGCTACCAAAATTTGGCTTATAGACCAGCCTCTTGCTTCTTATTTCAGCCTCAGTGAACCCCAACTCAGTTGTACCCCACAACATTCCAGACATCACACACACCAGAACAAAGGGTGAGGTTAAACTCAAGGCTGCAGATCTGGTCACCAGCAAGCCCAGCACAGAGTCCATAAAAGGAAACAGAGCAGCTTGCTAAACCAGGCAATACATCAATCCTTTACGCTACGTACAATTTATTTACAGGGCATTTGCAGATTAGTGATGATGATGAATAAAGCTGCAAAACACAGGTTGATTTTCATCACGTCAAGGCAGAGAGAAGAGTAAAAATTATTTGTGATTTTAACTTTTTTAACCAATCCCTAATAGTTAATTCAGACGCATTTCTTTTTGCTTACTCAGTCTTGTTTATTACTACTTTTCTACCTTCTGCTTTATTTTATAGCCCTGTGTCTGCTCAGTGAGTCTGGGGAATACTCTGCTTTACATGCACCACTGCATGGACAGATAGGAAGTTTTACCAAGGTCGACAGATGCTAACCTACTCAAAGAAGACAAGTTACTGCTACTTCCTAGTTCGGCAAACTATTACTCTTCCATGGTATCAGTTTGGGCAACATCAAAGCTGTAATAAAAAGTGCATTTTCCACAAGAAAGACAGCAGCAAGAGGATGCTAATATTTCATAAATATAGATATTTTCTCTTCTCTCATAGCATGCATGGAATTCAGTAATAATGCCAACTATGGAAAGAGTCACTTAGTACAACCATCGGTTAGTCACTGTGATCTTACATTTAATAGGTTCTTTTATACAGAGATTTGTCTCTACATATTCCCATTTCCCCCAAACTTTGATTCTTGTAAGGTTCCTATTTTTTTCTACTGCTAAAAAAATCACTGATCCATATGATCTGACCTCTTAGCAACAACATTCTCAAGTGTCATCTGGTTTTGTTTTCCAGAAATCCACCATTAATTGTGCACTCCCCCTGCTTAAAAGCAATTTTTATGAAAAAAAAAAATAAAATTCTATATTCCTTTTCATCATGTGTCTTAACATGCATAAGCAATATCACTGCAGTGTCACAGACTGGTCATTCTCTCTCTCTCCTTTTTCTATGTCTTATAAAGAAAGTTGGTGTTAATATAATAACGAATGGTTTGCTCAAGATCCTGTTCATTTCTGCTGAGTGCTGGGAGAAGAAAGTCAAAGTGGATTTGGATTGTCATTTGCATTGTTCAGTTTCTTACTGTATCTACTCAGCAACTTCTTAAACCAAATAAAGCAACAAATTCTGGATTGCACACGATGAAGTCATCATTCCTAAGCCATGGTGCTATATTTAAATTGTATACTGAGCTACAGTATCCCACTCTGGTATGAAGGGCAATTCAGAGTGACTGGAGGAAAGGGAGAAAAAAACCATTTCCCCCCTTATTCTAACATGGTACAATATAAAGTGTTTCCCACATCATTAGTAGGAAAAGTGTATGTTCTTACCCCACAGCCTATTCCGTTGCCTGGTTCACACACAATTTTCCTCACTCCTGGTTCAGGCAGCAAACCCGCTCCACAGCCGGGAGTTGGACACAGGACTCCTCCCATCTGCAGCACGCACTCCTCGGCCCCATAGCGCTGGTACCGGTTGTACTACAATGCAAGAGAATGGGGTTAAACTTCCAATGGCATGCGACAGTCCGTGTCTCCCCTCTCCCCCCTCCAAACTTTGAGCTTGAATCTATCCCACCTAATCAAGTCAGCTGTCCTGATTTCTCACATGCTAAGTCCAGGTTATTTGTCCAATGCCTAGAACTTCGCGGTGTCGCTGAATGGGGTGTCACTCTGCTCCAACTCACATCATATTTTCTGACTCACAGGTATCATTTTCACAACCAGAAAATTGTGTTGGATAGTAAAATCCAGGAAACAGCAGACTGTTTCTGTAAGTAACCTCAAGAACTCTTATACTGATATAAAAAAATAAATCATAACATAAATAAATAAACATCATAAATATAGTCCAACAACAGATACTGACAAATGCTGTATACAGATTGAAAGGAAACCCACAAAAACTGCCAAGTATCTATAGCTAGAAGTACAGTATAATGTTTTAGTTCTAAAGGGTTATAAAAATTGCCCAGCCAATTTTATTTTTAAAATAAACTTCATTAAACTGATTGGCAAAATAATTCTCGGATAAAAAATTTATTTCACTGTTAGGTGTAGTTCTTTTCCAGGGTCTCTCAGGAAATTTTTTTAGGTTTTGCAGTTTTCATCTAGTTCCATACTTGATAACCTACGAGGCCATGGAAATGCCTCCATTTTAATGATGGAGACACTGACACACAGCAATATTAAATAACGCGCTCACTGTATCCCCACTGACAGAAACGCCTACTCTAAAATGACTGATGCCATTGCAATAACTTTCCCTGGTCCAACTTACCCTGCTTTCAGCCTGAGATAAGCTGAGAAGTACAAATCATGCTGTGCACATGTAAATCACACCCATTCCTAGTTTCTGCGTTGGTGCAGTTCCACACTGGTGGCTATATAACCATTGTACACCAGGCCTCAGATTCGCCTATAAATCTGGTCTACTGTAGAGTGAAATAAATGAAAGCATTTGGTCCTAACAGCCCCAAAGAAAACAGGAAAATCCGAAAGGCCAAAGAGGAAGGGAGTAGGATGAATTTTCTCTGTGAGCGGAATGACTTTATGGTGTGCTAAAGGCACAAAACAGAGCTTTATGTTACAGCACTCACAACAGTATTTAGTGCTTCATAAATTTTTATCCCATAACTGCTCAGAAAAATTAAAAATTTATTTCACTGTTAGGTGTAGTTCTTTTCCAGGGTCTCTCAGGAAATTTTTTTAGGTTTTGCAGTTTTCATCTAGTTCCATACTTGATAACCTACGAGGCCATGGAAATGCCTCCATTTTAATGATGGAGACACTGACACACAGCAATATTAAATAACGCGCTCACTGTATCCCCACTGACAGAAACGCCTACTCTAAAATGACTGATGCCATTGCAATAACTTTCCCTGGTCCAACTTACCCTGCTTTCAGCCTGAGATAAGCTGAGAAGTACAAATCATGCTGTGCACATGTAAATCACACCCATTCCTAGTTTCTGCGTTGGTGCAGTTCCACACTGGTGGCTATATAACCATTGTACACCAGGCCTCAGATTCGCCTATAAATCTGGTCTACTGTAGAGTGAAATAAATGAAAGCATTTGGTCCTAACAGCCCCAAAGAAAACAGGAAAATCCGAAAGGCCAAAGAGGAAGGGAGTAGGATGAATTTTCTCTGTGAGCGGAATGACTTTATGGTGTGCTAAAGGCACAAAACAGAGCTTTATGTTACAGCACTCACAACAGTATTTAGTGCTTCATAAATTTTTATCCCATAACTGCTCAGAAAAATCCTGATCCTTTTTTTTTTTTTTTTTTTTTGGCAAATAAAAAATTCACTCACCAATCTGCACCACTCTCCAAAGAAATCCCACATGGAAAACTGAAGGAATTGGACCTGTATGGGAGCACCCAGCCAAACCGGTTTCAGAGCACACTAGGTGAGACGCAGGGGGCTGCCATCCCACTCAGCTTCATCCCGCCTTGCCTTGTCTGTGCTGAGATAACTCGGGGGGAGCCGATAAACGGCTCAACCCGAGGTTGTCTTAAGTCGAAACCGAAACCAACACCAACTGGAGCCTTATCTCCCTTAACAAACAGAATGCCCTGAGTCCCAGACCACTATTCCCGTGATTTACATCACAAAATGAGCAACGGAGACTTAGCTATCACACCATCTCAGGCATGATCCTGCACCCGCACAGATATATAGGATATATAAACCGCAAGGTCTGGGGAGAAAGATGGGTGGGAATCCTCCAAGGATCCAGCTGGCCTGGAGGAGATTCTGTACAAGGTCACTTCCCAGGGATGGAGAGACCTTACCTGAGAGAGAGGGTAAGTGACTAAGAAACATACGGATGGTCTATGGCATGCTATTAGGATTGGGATTGGTGCACTCTTTTAAGGTGTTCATATCTAGCGCGCTTGCAGTTTGTGGTGTTACTTGTGGGAATCATTTGTAGGCTGCAACAGTGTATTCCGCGAGTTGCTTTTAAATTGCAATAGTGTAATCGCCTTGTACACATAGAACCTGCAATAGTGACCTATTGGACCTGTGAGTGAAGTCCAGGACCAAAACCTCATACACAAAGGATACAAAGAAGAATTTTAAATTACACAGACGGGGACACCACTGCATATTTTGTGGGTATATTTAAGAAAATTCTTCTACAAATGTTGCCATAACACATCTTGTTATGTTGGGTTTTTAAAAATAGTATGTGACTTCTTAAAACACTGTAATATATAGACATAAAAGTGTTGTATCACAGAAAAAAAAAAAAAAAGGTTTACCAAACTGGAAGTATACATCTTTGTCAGTTAACAAAAAATCCAAACAAACTTCCTTTCAAAAGAAAAGTGAAACCAAAAAGGAAAGAAAGCCTTCAAAATATCACTCAGTGTGTGAAAGAAAGAAATACTGAATTAAGGGTCTTGGATCTGAAAGATACCAGTATTTTGAGAAATGTAGAAGACATGTCTGCAAAGTCTCCTTGAATGCCGGGGCTCAACAAGTCAACTGGTGTTTTTCTGTTTTATTATTATGTTGGTCCCTAGAGTGTGGCATAAATATTTAACACTGGACTCTGACAATTTTCAGCAAAGTTTGTGATCCCTGCACTAAACACACGCCCAGCGCTCTGAGTCATTCTGGTGGCCTTGAACAGAAATATGGGTAACCACAGCTGCAAAACTCTCTGCTGACCTCATTTGTCTTCAGGGCAGAGACTGGACTTGAAGGTGAAGACGATGATTGTCTTACCCCGTTAAGAGGGAACATTGTGCTGGATGTGGGATCATTAGCAGCTTCTCATTATGGAAGGAAACGCCAGTGACATTGTAGCTGCGATTCTGTCAGCATTTCCATAATAAATTCTCAGCTGAAATAAAGGATATGCTCTCCAGTCATTAACTTAGCATAAAAGGGCATGACGAGATTCCTCCTGTCTCCTCTCCGGTTTTTTTTGGTTGGTTTTTTTTTTTTTTTTAAACACAACAAATGGGAGATAGGTAAGAAGGGAATCAGTCTTTCTTGTTAGAGAAAGTTACAGAAAGGAAATGTCCAGTCTACCTACTGGCAAGGTGGACAAAGCTGTCGTATTCTGTCCAACAAATTTGACATTTTGTACTGGTTCAGCAGAGGACTCATGCCAGATCAGTACAGCACTCTCATCAGTGATTTTCACACTATAAAAGCCAAGAAAATTATAAATTTGAAGACAGGAAAGATCCTACTAAATGCGTTTGCACATCTTGTCATCTAGTTACCAGCCTGTTTTCTACCTTCAAAGTCCAGATACATTTATGAGATGTCATTTTCTAATTTCTTTTTCCTTGTGCCTGTACACTAGCTCACTTAAAATCCAGCAACCAACTAAAACATGTAGTAGCACAACATATACACGTTTGCTGCTGTAATACAGTCATACATAACATACGTGGATTTATATTCTTTAATCAGTGGCCTGAAACAAAACGACTCACTTTACACTAAGGGTGCATTTATAAAAGGCTTGTAAAGGATCGAAACATTTATTCCACAGTGATGATGTCTACAGTTGCACTGGTTGCTTGGACTCCTTTTATAATTAACAGTAGAGATAGGATGCAATTAATCTTTTCTCACACAATTTTAGCTCTTCAAAAATTAAACATGTAACCTAAACAAATCATACAGTCTCCAAATATACTGAGTGAGAAAAAACAAAATCCCAAGAAGGGAACTTATACTGATTTACATGTGATGTCTAAGATAGGTAGGATGAATCACCCTGTGGAACTGCCAAAGTTGAAGCAGAGAAAAATAACTTAGGCTAGATATCTAACATGTAAAGAGCTGTCATTAAAAGATGTATCTAACTCTTTTGTACATTCAAAATATTTCGTAATATCTATTACTCAATTATTATCAATGTGCCTCCTGTTTAGAGATGCGCTCATTGTGTGTAAAATGGTTCTACATGTTACAAGGAGGAAAAATGTCTCTAATTATGTTAAGGAAAAACCTCTTACAAAGTTTAATATATGGGGAACTTGATTGAACTGGCATTCATGGCATCTGATTTCAATTCCTGGCAGCAGCACAGCTTTCCTGTGGTTTTCACGTAAGTCACTTAATCCATGCTTCTCATCAGTTCCCCATTTGTAAAGAGGGAGAATGATACTTGCTGATTTCACTGTAGTGTTAAGAGGAAAAATCCATTAATAGTCATGAGGACATCAAATACTATGGTAATGAGGGGCATAAAATTACACAGAAATCACCAGCCGTCTACTGCTGCTAGAAATCAGCTTTTGAGCAAAGCATCTCAGGCATTTATACGCTACTGTAATAAGGTCCTCAGAAATACAAGTAGGTAAATAGTTGCAGGGTTCACCATAGAACCATAGTTCAATGCCTATTTGAAAAAAAATGCTTTAAAAATATTATTTACTCCAAACCCCTAGTGCTAAGGCAGCTAAAAGTATATGAACAATATAGTTGTAAAACATTCTGTTTCTGTTTTTTCTTCTGAAAACTGCATCCTGTTAAGAACTTTCCCTTCAGTCAAGCCAAATCTATACTTTTAATGGAATAAAATTTTGAGCAGAAAAAAATCCCAGTTCTAGTTAATGGTATTTCAACCCTATCATGCAGTTCTTTCATGCAATCTTTGCTCATAAAGATTTCTCAGGGCCTTTAGAAATGATTTTTATAAATTATAGTGTGACATAGACACAGAGGCTGGATAACTGCAACCATTTATTCCCAGCTCCCCACTTTCCGGAGTGGGCTGGTTTCCCTTGAGCCTTAGAATGGTACTGGGTTTTCAACCAGTGGAAATTCAATCATTTGATGTTGTAAATCAAGGGTAATATAAATTAAATCATTGGGCTGACACAGGAATAAACCAGGTTTAACTATGGATTGAAGTCTTTTCAGTTACATTGAGGTTCAGACGCTGACAAAACTAAAATGCACCTGGATGCACAAATCTCCTGCAAAATACACTTTGTGAACACAGTGATTCCTTGCCATGTTATTTAATTTCTAACTTACACTTTAATAACATAAGAATCATAGAATGGTTTGGGTTGGAAGAGACCCTAAAAAATCATCTATTCCAACATCCCCTGCCACAGCACACGTGCCTTGTGCTATTTTAATTTTGCTTCTACACTTTGGGCACAGTTTTCTTTATTTTGCTTTTTTTTTCCTCACACCTAAAAGCATCTGCTCAGTAGTAGCCTTGCAGGCAACTTTACACAAAAGTTTACCAGTAGATGTAAAGACAAAATTTCTAATCTCTGAAAGGTAATTTGATTACTTGCTTCTTTAACTGCATGTAATGGTCTCAGAGGAAAGAAAATCTACTTTCTGGAGTCAGATTGTTTTTACTGCTCCTATAAATCAAATAACCATCTGTGTGTTTCAAAATTAGATTGTGGAGGCTATTAGTCCATAATGTAGACTAAGCACTTTATTTATATGTATTATACACACAGAAAAAAAGAAAAGAAAAGAAAAGAATTAGTTCCATAATGTAATTAGGCAACAAAACCCTTAGTACTCATTGGACTAGTAAAAATACTTACAAAAGTGTCATCTAAAATATAGATTAAAAAGAGATGGACTGACATGGGTCTTTGAGGAGCAGTTCCTGAGTTACTGGGCTCCTTTACTGGCCAGCAATATGATGGTAGGAGCAAGTTCAGAGCATCAGCTCCTTCTTGTTCCTACAGAAGCACCACAATGCAGACCAGAAAGAGAATCTCATCTACAGGGCTGGAGTTTGTCTGATTGTGGAGAGTCATGGAAAATTGCATAAGGCATTCTCAAGAAAATGCTTAGATAAGAAATCTATGACCGGACCAATGCAACACAATTCATGGACAAAATTTAACTAGAGTAGAGAGGGTGAAAGAAAGGGAAGACTGCAAACCGATATGAAAGAAAACAATAGTGAGAAGTATGAAAATGGAAAATAAAGAATGCTGAGAAGAGAGGACACTGGAACAGGTTATAGCAGAAATCAAACAATACATGAGAGGCAACATGACGCAATGAAAAAACTGGACTAAGCACAGTATATGGCTTGGCACTGTATTTACAAACTCTTGGAAGTTTGTGATCTTCCATCATTTGTGGGATCAGTCTGAATGGACTGAATGCTGAACATTAACATTCAGTTCCTTCCAACTCTTGTGGAGCTCGATTCCACATTTCTTTCTCCCCTACAAATGACAACCACCAAGGCTGTAACTGATGCAAGGATATTTTTTCAGTTGATGCTGTTGCAAATTGTGTAACTGAGATGCACTGAAGTAGATACTGGCTCCTGCGAATTCCACTTCTCAGGTCACAGGAGTGAATATAAGCTTATTCCATGAAAGCAGATCAAAGTCATCCAAGTGGTGGAAGAAGTCCCAACTTCTACATCCACCCGAGACCCTGAACACTTCTGTTCATGTCCTCTCTCTGAATTTAATGAAAGCTGGGTGGAAGATAATTCCTCCATTTATTTTTAGAAGCTCTCAAGTTGTTACGTACAGGTAAACAAATGGAAATTTGGGTCCTACACAAAATGACATAGCTTTTGGTTTTGACAGGAAAAGAATATTCTTTAAATTAGTTTTGATCACAAGTACTTTTTCCCTTCTTTCTCAGCGTTTTTTATCTCAGCTGTTGAACCAAAAAGAAATTACTTTTACTTGTCTAGTGCACAGACAACAAGTTAAGAAAGGAGTAAGAAAATAGAGATGCTATGCCTATGACAAGAAGTCAAAGATGATAAAGTTCTGATAATCCAGGAGAGACAAAGCTGAGGAACTCACATGGTTTCAAATTACCTCTGAAGACAGGGAAGAAGGTGGTTAGCAGACATTCAAAGTGGATATAGCATGAGGAGAAAAGAGAAACACATCACCAGTCACATGAAATTGCAGGACTATAAAGTTTGTTCTGTAGTTCCAGCTATGAAAAAAAAGGTGGTGTAAAGAAGACCAGTAGCTCAATGTTAGAGAGAAAGTTGATGAGAAGGTGATGACAGATCCAAAAGATGAGCCAAATGAGATGGACAGAAATCAGGTATTAGACGGAAAAGTGGAAGAAACTGAAAGATGCACGTAGGTATCACTCACACTGAGTAGTAGCTGAATCTAGGGGACTAGGTGGGAAAGCACAGAGCTGCAAGGCAGTATACTGGTAAAGATACACATCTGAGAATACTAACAAAATAGCACAGTAATTATGAACTGGATAAATTATTCCATGAAAAGTTTTTCTTTTTTTTTTAACTGCATGTGAATTATCGAGAGGTATCTTACATTTTTTCCAAGTGTAATCAAAAAATCTTGATCTGCAAATACTTCAGAAACACTTTGTTGATCATATTTGACAGTTTCCTGCACTAAATTCAGCTGATGAATTAGAATTGTCACATGACATTAATTTTGCTTGAATGGGTAAATATCTATCAATTAGTTTAAAACTCACTTTACATTAATGTTCTGTAGCATATTCTTATAAAAAATATGCTCTAGCACGTATTGCAAGCAAAAAAAATATCAAAAGGACTTTCCCCTTGCCACACACACACAGATTGTATACAAATTCCTTTAAAACCTCAATTAACGTTAAATGATTTCTATCTGCACATTTCTATCCTGTGTTCTTTTGATACTAGATTTCCATATCTCTTGAAGTTACAGCTCACAGCAAAACCTAGCACAAGTCCACACCACCTTTCAATAGCATGGGGATGTGCAACTGCAAATTTTCAAAATAGGGTACTCCTTTGCATAAGTTTCCCCAGCTTGCACGGAAATGTGAAAAAAAATTAAAAAAAAAAAAAAAAAAAAAAAAAAGTGGTCAGTAGAAGGGATTTGGTCACAGTACCATCATCAAGCCATCTTGTTCTCAGTTTTAAAAAAAAAAAAAAAAAAAAAAGAGTGCCTCCAGGCTTGCTCTGATTCCAGGGATATAAACGCCCACAACATTTCTAAAGAAAAAGTGAGCAGTGATATGACTTGCAGTAGCAGCTGATAGGAGAGATCTGTTAAAATTGATCATTCTCCCGTCAAAATATCAAGAAACTGGCCAATACATTCTGCAAAGTTGTCACAGAAGATGATATAGCAGAGAAGTGCAGCTATACATTACTTAGCAGCTTCTTTTCCTGCCACTAGCATGGCTCATCTGCTTCATCTGTGCTGTGACCTGTTGGGGGCACTCAGGTATAGCAGCAGATTGCTTGCTCTTGTGTTGTTTTCCCTCTCAGCCTTCAGATTTAGCTCTTATTTTATTCATGAATCTCAATATTCCATTTAAACAATTAAACAAGATTTTTTTTATCACTTTGGGGAGAAGAGGGAAGTTTCTCAGAGAGTCATTAGGGAGACTCCATAACAGTTCACTGCAAGTCATCTTGCTATGTTGATATATTGTAGTGTTTAGGTCTGAATTAAAGTGTTCTCGCTGCTGTCTCTGGCACCGGCTTGTTGAATTACCTGCCTTCCACTGTACTTGGACAGAGCCCATATTTAGTGCATCTTTAACATATATTTGTAAGCAGCTTGTACTATCACCGCTTGTAGAGCCATTTGCATTTCCTTGCAGAGACAACCGGGCTGATAGGGCAAATGGCTATTGCAGGAGACTAATTTTCTTACATTGTGCTATTTTTCAATAGCTTCCCAGTTAATAAATCTTACATCCCAATCCTGAGAGAATCTCAGGTACCTATAAAGTGAAGCAGTTAGCCAGCAGGTTGGACTACATCCATTATGCTAGGGGAAAATAATGGATTACGAACAGATCAAATTGCAAGAAAAAGCTCAAGAGTGCTAAGGATATTTAGAAAGCTTCAGGTTTTACCCTTCCTGGGGCCGCATGTCCAGGACACATTGCTTTCTCCAAGCTCAGGATCACTGCATTCCCAAGAGCAAGAAACCGAGCAAGGGAAGCAGGAGACCTAGGTCATTGAGCAGGGACCTTCTGAAAAAACTAAAATGGAAGAAGGGACTGAGCACTTGGGAGGATTACAGGGATGCTGTTAGACTATGCAGGGAAGAAACACGGAAAGCCAAGGCCTCCTTGGAATTAAAATTGGCAAGAGATGTGAAAGTCAACAAGAATGGGTTTTTCAATTATATTGGAGGCAAAAGGAAAACTAAAGAAAATGTGGGCCCGCTGTTGGATGAGTTGGTCACCATGGTAACAGAGGATGCAGGGAAGGCTGAGTTGCTGAATGCCTTCTTTGCCTCAGTCTTTACTGCTCGGTCCAACCCCCAGGAGCCATGGACTTTGGAGGAATCAGAGGAAGTCTAGACAAAGGAAGATCTTCCCTTGGTGGAGGACAACCAAGTTAGAGATCGGTTAAGAAGGCTGGACGTCCACAAGTCCATGGGTCCGGATGGGATACACCCGAGAGTGCTGAGGAAGTTGGCAGAAGTCATTGCAGGACCACTCTCCATCATCTTTCAGAGGTCCTAGAGAACAGGTGAGGTGCCTGAGGACTGGAGAAAAGCCAATGTCATCCCAGTCTTCAAAAAGGGCAAGAAGGAGGACCCAGGAAATTACAGACTGGTCAGCCTCACCTCCATCCCTGGAAAGGTCATGGAATGGCTCATCCTGGGTGCCATCTCGGAGCATGTGGAGGAAAAGAAAGCTATGAGAAGTAGTCAACATGGATTTACCAAGGGGAAGTCATGTCAGACTAACCTGATGGCTTTCTATGATGGCATGACTGGTTGGATAGATGACAAGAGGGCGGTGGATGTTGTCTACCTTGACTTCAGCAAGGCTTTCCACACTGTCTCCCACAGCATCCTCATAGCTAAGCTTAGGAAGTGTGGGTTAGATGAATGGACATTCAAGTGGATTGAAAACTGGCTGAAGACAGAGCTCAGAGGGTTGTGATTTAGGGACATAGAATCCAGCTGGAAGTCTGTAACAAGCGGTGTTCCCCAGGGGTCAGTATTAGGTCCAGTCCTCTTCAATATATTCATCAATGACCTGGACGAAGGGATGGAATGTACCCTCAGCAAGTTTGCTGATGACACGAAACTAGGAGGGGTGGCTGACACCCCAGAAGGCTGTGCTGCCATCCAGCAAGACCTGGACACGCTGGAGAGTTGGGCAGAGAGAAACCTAATGAAATTTAACACGGGAAAGTGTAGGGTGCTGCACCTGGGGAGAAATAATGATGATTAAGGGCCTGGAGCATCTCTTCTACGAGGAGAAGCTGACAGACTTGGGTCTTTTTAGTCTTGAGAAGACTGAGGGGGGATCTAATCAATTCTTACAAATACTTAAAGGGAAGGTGTCAGGAGGACAGGGCTGGTCTTTTTTAAGTGGTGCCCAGTGACAGGACAAGAGGAAATGGGCACAAACTTGAGTATAAGAAGTTCCACCTAAACCTGAGGAGGAACTTCTTTATTGTGAGAGTGGTACAGCACTGGAACAAGCTGCCCAGAGAGGTTTCCTTCTTTGGAAACATTCAAAACCCACCTGGACAAGTTCCTGTGCAACCTGCTATAGGTAGACTCGCTCTGGCGGAGGGGGGTTGGACTTGATGATCTCCAGAGGTCCCTTCCAACCCCATATGATTCTATGACACTCTCTTTGCCTTGTACAGATCTTTGTGCACCAGGAGAGTCTCTGAAAAGAAGGTCCAAAACAAACCAGGCAAAACTGTTTTTGGAGACGTTTCTAGGTCAGACTCTCTGGCACCTTCTCAAAGGGTCAAGTATCAAGAGGGGTGGCAATCTGTTGCTAAATGTATTTGTGTCACACATTCAGCCAATCACTCTGGAAACCGGTTTTGTGTGGTAAATCAGGTATCCACAATGCATATCATGTACCAGGGAAATGTGTACTCTTTTTCTTCACCACAAGAACTACCATCACATCTTTCCATAAATTCTAAAAACAAATATCTCTTTAAAAACTAATTTGTTGCCACTAACTAAACCTTAAAAGACAGAATTTTCAGCTAGAATGAATTTCCCATAATATACAAGGAAGAGAAGGCATGGGAATTTTACATGTCCAGGAGACTACCAAGAAGTTTGACAATTTGGACAACTGTATTATTATTATAGAAGTCCTTTTAGAAAATATTAATCAGCAGCTCTTCAGGCATCAAGTTAAAGACAGTGATTTTTTTTTTTTTTTCCTCAGAATTAGTTTTCCTTCAATGCTTACACTTAGATAAAGAAACATTTCATTTGGATAGACAGATAGACGGGGAAACATATGCTTTCAAGTCGTTTGATCCTGCAAGCTACTCAAAATCTTTCTTTGTTAATGCCATCAACAAAAATTATATATGGTCATCATTTACAGGAAATAAATACTTGATGAACAAAAGTTAGATACCAGGGTTTTGTATTAGAAATAGTTGCTTGATTTTAATTTGACTGAAATTTGCTTGATAAAAGTAAGAGAGTTGATGAAGCAGACTTCTGTAAGATATTTGTCATGCTGCCGCCTGGCATTTTGATTAAGTATCTGGAGTGATACAAAATTAACATACCATATATTAAAAGGATGAAAACTTATCTATCTGGCACGTCTAAAATATAATTGTAAATGGGCAATCATTATTAAGCAGGTGTTTTTCCAAAAAGGTCCTGAAGGTATTGACTCTTGGCCTTATGCCACCTAGAATGTTTATCATTGACTTGGAAGAAAACCAAGAACATAGAACATCAGTGACAAAGCTTGTAACTATTTGAGAAGAGGAAGTAATGAACATGTAACATGGATGGTTAAGTTCATGCTACAGAGGTATCCGAACTGTTGGTAAACTGGGTTTATGCAAACAACTTTCCAGCACAGTCCCATGTAAAGTTATCTTTCTAGGAATGAACTATTATCCACAAGCACTGAGGCACCTCTTAGGTGAATAAATAGAAATCTCTTGAAGGGAAAATATATTATTGGGCAGCCACTGATTTAACTGAAACCCACAAGTTCCAGTGGGAATGTCCACTTCAAACTGAAAGATTCCTTCATTCTGTCTTAAATGTATTTAGTTGACAGTCTGGCTGACAAACAGACTCCATTTTGCTGTATAAGCATTTTTAAAGTCCTGTTTCAGGGGCATGGTGGCTTTCTCTGAGATGCATTCATAAACTGAAGTAATTTTTTATGATGATCACCTACTGCCTTGTGATAGGACAAAGGGAGCTGGAAATTTAAAGGATCTAGACACTGAGGAATAGGAGATACATGATGTAGGGAGCCTGCAGGTGCTGGTGGAGTCATGGAAAGAAGAGGCTGTGAATTTTTTGTCTTCTACTACTGAGAGGTATAACAGGACTGAATGTCTGCAAGTGATTTGTAAACAAAGAATGGATGCTTTTCTAGGCAATATACTCCGGTTTAAACAAGAATTAATACAAGAAAGTCATGTAATGTGTATTCTAAAGGAGATCAGAACAGATTAGCGCAATAGTCCATTCTGCTGTTATAATCTGTCCTTAAATACATAAGTATTTGAAAAATAAATCAAGATTGGATGTAAAGCAGTAGCATGCCCCTATTATTCTTTGACCATTGCTTGGAGTGGAAGAAAATATATGTTGGTTGATAATACCAATATTGTAAGCAGTCTGAATAAAAGCTTTATAATTAATTATGATTTTTTTTAATCAAGTATGCATGATAAAAGAAAAAAAGACACACTTTATACCTTTTAAAAAAGTAAATATATAACTAAAGAAATATAACAAATACTTAGATAGCCATGTGAATAAAGACTTTGCCTGAAATTCCCTTCTTTCTTCATTTATCTTGGTTTTCAACCAACTTCTCCCTAACTGTCAATGTGTGTGACAACTTCAAGAAAGATCTACTGTGTTCATCTGTAGACTTATGATAACAATGATTTTGTAGAGACAGAATACAATTGCAATATTTGTTATACTTGTATGGACTTACAGAATAATTCAAGCCTCATGGCAATGTTCACTTCTTGCAAAGAAAGGCATTAGTTAGGACTGTAATGATAACCATTGTATTCAAATAATCTCTCAGTATAGCCAGCTTCAGAGAAAGGCAAATGTTTATAGGTCAGGCCCATTCTGCAAAACAACTTTCCATCTGCATAGTTTGATGCTCCTAATATGACGAAAATTTCTCATCTGTTTAAGTGTATTCAATACAAAGAGGAGTAATTTCATTATGAAAGTCTGAAAGAATACCAAAAATATTACAAGTGGCAAAAATACTGCTTTTATTTGATTAGAGAGAGAGGCTTTCCTTATCAAACTCCTCTGCTCTTTTCAAGACTTCTATTACTGGTGGACAGAAAATCATTCTCTTTTCTTTTATGGTTCCTTGTGGTTTACATCATCCCACTTTTGAAGTTTGTATATGATCATCTAATTCAACATTCTTTTAGTGCAAAGGTGTAAGGGTAGGCAAGTGGAAGAAAGAAAGTATTAAGATTTCATAAACAATCTTAAATATGACATTTCTTAGTGTCTGAATTCTTCATTTGCACTCTTAACTCTTCATTTTTATGTCTACCACTTCCTTTTCAAAAATCCAAACAGGAAAAAAAGAAAGTCCATCAGTTAAATTCTATTGCTATGACAGCAGTCATTAGCAAGGCTGAGGTCTACAACTCAATTCTCAGAGCTCTGCCAGTCTGAAGTCTGCCCGGTTCAACCCTCTCTCTCATACTCACTGTCTCTTGGTTTAGCTGTTCCCTACTTTTCCTTCAAATCTCTTCTTTTGTCCCACTCCTACTGTGCTTAGCTTCACCTCTTCATGCAGCTCAGTAAGTACAGCTCTTACTTTATTTATCAGTTTCTCTAGCAGATTTCCTGTCCTTTGTCCCAGCTCCTTCTCAGACCTTTATCTCTACCATTCTGGTTTCTACTCCTACCCTCTTTCTCCAACCAGTCCCATTTCTCCAGTGTCCCCAGGCTTCTCACTCTGACATCCATTTTTCAGCTGGCTCTAACCAGCCTCTTGGGCCCATCAATCCTAGTCATAATTTCTTTTATTTTCTCTTCCTAAATCCTCGATCTCACCAGATTCCTGCTTCCAGTACCTCATTCTGTCTTTTTTCCCCCTGTTCCTGTCAGAAAAACCCTCCCACACTCCCTTTCATTTCTGTCTTCTTGCTGAGGAAAAGCTGAGTCCCTGAGGAACTGGGCTTTGACTTTCTATAACAACTGAAGTGGGGGGGGCTGGTAGAGGAAAACTGGAAGTCTAGAAAATGTATCAGCAGCCCTAACTGTAATAAAAAAAAAAGGAGAATGACAGGGAAAGGAGAAGTAACAGGGTGTTCTTGACAGTATAATCCAATCTAAAAAGTAAGAAACCAGACTTTGAATTAACATTTCAGGAGTTCCTTTTGCTTCTCTTATAGCCCTCATATAACCTTCTGCAAGTCCCTTGGTGCCAGGTTCATTAAAAGATGCAGAGATTCTCATGTACAACACACTAATGCTGAGCTTTCAAGCCCTCAGTCCCTAGTATCTTCAACTCTATGTCAGGCCATTAGGCTTTATAACCAGTTCATTAGGAGAGATACTTCAGAGTCAAAGACAACTTGAAATTCAGGAGCACTGAGCATTTGAAAATACAACTTGTCACTCAAAATTTAAGGCCATTTTCTCAATACCTCTGTACATTAATTTTATTATTCACAAAATAATAGCTCTGACCACCTTGTGAGTGCTGTAATCCATACTTCACTTATGCTTTGCTAAAATCCTGCAGAAATAGTTTTCTGAGTACAAAGCAGAGCTATAATTATGAATGAGAAACACACTTTAAAAAGAGAGAAAAGGCCACAAAAAGAGATGGATAATACCATGTGTAGCTTTAAGTATCAATTCCTTAGTCAGATTGTTTGTCTATCTGCTCTTGGAGAGAGCCTGTTTACTGCTGTAGTCAAAAGCCAAAAAGCTGTGGCAGATAGCAGATGTAGCAATTAATAACCTGTCAAGGCTGATGGATAGAATGAAAAAAAAAACCTCACATATATCTCTTGTGTGTTTTTTTCCCCACATTTCAGGTCATTGGGGGTTATGAGATACACTCTGCCTCCCTGGAGAGAGACGAAACTGTCTCATTAGTGTCTATCTTTCATGACATTAAGAGGTTGCCTTTGAGATGCTAACTCACCTGTTCTTCTCCCAGAATCCTGAAGTGATGAAGCTCTTTAATCAAGGAGTCTGGACAGCCAGCTGTTGGAAAGAAACAAAAATAGGCGTTTTAGAACTTCCTGTCAGTGCAGTTTCAGCACAAGATACATAGATGCAGAGAGGATAGAATATACAGATTACTGTAGATAAAGAAGATTAGAAAGATTAGCCATGATTCTGTGGGCATCAGAATGCTGAAAACCATCTATCAAATAATCCTTCCACATTTCCAAACATGCTACCAAGAACGCTTAGAAAGGTTATATTCTGAATATTTTAGCCCTTTCCCCAAAGGACTACAAACAAGAGCAAGATGAAAAGGGCAACACTGTCTGCCAGATACCGCCAGACCCCTAGTGTAAGCCAAAAAGCCTGTTAAAAGAGGATCTCACATCAAAACCTTGGAGCTGCCCAAAGCTGAATTCTGATTCACACACCAGGTTTTGACTCATTTCTAAGGATAATACAGGATTTTCCTTTTTCCCTGAAGGATTCCATAGGCCCCACAGATCAGTTTAATTTTGGTTGTTACAAATACAACCTATTTCACAAATATGTAGTTGTCAACCACGGGTGTAATACACAACCCAACTATACAGGCAGGGGAACGATTTGCCAGAATTTTGCAATCAGATTAATGTTCAGGTGCTACACACTTTCACATCTGTAGCAGCCAGTAAGAAAGAATCTGTCTTGCTAGATGCCATGCACTCTACCGATCTGTGATTACCTTCCTGGTGATGAAATCCAAGGCTGCTACTCACTTTTGTACACTACTAGACTCATTTCTGGCAAGGGATAAAAGTGCAGACTGTGAAAGCAATCTGGGCTTTATTCCTTTTACCATAAATTGAAGCATCTGCTTGTGAACAGAGAAAATTCCTTAAAAGGAATTAAGAGCATAGTTCTCCCCAGAACATAGGAGGAACTACGATTTTTATCAACCTGCTTTTCTGCTGATGCAGCTACAAATAGTTACCTCTCACTCTTAATGACTGCCATTAAAAGGGTGAAAATGAATTTAGAGACAATTGTCAGGAAATCTCCATCAGCACTGCGGCTTCACTCAAAGCCAATGAGGCATGGCCTACACTCACAACTTCTGTTGGCATAGCTGTCCTAGGGATACAAATTCAAAAGCCTTTATACTTGCAAGCAACATAACTAAAAAAGGCAAAACCAACACTGTAATCACAATTCCACCAGCACAAGTCTTCTACTGGTATATTTTTTCTACTTAGGAAATTGATTTAAATGATAGTCAAATCAGCTTCTTGCTGGTAAACGCTTTAGCTTCATTCAAAGGATGTACAGGTGGACAATGCACTATCAACACAACTTCATCAGCAAACCCTTTTAAAGGTAGCCAAGGTTTAAGATCTCCAAGATTTAAGCATATGGTAAGAATTATCTTTTCATGGCTTGTCTCTTACTAAATATTATTATTTTCTCTCATTTAATAAAACCTATTATATTCTTATAGGCTTCCTTCCACCCACCTATTCCCTCCTCTTGCACCCAAGGATATTCACATATTTGAATGTGTGAGTTTTAGCTCTGAGTTACTTTTTTTTAATGGGTTTTTATTCTCCTCAACTTCTAGGACCATGACCCCTGGATCACCTTTAATTTTCTCTCCTCATTTCCCCCATGATTAGGCTCTCACTCTTTATTCTTTTTCTTGTTCTCAATGCACTTAAAGTTGTCCTTACTACTTCCACCACAGAATCACTGCTATGCAGCATTTTTCTGTCTATTTTCACTGTGATTTACATGTCTATCTTCCAGCTCATCCAGACCCTGAATGTGTCAACTCTGTTTCACTGACTTCTTGATCTGAGACCTGACTTGTAGCCAGACCTGTTGACTTCTCTGTTTCAGATCAGAACTCGCTGCATAAAACTCAGTTTCCTCTCTTACCCTCAAGCCCTTATGTAATTGTTAATTTTTTTTTTCCTCATGTAATTTTCCCTGAAAAGATAGAATCATGGAATCTTAGAATAGTTTGGTTTGGAACGGACCTTTAAAGTTGATCTAGTCCAACCTCCCTGCAATAAGCAGGGCCATCTTCAACCAGATCAGGTTGCTCAAAGCCCCATCCAACCTGACCTTGAATTTTTCCAGGGATGGGGCATCTACCACCTCTCTGGGCAACCTGTGCCAGTGTTTCACCACATCCATTGTGAAAAATCTCTGCATTAATTGTACACTGCTCTAGGAATTTCTAACTGTAGAGGATAATTACGATTTCATGTAATACTGCGTGTTAATCTTCGGCAGATGTTAGCTTTGTAACACCAACTAAAAACACCAACTAAACTGCTTTCTGCTTGTCTTTGCTTTTTGCAGTCTTTACAGCTTCTTCTTCAACCAATCATTTCTTTCTTCCCTCTTATCCTTTCCAATTTATTATTTACTAAATCCCTTAAGATGGGAAAGTTTCCTTTTTCTATCCTAACAAGAACTTTTTCTTTCCATTCTCCTTGAAATCATATTTCCTGAATGTCTGTTTCTCCCAGAAATCCATCCCATTCTGCCCTCATACATAATTCATATAATCTCCCTTATGTGAACTGCTTACATGCATCCTCTCTTTCTTTCGTGTTAGAGACTATAAACACTTTGGAACCAAGGATCTTTGTGAAACAACATTTAGAAGTATGATGATCTATATAGACATATATAAAAACATGTATATGTTCATTTTAATTCTTAGTAGCTGTCCACTGCTGCATCCTCTTCCCGATACAATATTTTGTATAGTCTATTTTTCAGAGACTTGCCCAATCTAGTTTTCAATCTTTTCATAGTCCACATTTTCACTGTGTTTTGAAAGCTGATATACAAAAGATCCTGAAGTTACCAGCAAAGAAGGAGAGGGAGCTTAAAAACCATGTCACTGTTGGCATGATGCTTTCCAGCAACGAGTTCGGAAATGTCAAGTGCATACAATATTAACACATTAACTGTCTACTGTCTGTAAAAAGGCCTTTTAGATCTTCACATTGCAGAAGCAATAATTTGAGGAAACAATGGAAATTATTATTGTCAAACAATAATTTGAGGAAAAAATGAAAATAAAGAAGAAACATGGAGCACAAAAAAAAAAGAAGATAGAAACATCATCCTTTCTTTGGATATTTTTGGGTGGATTTTTGATATTGCCTATTTCTACTTTAATTTCTTCTGTTCTGTTAGTGGACCTTTGTAAAACATGCTTCAACACTGTGACTCATTTTTACTAAATATCTGGGAGTTTTGGAAAAGCCTTGGATGATGTTAAATTCCTGCACTGTGACTAGAGACAAAGTCTATAGACAAATAACTATTCCATAAATAAAAATAAAAGATATTAAAAAATACCTATTCTGCTGAAAAGCATTAAGAACTATTTGTGATCTCACCCCCAAACCCACCCATATATCCATCAACATATTCATGTATATGTAAACACATGGTGACTTCAAAATTATTACAAGTTAAGCACAGCACCCAACGGGTTTACTGGCAAACTGTGCATACCAAAGGTTAAAAGATAAATGTATATATTTCTAAGTCACTGATGTGCAACTATTGGATGCCACATGAAATAAATAATCTTCACTTTACAGATTTCTGCTATTTTTGGTAGAATGCTTTGAGGATTAGTTTTTATACCCTCTGTAGTACAGAAACCCTTCTAATGAATGGTCTCAACAATTACTGAAACTTTCTGTTTCCCTCTTCCCAATTATTACTTGAAAAAGCAGAGGCATCCATGAAATTTTCACAGACATAGACCAAACCATAGTAATATTAAATAAATCAATCAATAACAATTACACATAAGAATTTTAAAAGGAAATGATGCAAAAGCATGGACAGATGCCTTTAATCAGAAGCCAAAACTCAGGATTGAGGGCATCTGCAGACTGATAAAGTGGCAGCTAAATTGTTTATTAGTTCCCTCTTTCAACTTACATTCAAACCTATGTGTTTCAGATGTTCTTGGCTACAATGACAGCTATAGTTTTTTGCCAAAGGTGAAGTCAGAGCACGATGTAAGCAATATAAAATTTATGCAAATATTTAGCATTTTGATACCACTTTTTCCTCTGACATAGTTCCATTGACCTCAAAGCAATAGGACCCATAAAAGTAATGCGATGTCTCTGGAACGAGCCTGAGTTTAAGCAGGAAACTAAGTTATGAAGGAATCATAACCAGTTCACAGCACCAGCAGCTTAATAAACTCATCACAAGTAATTTCTTTGCTTCTATTTAAGAATTTATTACTTCAATTAAATTTAAGCATATTGCTTGCTTCTAAATATTCCATCATACCCCAGATTACTTGTTTGAATAATTTTCTTGTTGCTTGATTCTCATATTGTTTTACTATTTAACTCCAAATATTGCACTTATGAATGAAAGGTATACATTCAAATGTACAGAAATTTGCAACTGCAAATTTACAATTTACATTGTGATAGTCTCTTCATAAAGATATTTCTAATCTGTTCATTTAGGTATATGTATCTCCATTAAAGAAGCAAAATTTAGGAAGGACAAATTAACATATCCTGAAATTATAAATCTCCTGATTTCAACTGGTCTGAACACACATTTTCAGCTACACTTGTAATTAAACTATGATTCTAACTACTACCAATTTAATTACCCAAGTCTTCACATATTTTTTCTCAGACAGAATTAGCTTCTGGTTTTGTTTTTGCTTAAAACTATCACTTTGTATGACTTACGTTCTCCAGTGAGAAGGCAAAGGAAAAATTAAATCAACCCCTTAATATTGCATAAACTGGCAAAATGAAAGCAAAAAATGACTACCGTTACAAATACAGCTGACTGAGAACCAATGCAAGTGCCAGGTCCCTGATGGAACCACCAGCCCCAGCTGTCCCTGGCCAGCCCCCGGGGCACCCCCATGGCCCGGGACCCCACATCAGCCCCCAGGGCCATCAGCCCCTGCCCCATGAACGCCACAGCAGGGCTGGTCTCCAGCTCCCCACAGCCCTGTCCAGCCTCAGGCCTCACCGAGCTGGGCCCACCTGCAGGCCCACCTGCAGGCCTCGGCCTGTCCCCATCCCTGAGGAGGTGCCCGATGGCGGGGCTGGGGCTGTGCTGGTGCCCCAGCTGCCTGCTCCTGGCTGGGGGTGGGACAGGCCCTGGCTGAATTCTAGCCTCAGGGAATCATAGAAAATCATATAATGTCTTCATTGACTGCAGTTACAAGAATATCTAGCTTTACTGTAAGACCGTGTGCTACATTTTATCTCCTATCATAGGTTTGTAGCATTATTTCCTGCTTTGCATTTTAAATTTCACAGAATCACAGAATCATCATAGTTGGAAGGGACCTCTGAGATCATTGAGTCGAACCACAAGAAAAAAACACAAACAAAAAAACCAACAAAAAACACCAACACACACAACACCCACCACATCACACCCACCCATAAACCAATAATCTTGGGCACTAGAGCATGCCCTGAAGAGCCAGAAAATTCATCCTTTCCCCAAATGGTACAGTTGACCGAGATTAAATTCTGTTATGTTTTGAGAGAACCCATAACAATTTATTGTCATTTAGACAATTATTCTATCACCCAATGAACCCTCCCCACCCGGAAAGGGAAATCAGGGAACACAAAAAAACACAAGGCTTGAAATATAAATAGACTTAATAGACTAAGACTAAATAATTAACAAGAATACTAAAGAACCAGTATTAATCCCGATACTGATATAAGACATACAAGGATTATACTCAGACAATTCTCTCAGCAGGAAGCTGTGCACTCCCAGCAGGGACAGCAAATGGCGGACACTGCGAGTGCAATGGCTTCAGGAGGAAGGGAAGGCCTCAGGAGGAAGGGAAGGCCTCAGGGGTCCAGCACCAGGGCAAGGAGTTGTCTGGACCCGCCGCCACCAAGGGAGAGAGAGCTACGCAGCAAAATTTTCTAATTTATATTGAATGTGACGTTCAGGGTATGAAATAATCCTGTTGGCCAGCCTGGGTCAAATGCTCCTCCTTGTCCCTGCACCTGGCAAGGCTCGAAAACACTAAGACCTTGAATCCCACAGAGCCTGACTAGCTATAAAGTAAATATTTTCACAGATTCAGACAGTAGAGTCTTCTAGAAGTGCAATTTTCCCCAGCATTAGAAGAAAAGTTAGTCCTGTGTCTCACAACCCAGGACAATTCACTGAATTTAACCAATTTTGCCAATATTGGCTATATTAGTCTAATATATTCATTGCATGCTTCCTTCTTAGTCAATAGGAGGAAATACACACCTTCACAGGGTAATTCCCGTTGTTTGATACTGGCCCAAAAAAGGTATCCACTTACCTCCATTAACTGAGGAGTCTAAGGCGACTAGGTAAGATTTACACAAGTAACTTTCAGAGTCTTAAGGTTAGATGAGCTTAATTTCACCCAACAGCTGCAATCCCAATCATTTCTGCCCATGCTTAACTTTGAGCATGTAAATTTTCACATCTTATTTAGCTCTGTGCAAACTGAGCATTTACATTATGATCAGAGAGTGACTTCCATTTCTCTCACTTAAAATTTATGTCTGCATCAACACTTGTTAATTCTGAAAAGTACATACCCTTTTCTGAGCTCTGAAAACAACCATGTAAGAATATCTATCAGTGTCCTTCAAAGGGTATCTTTCCACAGTGCTAATTGCTAAACCGAGCTTGCAACTGAAAAATGTTTCAAATACATGAGAATAACCACTTCATGCCTAGAAAATTAATGGATGTCTGTCTTTTTTTTTTTTTCCCTGACTGCTCCGCATAGAATTTCATTTGACTGGAGTACAGATAGGGAAAATGTTCCATATTACAAAATAATAATTGTAGAAGCTTGGAAATGCAGCACTCGAATGGCAGTACTTGCAATATAGCAATGATTATATATATCTCTATATTTATATGTAAGTGTACGGTAGCCTGCCACGCGTGCACAGTAAGGGAAGGAGGCAAGGAAAGTCCAGAGGTGCTTGTTATAGTGGGTGTCCATCCATCCAGAGCACACCAGGCCCCAACTAGAGCGGGACACAGCAGCTGGGACTCTGTACGCAAGGTACAAGTACTCAGCACAGCACCATCCAGCTCAGATGGTTCCGCTGAGCGAGTAGGACTGGCAGGAGGGGCACAGCCCTGCACCATGCCTGGCAACAACAGGGGTGGTAACGGGGTAGCAAGAAGAGGGAGTTAGACTTCATACATAACTTAACAGGTTTGAAATCCTGTAATCAGCATGCATTTGTTTGTTACGTCATTTTCCCAGTCTCTTCCAACCTGTTCAACTAATTAGAATATTGGTGTAAAAAATACACCTTTCTGCTGTCTGTGTCTGTTCTGGTGAAAAGCAATCCTGTGCTGGTGACAGTGCAGTCACTCGTATGGGCACCGACAATGATTTCAAAGTATGAAGTGACTTCACTCTGCTTGTGTTAATTAAATGTTTTGATGTTTCGGGTGACCTTTTCTCATTTTTGATGTTATGTGAACATGAACAAAGACAAAACTAAGGAGTGTGTCTGGAATGCATAAATATTCTATTGAAAAGAGAAAAAGAAATTATGAAGAATATCAAATATGTAACTTACACAACATAAGCACAGAAGCCTATCTTTGGAATATTGCTTGTGCTTGTGTATTGTCAAACATGTAGACATGTTTTCTCACAGATCCCACAGGTCTAATGAAACCAGCTTGTAAGGTTGCCTACAGATTTACTATTAACAAAAGGCCTTATTTACGTACCTTCTAAATTCTCAATGTTGCTCATGCATTCATAGAATCATAGAACATTTTGGGTTGGAAGGGACCTTAAAGATCATCTAGTTCCAACCCCCTGCCATGGGCAGGGACACCTCCCACTAAAGCCACATTTGCAAACTGAAATTTTCTGATCCATTAATTCATACTTCTATTTTGATGATCTATTGTGATTGGGGTAGGTTCAGCTAGGGAACATTTTTCCCCAGGAAAGAAAATCAAACAACTTTTTATTCAACAGATGCACAGTGGTTATTCCCTTGCCTGACCTAATAGCATCAGAACTTTTCTCAGGGAGTATAATATCTTAGCTATAGATCAATTTCAAAATGCTACAAGAAGCGTTCACCCTGTTGGATACTAAAACATCTGACGATCTATTTTTTAGTAACCAAATATCTTGTACTGGCCACCTTACAACTGATGTAAGAAATAACATATCCAGTAAAAAAAACCACAAATGTGAAGCAAAAAATTGCATGGAGTTCTTTACTTGTACTCATGCTATTTTGATGACATCAGTTTTCAGATGATATTTTTCTGTACAGTAATCTGGATATGTAGATAGCAAGGTAAAATAAACATATACCTGAAAATAGATATATGAGATTATTTAAATAATATAGATTCCTTTGGGAAAAATATAAAAGGAGATATTTTCAAAAGCAACTATTATCAAATTCTGTCCTTTCAAAGTCAGCAGGCATGTATTTAGATTGCAAAGCTCAGCTCTGCAGTTGGGCAACACTAAACCAGAGAGCATGACAAGCAATACTAGCATGTGGTTTATGTACCCAGAGGTGAACATGGTGAAGGCCTTTCCTGTAAGTCTTTAGTAGTCTCTCTAAAACTACAAATGGTGGAGCGTTTTTTTCAGCTCAAGCAAACCAACATAGCTATAATTAAGTCAATCGTGCTTACACATGTTCATACTAGCAAAAAAATTAGCTATGTACACAAAATGTAATACTTTGTTAAAAAGACTGTGTGCCAATAAAGAATATATTGTGCCCCTTTTTAGAAAGGTTAATCTGCAATAAGAAATCTATTTGCTTTTTTAAAAAAATATTCAGAATTTAAATACCCTTTTCTACTGATTAATGCCCCTGTCAAACAGTATTATATGTTCATTTTCTTTTTTTCCTGATTGACTTCTGACAGCTGAAGGCATTAAAAAGAGCTATAATTTTTTTTTTGCTATCAAAAAGGCTGCTGAATCTAATACTCAAGAAAGTTTCATGAAAGCTTGATTGTGAGGGCACAATACTTGTCCTGTTCTGAGCAGTTACCAGAGATGTTAGTTGCCCAACTGTTTATATGCACTTAATTTCAAAATCATCCAAAGACACAAAGTATTTTTGCTCGTGTAAAAATTCTGCAAAGGCACTGCAATACAGTTAGGAATGGATCACTTACATGACTACTGGCAGCAACTAGAACATCTCAGAGTAGACAAAATTCTGCTGGCCTGGCTTTCTCACATTGCACACAACTCACATTGCACACAACACTGTGCTGCTACTCAGTGGTGGTTTTTTTTAATGACCCTTTAATGCCAAATGACTAGAAGTAATGAACCACGTTAGCCATTTTCTACTAGGGTCTTTCTTTCAATCTTTACAACAGAAAATATCAGCAAGAATATTGACCTACTATTTCAGTTTAGCTTCCTTGCTTGCTTTTTGCATATTTAAATCAGACTAGAACAAGTACTGTTTACTCACATTAGCATTCACCTCCTGAATTATGTTGAGCTGCACAATGCCAGCATGCCACTGCTTGTTATTTATGGCAGTTTTACGTATATGCTGTACCGTTACGCGACAAACTGTTGAAAGAGCCTGTAGGAGGAGGGGAATTTTCTAAAAAAAAATCAGTATTGACCAAAAGACTAAGATTTCAGGATGACCATGCAATAGCGTAAACATATTTGATTGTCTGTACCATCTGGTTGCTCGATATTCCAGTTTAAATTATAGGCTTAAATTCACCATGCAATTCTCAGTAAAGTCAGTGAATACTAAAGTCACGCAACAAACCAAAATCCGTGCTATCTGTAACGAGAAAGTGAACTATGACCTTCATTGCTCAAATATAGCAAGTGCAGAAACAGAAATAGAGAGGAGACTTCTTTCTTTCCATTTAAGTACTTACTTTGATGAAAGTAAATTTTACAGAAACAACATAATTTCTTTTTTTTTTAATGCTTCTTAATTCACAGAAGTTACTCCTACAGTTTCTTCATAACATCAAAGAGACAGAAAATCAGCAAGTCTAAGGCTCCTAACATAACCAGGTGATTTTTTTTCTTTTTAGCTGAGATAACAACAGAGCTGCTCTAAACTTCTTTTGGAAGACTCAACACCTTCTGCCATATAAAGCTTGGTAGTGAAAATCTCATTGCAGGGATGTGGCCTGAAAGATCTTCACACTCAGTATACTAGGTTTTTAGCTCAATCAGCTCAATTCATGAAAGGTTTTCTCATCTTTTATTCAAAAAGTAGTTGAAATCTCTAAAGCAAACTCTGTTCTCTCAAATTCCCACCTTCATGCTGGCACTGGCCTTTGATGATGATCAGTACCTTAGAGAAGGCAAGTGAGAGGTCAGGAGCTTTCAGCATGTGGTGGAGACTTTATAAGAGCGGAGATTGTCTTCTCAGGGAAAATCCAAGTATCCCTGAATAGAAGTCAACACAAGGCAAAAATAACTATAGAAGAATTTCATTTGCCAGTTACTGAAGGGCAAGTCTTTAAAAGATTGTCACTTCTGAATGCCAAAATTAAGCAGGTGCAATACAGAAAATGCTAAAATATTTCTAAGCTGAAATTAAACGAAAGTTCACACAGCCATTTCCCAGCTGATGGTTTGACAACAGAAGTATATTACAAAGCCCAAGTGATGAGAATCAGATTTGGAGAGTAAATATTTCTTCTTTTTCATGGTAAAAGTCGAATTAAGAAAACTGTCCTCCTGCAATTTTGGGAGTGACAGATAGCAAGAACAGTTTCAGCAATTCATGTTGCAATAAATTTCCATCTCACTCATATTTTACCAAGTGAGGTTATTACTCAGACTATGCAATATAAAGTCATTGTATCATCAACAAAGATATGGACAGGTGCCAGAAAATAAACACAGCTTTCCATCTTTTTAATTACAAAACTAGTGTTCAAGGATATTAAAATGCATTTTTTAAAGGTTATTTTCTGTCCACGGTACAGGAAAATCAATACGCCAAGCTAAAAAAAAATTCTGACAGAAAACCCAATACGCACACATGTAGGTCTTGCTCTCTTACTCACACATGCATAAGCATGCACAAAATTACTATTGGAGAAAGGAGAATGACAAACAATATTCAGTGACCCAGAAACAGCAATGCTTTTCTTTCTTCTTTTGGATTTCTTTTTTTTTCCTGGGATATGACATCATTCTGTATAAACAGTATATAAAAATGCTATTCCTTTAATCTATGCAGCATTTATAGGGTTCCAACATGAGCCCTTCACTGAGAGCTTAGACAAATATTTAAATTGCTACATAAATGACTCAGACTACAAGGCAAGCCCAGGCTACTCTAAAAATAAATGTTCATGGACAATAAACCCATCCAACCAAAAGAGAATTTTAAAAAGCTGTGGAATATATTATGTCTCGCAGAATAGTACAGACATATCTGGATGAATGGCTGTGATTTTCTCTTTTTCATAGGGATTTTATGACAGAAAACCATTTCCAGAACACTAAAAAAATGAAGCAATTGTCTAAAAGTGACCTGCACTCTCATAATGGAGTTGAAATCTTAATTGTTACCTAATTCTAATATTTTTCTTCCTCCTTTGCAGCAGCAATACATGTACGCATATCTTATTGCTCTCTGTGAGGGAACATGGCAAAGTTCCACTTGCGAAATGAGGACGGTTTTGCATTTCACCTTAATCAGATCAAATTAGGGCAGGTGGTAACCCTGCAGGCAACATAATTATGAAAAATGCCTGTGTTCAATACAAACTGTCCTTCCAGTCTTGAGGTCTAATAGGACATCATAGTACAATCTTTTTACATTTTACTGGCAGCTCAGAGCATAGAAGCTCACAGAGGGGGAACCACATACCGCTCTCATTTTTTGTCTGTGCAAATCCAGACAAATAATACATATGTTCTTCAATATTTACTTTAACATAAGAGGCTGAGTGTTACTGGGAGTGCAAAAGGTGGTGTGGGATGAAAACTGAAGTTAAATACAGAAGAACAAGAAATTAAGTCACTCTCTAGTCGAGTCTAATTCTAATAACATTGTGCGAGACAGGGTAATCCTGCATTACAAACAGCGATTCGTGTTTCTACTATAAAAAAACCTGACAGGCAGGCATAAATACAAGAGATCATGCTGTCTGTTCATCTAACAGAAAAGAATTGGAACGACCTAAAAGGTTCCCCAAAGATAGAGAGTTAAGGATTTTTCTGATTTTATATTGATATACTGGCCCTATTGAACAGACCACTCGTGATGAATAGCTGGCGAAACACATTTGAAATAAGCTGAAAATTTAATGCAAAATTCTACTCTACATTAAAGGGATAATACAGCCAGGTTCGTTTAGAATATTACTCCTCTGAAGACACCCCAAGCACTACAATAACAAATGTTATATCAAAGATGCACTCAGCAACAAATGCAATATGAGTCTCTGTGAGGCGATTTTTCAGTATGTCAGAATTATAATATCACTCCATGGAAACAAATTAAGCAGCGCAAGCTCGGCTGTTGGGATTACTTTATTAGCAATGCAGTGTTTTCTCATAAAGAATGCTTTGCTTTGGATCTGTCAATGAGCATCAAAGATGGTCTATCTGTTTTTATGGCACACAACTTATTATTTGCCTGTGAAATAAACAAAACACTTTAACATCCGGCTCTTTCTGCAATACTTCAAAAAAAATAATATTGAGAATAAGAAAAAAAAATCCTGATCATTTCTACCGTAGAGATGAAGTCCAGTGCAGTGTTATTTTTTTTAATCAACAGGAATAAACACATTAATCAAGAGGGATAAAAATGGTACACTAGAACCAGTTTAGGAATACTGAACAATTTCTACCTGGTGGAGTAATATCTATTTTTAAATGCCCAAGATTTCTGCAAAATATTGAAAAACATTCTGCCCTGGTTAGTCATCATGTTGATACACAAATTGACTTATTTTTTCCCCTCGTGCATAAAGGAGAAAACTCAGCCCTTGCTAGGTGGGTAGGCCCTTTCGATGGGTCAGAGAAGGATGCTGTGCTTGCACGGTGGTCATAAATTTCCACAACTGTTGCAATTTACCCCAAGCTCAGTGGCTGCACTAGACTCAGAACGCAGGGGAAAATGGATCTGTTTTACTATGTACAGGGCAGGAGAGAACCCCCCCAGCTCAGCATTATGCCATCAGACTCCTCGGTACACTGAAGTGAATTAGTGCAAGCAATTTCATGAGATTACGCTAGCAATTTAGTACAGAACAGCTGCCATGCCACACTAGAGGATACTCCTTCTAGTCTTTACTTACACAGCCACAAATAACTTCTGAGTTAATCCAGAGCAACAGCATACATCTTTTATGTTTACTACCTTGCACAGAGATATGCTGTGCCTTGTAATTAGTTGGTCTTGTCTAACTTTTTTTAAAACTCACAATAATTTCATTATCACAAGTCCAATATATCTTCATTAAATTAGACAATCTCTATGACACTATTTCTTCTAATATTTGAATTACTTGCCATATCTAAAGCATGCACATTTTTTCCCTCAGCTACACTTTTTTCTGTATTCTTTCAACAGTGTAGTGGTTCTAAACTGTGAGCCTGAAGCCAGAACAGACAGGTATAGGAGCAAATCTCCAACCTTACTAACCGCATCTATGAAAGCCCACAGGGTATAGAGTCCAACCGCAGAGGGTTGAGGGGGTTGCACATGGGTTTTTTCCCCCTCTTGGGTAGAAATATTGTTGTATCAATCATTTCCAATCAGGGAAAAAAAAAAAAAATCTTTTTGAAAATTTATGCCTAGTGGGATCCTAGAGTCACACAGCTTGGCACTATGAATGCTGATGCAGACACTAGGAATCAGGACTGGAACATCTCTGACCCTGATGCTAACACTTTAGCAGGCTGAAAAGGCTTTAGCAGTCAGAGCTGGTGCCCCCCAGGAATCCCCTCTTCCACCCACGCACACAGTCACCCCCTCGCCCAGCAAGAGAGACGACGCTCTGGTTTTTCTTTCCTTTTGCAAAATGGAAAGTCAAGTTATTGAAACTAAACATAAGCTTCAGCTTTTTATTTTCCTCATGTCATTTAAATGCTCGCTTGACTTTGTTTCATTTCAGTAGATCACTGAGTTGCAGTTGTAAAAAATAACAACGCTAGGTCTCACGGCATGTACACTTACCTTTTGACACCATGTTAACTATTTTTTCTGTAGAGTACTTCTGAGCAGTCATTTATATGTTAAGTACTGAACTCCGTATCACTTCTGCCTTTCAGTATTGCATTGCTCGCTATGTATTTTCCACTTGTGTCTGTTATGTCATGGATCAGAAATTCATGCCTTCTACTTCTGCCTGGCTCCGGAATACCATCATGCATGAAATTTCAGACACTTTTTTTCCTGACTGAGAATTACTGGATATACAGCTATAAAAGCATACATAAAAGCTAAAAGCCCTTAAGAATTATTCGGAGGGGAAACAAAACATCCCCTAAGCACCAAATTGGTTGCAAATTCTTCATAGTGCTCTTCTGTACCAATTCCTGCAGGATTTGTTTTCTATTGTGGCTTAGCTCCTGTCTGCTTCAGGAAAAAGATCGTCAATTATGATAAATGATTCTGTATGGCAGGATTTAGACTCAGGCTATAGAAAACTATATCTAATACGATTATCTGATTCTTTTTTAGGGATCAATAATTTATTTATAGGCAGGGGCCTCAAAGGTTAATTTCTAGTGCTTTACTCACCAAGCTATCCAGCACTCAAATGACTTGTTGGAGACATACAATCAGAACTGGCTAATCCACATCAGCTTGTTTAAAAAAATTGTCAGATTAACAAATCAATGATACTTACACACTACAAAATTGGTTTCCACTTAAAAGCTGACTGGATTTACACAGTTTACATGCAGCATAAATCCTTTCTTCATGTAATTTAGCAGGGATTCCGGGCAAAGTGATTCTCTCCTCTCTTGTCAATTTACAAGACACAAACTGGGCAGCAGAAATCCTATTGCAGGTTGATGGATGTCTATTGAGGGAAACGGGAGGAGTAGAAAAAAGAGCAAAGCAAGATTTCTGATGCTTGGCTACAGATTGCTGTCACTGATCATTTTCCTATCTCTGCTTTCACAGCTAACTGTGACTTTCCATTTAGAGAGCTTTGCCCTGCTCTACTGGTTATGCCAAGAAGTATGCCTTGCTTAACTCCTGACGCCATTCATACAACCATAACGGGGGCAGCATCAATAGCTGCTACATTCATAGGGGTTTCACCCATTTCCCCATGCTGCAGGCATTATAAACAACTCAACAGTGTGGCTGCCGTCAACCACATTGAATGCAAAAGTTAACTTTGCTGCAACAAATTCTTTGGCAGATGTATGCACATCTCCTTTCTCTCTCTCTTCTCCCCTTTCTCTCAACATATTTATTGTTCCCCTTTAAAGGTTGTGGCGCATTATCTAGTTTTATTTTTATTTTTTGTTACTTTTGGAATTTGATGGAGAGTGGGTTGCAGGAACATAGCACGCTTGAGATCATTAGGACTTCTTCACTGGGACAATAACAAATCAAGGCAGCAAACATCTGAAAGGTACAATGATAGTTTTTTGTGCAATGGCCACTGAATTAGAAGAACTGTGATATAAAACTGATTCAGGTGACAGGTGCTTAATCAACTAAATCTCCAACAACTCTAATAATAGTTTCCTAACTTCTTTCTGTACCTGGAAAATCTGATATGAAGACAAACATAAATATTTGCAATAAAAAATACACCACAGTGTCAGTTTGCATTTTTTCAGTCTTATATTTACAGATCCAACTGAACTGAAGGTTAATGCTAACATTTAAAGACAGACTGTGCATAATCTGAGAGGACATGCGACATTTTTATGTTTCAGGCTAATGCTTTGTGTCTATGTTGTTCAGGAGAGTCTCATGTAGGAAAGTAAGCTAATGTCAATGACTATCTCAATATTAAATACATAAATAAATAAATAGAGACAAAAGACAACATGATGGAAGTGGCTGAAATAAGTGGCATGTACACAGTACAGTAAACAATTCTGCGGAGCACCGTTCTAATTTGTCCCAATCTACCACAACCAATTACTCCTGCCTCAGAGACTCCTTATCTTAGATTTTCCAAGCCAGCTAGCCTCTATTTCTTGATAAAAGACACAGCAGTATTTCAGAAAATTGCACATTAGATAAAGAAGAAACCCAGTGTTAGAAATAATTGCCCACATTTTTTCCCCAGCTGAGCCGATCCTCCATCCAAATACTTGAAAAGCTAACTACCTTCAAAGTCAGGTCTCCGTAATCCATCTATATTGGCCACAAAATAACAGGCTTGACAATATTGTAGAACTATTGCTCTTAGCGTTACTGTCTGCCAGAAAAAGCTGGGAAAATACTCTTTGAGAGGTCAGCAAGAGCAAAAAAGGAGTGGGTTGAATTGTGCTCTCCACAATACTGGCTGGACGTAATACACACTTGTGACACAGATGCAACAGAGGTCCACAGTGCACAAAAGGTAAATATCATCCAGTCCTGCTTCTTCCTCCTTCCTTTCCCTCTTCATTCCCCTTCTGGGAAAGAAAAGATATCTTTGGTCTGGGAGAAACTGGAGCTAGCAGTAAGTACTGTAGATAAACAAATGTACTGATCCTAGAAAAAAAATCCATCTCTCAGTTTCCTGGCTCTGGCACAGGCCAAAAACAGACGCTATGAAAAAAGCATAGGAAACAAGAAAAGAGTTAAATTTCTCTGCATCCCATCCTTATCTGCAGACTGCAATTTAGGGACAGTCTGTGATCAGGATGCAACCAGATCACCTTCTTCCCTTGGCACTCTTGGGAATTCTCCATTAATGCATCTAGTCACTTTGAGAACCCTGAATACTTTTGGTCTCTACAATATCCTTAAGAAATAAGTTCCACAATTTTAATTAAAATTTGTGATTTTAAATATAATTTAATTTAAACTTTAACTTAAAGAGGAAGCAGGTGAGCTTCCTCTTTATTTTCTTTATACCTGCTGCCTTGTAGTTGTATGGCTATCTCCAGTTCTCACATAATAAGAATGGGTAAAAATCTATTAAACTTTTTCATTCCTCTCATTTTTTTAGAAAACTCCATCACATCTTGATCCAGATGTCTCTGGTCAGAACAGGAACATAAGCATCTCATCACACACAAACCATTCCATACCGCCAGCCATCTTTGCTGCGCTATGTTTAAACAATAGCTAGCACTTTTCTTTTTCAGAGGCAATAACCAAAATTGCACTTTGTATGTGCAGAGCAGGGTGTGCTCTCCATTTACCACAGAGAAGTAGCATTTTGTCATTTCTAATAGTTCCTAAGCTCTTAATTGCCCTTTTGACTTAGTGCTCAGATAATATTTTCAGTGAACCATCCAAAGAGGATGCCAAATAAATGCAGCAGCAGCAGAGAGACTAGTGCCACCCTGCCGGCTTTGGCCCTAGTACAATCCAATGATGCCACCCCTCCTTCTGAAGAAGCCCTATTGGAAAGTGTGTTCAAAAATACTAGCAGCATCACGCCGACAGTCAGCTCTGCAAACTCAGTTTTTCACTTCATCCTTGCACCTGAGCAACGCTGCAGCAACACCGCAGCCAACTCTGGGCCACGGCCACATGCCCCATTTAACCTGACTTGCCTTCCTGGCTCCACCTCAGCTTCCCCCGGCACTGGGACTTCCCCAGTGACCACAAGACCCCATTGGCACAACACGGCGTGGCACGGCCGGCCCCACTGGCTGCCCCAGGATCACCCTTGAGGCTCGGCTTCGCCACGTCCTGCCAGTGAGTGGTCACCATTCATGCCTGCACATGATTTCTGTAGTCTCTAAGGAGTTAAGGATGTGGGAGCTAAGCTGTGGTGTGAGGTATGAGGGAAGAAAACAAAATGGACAAAAATCTGATAATCCAAAACTAACACATGAAAATTAACAACTAAAAATGCTTTTATCTGAAAGTTGAAACCAAAGAACAAAAGATCAGGATAGCAAACAAATAGGAAGAACAAAGAAAACTACCATCAGCCTCCTCCTTTTCATCTTCTAAAGGAAAAATATTTCTCAAAGAGCACTATATTTACTCTGTAATAAGTAGCCTTGTAATTTTTATTATAAAGATCATGCAATAACAAGAAAATTACAAGGATCATTTTATTTTCTGACAGATGAAATGGCACAGGATTGGAAATTCAACACTAGACAATGACTGATGTTCACTGGAATTTTTCCACTGTCCCCAAAGCATGTTATTAAATAATATAAGAAAAGTGTAGGGTAATTAACTCTTAACTACACAATATTTGCAAAGGCACTGTATTCTGCTCTATATTGTATATGATATTGTCAGCTTCTTTTCACCAAAGCAAAGAGAAATGGAAACAGAAAGCACTTTTGCATATATGCCTTACAGAATTGAATTTGAACAGGATGAAGAATGATTTCTCTAAACCCTAGATGTGAAACCCTGGAGTTTCATAAAGAGTAGAATGTTCCTTGCAACCTGACCTGTGCACACAGCCTGCTGGAGCACCCTCTGTTTATGTACAGCCTGTATTGAACTCATGCAGAAAATTCCTGAGGATGAAGCGACTTGTCTGGTGCCCTCAGTTTTCTCGTCTGTGCAAGGAGAAAAGAGGAACTCAAACATAGAGAGGATCTGACCCATAATAAATGGAAAAAGAAATCTCCATTTGTAGCCTAATCTTTTGACTGCAGGTCCCTCTACAGGTTTGGTTTTGATTTTTTCTTTATCTCTGGCACCTATCGGGACAAGCTCTTTTCTGACTGAAAATCCCGGTTGTGTAAAGTGTGCTACATCTAGCTGTGCAAAGGGGCTATAACATTGATTTTTATTTATATTATAGTTGAGCTGAAAGCCTCCATTGTGCTAATAACCCCACTGTGCTAAAGAGTAGGTGAACATGTCTAATTGAAGGGATGATACAGTCATTTGTAAGTCTACCAGAGAATGCCACGTGCAAGGGCGATGCAGAGGCTATGGCAGATTCCCCAAGGGAGGAGGCTGAAGCAGTACAAGAAAACTGCATATTCTTCTGTGACGTGGATATAATGACCAATGCAAAATTGAGATTTTAATAATGCCTCTCAGCATCAGAAGCTGTGAGTTTGGCCTAACTTAGAGACCTCACATAGAAAAATATTACACTGCCAAAGATAATTCTCCAGCTACCCTTTACAAACAGAAAACCATAAATCCCATGTCTTGAATTTACAGAATATAAACCAACAATCTGCAGCAGACTCAAATCTATGTTTGACAATGACAAGGCGATGCTCCCATGCAATTACCTTGGGAACCTCCACTGAAGGCAATGGCAATTGAAAGTTAGAACACCTGGCTCTGAATCCTCACTTTATGACTTTGTGAAGAAAGAAGAACAGTCATAGCTGCATGACAAAATATCAGTTTCGTACTTTCTGACTTTTCTCTCAAAGTCTTAACACTATTTAAATGTGGCTCACTTCACACGAATGATGGTTCACATGATGCATGTACAATATAAGACTAAAAACAATACAAGATCTGGCTCCCACAAAGTCTTTTATGGAATACATTAATGTACATTTTACTCAAGAGACTGAAGTCTTCTCTTCACAGACACTTCAGCCTTCTCCATAAAAGTAAGCTTAGGCAGGATTTAAAAAAAAAAAAAAAAAAAAAGAAAAAATAATAATAATAAAAAAAGCTTTTTACGTGCACAAAAGACCACAACAGTTAACATTACCAATTACAGTGTGCTAGGTGCAGCCTGTTTCTTTTTCCTTTTCTTTAATAAACCTGGTTTATTTACCTGGCATGCTGGGAAAGGAGCTATCAGAGCCCACCCGTTACTGGCCCTGAAGCCTACACAAAAAGCCAGGGGATGCCGTTAAAGTAACAGCTCTCATATAATTCTTCTCTTTAGCAGTACAAGTATTTTTAAAACAAACTTTAGGGCCTGAAGTACCTCCATTTTTAAAGTAAATGTTTCTAATAAATTGCTTCATTGGCAGGATACAATCTGCATTTTATTCAGTTTGTAATATTCTCATGATAGTTATGATGAGTCTGAGGTCAGTGCTTAAAAACGAACTCTTTCTGTTTTGAAGGAAGCAGGGCTTAGGCGGGAGGGAGAACAGATCGAAAACCAGTGGCCTAAATAATCATTTATAACTAGTGAGCAGAGAAGAGCAAACGGAGACAGTTTCACTAGGAAATTTGAAGGTGGGTGTTCAGAAAGAGGAGACAAGGATTGCAGCATACAGAAAAAATACAGAACACTGAAGACACTCAGCACTAGCAGAGCTATTTTTCATGTCAGATTTTCTTTAACCTGCAAGCTCTCAGGGCCAGACCCATTAGCACACTGACCACGATGCCTCAACCCAGGCACTGGACTGCATTTGCAGGACTTTGGCCTATATTTTCCTGACAAACGAGGCCAGGAAAAGGATGGGTTGCACTGAGGCAGCTGCCAGCATCTCACTGACACAAGGAGAGGTGCAGAACAAGGTGACTGTACTGAGACACATCTGTAATCAGAGAGACCTCACTGAGATGGTAACACTCATAGAGCATGTGGGAGACGTCCAAAGACAGGAGCTGAATGCATGTTTCTTAGGAGAAAATGACCCCCCTGCAAGAAAGAATATGGCTGATCACTTTTTATATACAGTGTTATACTCCCTAGCAGAAACAGATACGTGGAAGAAACTAGTAACAAACAAAACTGCAACCAAGAATTGGTGAAAAGAATAAGAAGGACAAAAGGAGCCCCCTGTCAAATATGCTAGACACACTAGTTGATGTGCTGCTCCTCAGAAGCATGAAGCCATTGAAAAATTGCTAGAGCTCATACAAATGAGCTCTATCATTGTCCACCTTTGTCTGTATGGACATGAGCTGCACTGCAAAATGATCTTGGAAAGATCAAAAGGGACTGGAGGCTCTGTGAGCAGACACGAAGAGGCTATTCTAGGGTTATTCCCATTAGCCCTTTTGGAGGAGTATCAAAGATCAGGTAAAGACAGATATGATCTAGAGGTAAGTACATGGCTGCACAGTTGGTGTAGGCAGGAAGATAATTTTCTTGGCCATGGAATGTTGTTCCATGAATGAAACATCCCAAACTCCATCTCAGACTAGTTAAAGAAGTGGATGAAGCAAATTCACAAATTCTGGCAGTTTCTTTTGAAAGCACAGGGAGAACAGGTTTGCCTTAGTAAAACCAGAGAAAAATGTCTTTGAGTCCCTGACTTATAAGAAATAATAGCAAACTTAAATGGCTGGACTGACAGCACGCTCAATGCTGACAAGATCCTTGCCCCTAAGAATACTCTTGGGCCGACCTATCACTCAAGATCCTCTGTGAAATCCAACTGACGGTGATAGCTGCAGGGTTTGTGTTCAGTGTTTTTCATTTCTCCATATTTCACATGCAATTTTTCCAACAGTGACACATATTAACATTTGTGCATCACACAGTATATAAGAACCGAGGAAGAATCTGAGTGAAGAGAGACATAGCACAGAAAAGGTACTAAGAGGTACAGTTCTTGACCCTTCCATCCCTAACCTCTAGAGCCAAAGAGAGGCATTGAGAGACTGCTAAGCGCGTCTTTAACAGCGACCCCTTTTCTACACATCCTTCTCTAGAGTCTCCAAACGCAGTTCCATAGCCCTGTGCCACCAGTCAGGAAAGGAAATCTCTGCTGACTACTTGATGTCACCTCAATTTTTCAGTTTGATGAAGGCCTGGAGTACATAACAGTATGCCAACATTTAAAAAGATAAAACCACCACTGTTGTAGAAAAAGGTAAAGGGAGACTACCAACTACAAATGTTGGAGCAACATAGTATTTATCCACCTCTTATATATACAAAGCATACAAGTTTACCTATCACTGAGAAAACCACTGCTTCAGTCTCTGCAGAAAAGGATGTGCAAAAATTTCTTTGTAGGTCTAAATTCCCTTTCATGTGCATCATATACAACTTCTGCTGAAGTGAGGTGGAGTCTTGTACATGTTAGAATAGAAAGAGTTCATAAATTTTTAGATGCCCAAATGATAAATCCTTTTCAGACGTGTGAGAAGCAAGATACAGCAGGAAAGAAAAAATTATTTAGCGTCATAGAATCACAGAATGTTTATACTTGGAAGTGACCTCGAAGATCTTCTAGTTCCAAACCCCCCGTCATGGGCAGAGACACCTCCCACTAGACTAGTTTTCTCAAAGCCCCATCCAACCTGGTCTTGAACACTTCCAGGGATGAAGCATCCACAATGTCTCCAGGGAACCTGTTCCAGTGTCTCTCCTCCCTCACAGTAAAGAATTTCTTGCTAATATCTAATCTAAATCTTCCCTCTTTCAGTTTAAAACTGTTACCCCTCGTCCTATCACTGCACTCCCTGATAAAGAGTCTTTCCCATAGGCCCCCTTTAGATACTGGAGGGCTGCTCTAAGGTCTTCCTGCAGCCTTTTCTCCAGGCTGAACAATCCCAACTCTCTCAGTCTGTCTTCATAGGAGAGGGGCTCCATCCCTCTGATCATCTTTGTGGCCCTCTGGACTTGCTCCAACGGCTCCATGTCCTTCTTATGCTGGGGATCCAGAGCTGGGTGCAGTACTCCAGGTGGGGTCTCACCAGAGTGCAGAAGAGGGGCAGAATAACCTCCTTGGACCTGCTGGCCATGCTTCTTTTGATGCAGCCCAGGATGTGAGTACACATTGCCAGCTCATGTTGAGCTTCTCATTAACCAACACCCCCTAGTCCTTTTCCTCAGGGCTGCTCTCAATCCATTCTCTTCCCAACCTGTGTTTGTGCTTAGGATTGCATGTAGGCAGTATTTAGATTAGCAATATCGCAAGGCATAATTGATAATGGAATCACACTTGTATCACTATAAAGCATTACATTAATAAGTTTATCTTCTAAATAGAAACATTTTTGGAGGGGCAACTCCAAAATCAGCAACGGGAAACTTATAATGGGTTTAAAATAAATGCGTGGTATGAAAACACATACAGCAAAAAGAAAATTGAATATTCATCCCCCAGAGAAGTAATAAAACCAACTATCAACATATAGCAGGGTGAGTACCCCAAGACTTTGATTAAGGAAACCCTTACTTCTGCATTACATGCAGAAGTGTGATTCTAACCAATAATCCACAGCATATATGTGTAAAGAAGTCCGGGGGCTGTTTTTGCCTCACAAGAGTTCTGGATGGAAATAAATCAGAACTTTGCCTTATGTGAACTGGGATTTGATATGACCTTCATGCTGCAGACCTGTCAAGCTGTACCAGTGATGAATGCAATCAGACAGCTATTAGACACTGTTCTAATTTAGACACAGCAAAACCTATTGAGTAATGTCAAATAAAACAAAAAGCAGGACTGGAGTGTGAAAGGGCTTTAGTTCCCTTTAGGTAAAATTCAAAGGACCTTGTAACATCAAGGCCTTGCTGAGCTGGGCATGAAGGCCTTGGAAGTGACTGAGGCACAATTATTGACTGAATACGGCAGAATCCTGTCACAATCCTCAGAGGAAGCTTAACATTTCTACAGGGATGCTGTGTTTTTGCAAAGTTTTGAGCAAGGCAGTTAAAATAATTTTGAAAGTTTGTCTTTCTTTTGTTCCCTTGTTAACACTCCCTAGAAGATTAATTCTTAAGCAAGTAACGTGTGAAGGCAAGTATAGTTTCTTTCAATAATGTTTTATCATCTTAATCAAGTCTATGTCTATGAAGAAAACTGGAACAATTTTATGTGCATCAATATCTACATAAGCAGAAAGACATCGGACTGAAAAATCTCTCTCCTGAACCTAAACTATTTTCAGTATTTAAACACATGGCTGAAAATGCTCCCCAAGCCCCTTCAAACCCAAATGTAGAAAAGTTCAAGATATAGCCAAACGTGAAATACCTAAACTGTTTTAACAGAGTGCAAAGCTGTCACTGGAACTTTCTTTTTGGCTAGACACTGGCTCAGAAATATTCAGTTTCTGTCTCCCACCCTTCTGAATTTACAAGAAAACAGAGGACAAAGTAAGATTGCAATCCAATTCCTTCTGATCAGATGTGATCATATTTTCAGCTTGTCCAGATCAGAGGAAGTCTCTAGAAGATTCCAAGTCTAACAGAGGGATTAAATGGAGGTTGGAAATCATTGTAACGAGAAATTCTGGCTGGGACTTAAGAGTAATTTTATTGTTTTTGAAGCAAATGTCTGCTGCGCTCACCATGAAACCTGAATTGTCCTTGTCGTAAGAGATGATGGTATAACCATCAGGATGGAATAAACAACATGATGCCAAATGCTTAAAGAAGATCCAGCAACCCACAACTCCCCAGAAGATCAGAAGTGGAGGAAACAGGAGTTGTAGTACTTTGAGGATTATCTACTGCTGGTCATGACAATTCATCAGAGTCCTGAGCAAAGCTACACTGAGAAGGTACAGCTGGTAGGTGTACACCTGAAAAGCAGTTGAGCACCTTCAGCCCTTCAAAGACAGAAGGTAATCTAAAATAGGACAAATCAGTCTCTGTGGGATAGAGACAGCATTGTGAGCAGACAGAGAATGTTTTTCATTTGGGCTTGAACTGCCTGAATGCTCTTTCAGCAAATTGCTAAACACCGTCAAACTAGGCAGAACCCAGGCTTGAATAGGGAGAGTCAGAATCTGGACACAAAATTTTCCTTGCTTTTCTTGGAAATTAGCCCTTGACAAAGGACTAATCTGCCGAGGACAAGTCCACCCAAAGGAGATTTAGCAGGTCTAACAAACTGTTGGTGCTGAATGAATATTATCAGGACTATTAATATAGGTATTTTTGCTGTGCCAAAAAACCAAACAAAACCCCTGGAATTGAATAGGTTTATTCAGGACACGTAGGACATCAGGAAATAGAAACTGCTTTTCAGCTGTGAAATGGGCTTAGGCCCTGCTGTAGCAAACTCGATGATACACTGGCTACTTCTGCACTCTTAGATAAATAAGGTGATAATTTATATAGTTAAACTGTCAGAATGATCCCTTGTGCACTTCTAGCTCATGCACTGTCCCAGAAAATACCCGAGCTTGGTTTCAGAACAATAACATTTCAGGGGTCTTTTCCAAAGTCTTTCTGTATGCCTATGCCCTGCTTTGGATGCTAGAAGAACTTCCTAGCATGGACATAAGCTGCTTTTGCACCAGGCAGCCTTAATGTGCCTGGATACCTTCCTTTTCACCTTTAATTCACTGCTCTACATACTGAGTCTAGGGAAAAATCTTCCAGCTTCTGTCCAAGATCACATATGAAAAGGTTCTGAATGTTCTACTCTGTTGAGTTATAGCACAAGAACAGACCTGCACTAGAAAAAAGTCAATTATTCCCTCAGTTGTGACTAGTATTAAGTTACTATTTAATTTAGAGAAAGCAAAGTTAAATTTCTCATTGTCCTAAAATGGAAGCAGAGTTAGGCCAGAGTGAAGTAGTTTTGAAAAGCCACTACAGATGTGGTGCTTATGGCAAATAGGAAATTCCTTTTAAAGAAAATTTCAGTCCAAGCTAAGAATAGAAATATAATTTGCTCTCTGTCAATTTCCATTAGTGAAGTTCTGTACAACCTCACTTGCTGGGGTGACAATTTCTGAAATCTAGACTTTGATGTATAGTATGTCCTCAGGATTAAAATACTACTTAAGATTTACAATAATTGCTAAAGCTGCAGGAAAGAGAAGTAGCACAAATCACTTGATGTAATGGAACTTCATGTGTACGAGCTGGTATATTAGCTTATCATTCAATTGTTTTAATATTCTAACTCAAAGGCTCCTATCAAAGAAATTACTAGTCTTAATAACAGTGTGAATTACCGGCAGTTTACAGGTTATTCATTTCAGTGGCCATAAGTTTCCTTTCCTTTGAGACCTTATGAACTTCAACTGTAGTAGATTTATAGCTCTACTTTGGAAATCATTACTTAAATTCAGTTAGGACTTATTATCTTCTCTTACAAATTGTTAACATTAAGTTGCCTATAGTGAAAGGTTTTCATTATAGAGAAGAAATTTACAAGTTTAGATTTAATAGGGGCTTCATTTCCACTGGACAGCAAATATGGAGCAGTATCAAGTCTCAGAAGCAGTTTAAATGTCTGCTAATTTCCTAAAATAGCTTAAAGTTAAACTTGTATTTTTTATTTTAGAGCTTTCTTTTCTGTTCCAGAATTTTAAATGCATAAACCACACAAACTTATCAGTATAAAAGCAGAGTAAGTTTGTATTCATCTACTATTCCAGTACTTATGCAATGGAGGGCTGCGGAAGCTCCAACACAAAGTTCCCTAACTCTCCCTTGACTGCACAGAAGACCAACCTTAGATACACTCAAGGGTTTCAGCCATCATTCCCTTTCTAAAAAGGACAAAAGATGCAAAAGGATAAATGATAACACAAGGAATCAATGCAAAGGAAATGACCACAATATACACAGCTGGAAAGCAGCAAGGTTCTGCTAGCCAAGGGTACTGCAGAACTGTTTAATGTTAAGTATATTGGCTGATATATTTGTAAGCAAGGCAGTGGATCTGGCCACTTTCCAAATAGAACAAACAATGCTGTATGAGAAATACTCATTTTCCTAGCAGGTGAACTCATATATCTCTTCTGAAAAGCAAAAGGTCAAGGGGCTGCATACGAACCTGTTTAAAATGTATATTTTAAAATAATGTTTTAAACCAACTTCTCAGAGATATGAGTATAACACGTCTGTATTTTAACAACTTTTGTTCTACATCCATGCTTTCACGATGACACAGCCTTTCTATGACCTGCACTGCCTAATGAAATCTGCACTCTTACTCAAACCTGGTTTGGGTTTTTTTGGGGAGGGGGTGGTGGTGTTGGAACTTATAATTATTTAAGACATAGCCAGAGCTGCATTTTTTCAATGATTATTTGAAAATTGTGAATGGAATGGCTACTGCACGATGACGCTAAGTAACTGTGTAAAGGTTGCTTCTAGATGCCTTAGCTTTGTTTCTCATGCTTTACTTTAAACATAGCTTTACTGCTGAATTTTTCTGGTTTACAATGCCTGTTTTTGGAAGAAAATGTAACATCTCCCTAACTCAGGATACTATGAAATGATGATAACAATCTAACTGTGAACTCTAACTTAATTCCTCTCATGGAATCCAAAATTTGGTAAACAATTGTTTATGAATATTTCACATCTCTCGGAAAATGCACTTACTAGCGAAGAACCTTGCAGAAACAGTCCTTTAAAAATAAATATTTAGATAAAAAGTGAAAATATGTATTTTTGAGTTCTAAGTGTAAGCAATTGCATTCAAAATTCCACTGTAAAATCATTTTTATATAATTGGGTAAAATGTATACCATGCAAACAATCGAAACACTTCAAACTTGGAGTAATAAATACTTCCACAATACTGCTTATAAGCGATACAAAGAATTAAGTTGTTTAAAGTAGCTGTCCAAAAATTCAAAAAATATAGTCTTAGTAGTTTTCAGACAATTCACAAACATGGAATGGGTAAGCTTCTAATAAACAGCAGATAAGAATAAATATAATTTCAAAAGATTAAGCTTAGTCTGCAGTAGAAAAGCAAAAGATTTGGCTTTGACTTAGGGACAAGTTTTATAAATTCATACTTTAGCTGGTTCTATAATAACTAAAGTGTTGTGATAGCTTAGAAATGTCATTGGATGTGCTAACTGTGTAATTAGCGTTAAAAGTTAAATATATTGCCATTACTATAACACTAAAATTTAAAAAAAACCTGAAAACCCAGGATATTCAAAATAGAAATAGTATCCTTAGAATCCCACAAAGCTCTGCTTACCAATTAGCTAAAAATTCCCACTACCTTACTTTTCTCTTCAAGTGTTAATAAAGATGCCTACATGTGAAAAATCCTTTCACTTCAGTAAAACTACCCAGGTCTTTCAGCTGATGCTTTTATACATTCATCATTCCGAAGCTCCCTAATCAAATGTTGGACTGCTACCAAAGTCATTCCAAATGTTAGTATACTTCCCAAATTTTGACAATTATTTCAAAATGGTACTTGACTCATTTTTAAGCTATTTTTTAGAGTGAAAGTTCTCATCATGAATCATGACCTTGAATTCTCTTTCAGCTACCCACAGAAAAACAATAATTCCCTGCTTTAATCTCAGTATGTTAATACATAAGATAAAAACCCAGAAATGAGTCTTTGAAGATGTTGACTCTTTCTCCAGGAGTCACTCTCCCTCTTCCCCTACTCCACCCTGTTGACAGGATATGCAGTCATGATATCATATACATTCAATTTTCTTTTTGTACAATACTGGATAAAATTGTAATCCACCCCATAAACCTCAGAAAGTGTTCAGATTAGAAAACTAAAGCAGTTTTGCTAATATTCCAAAAGTATAATTACCTGTTATTAAAGGGAATACCGTGTACAGCTGAAGACAGCGTGGCATAGCATGCCACACCTGCAATGTTTTCACTCCCAATGATGATAGCAACAAAGAAATGAAGTATTCCAAGGGCCATTTCAAATAATCTATGTTTTCTTTTACCGTTTTAAATGTTAATAGCACTTGAAAACCTGAATTCCTCAAATTGGCCATTGGAAAATTTCAGTTTAATGGAGATAATAATTAATAATGAATTTATAATGCAGTTAGGGTTTTGAGGACCTAATTAAGATTGGGTGCCATTAAGTTCGTCATTATCTTGTCAAAATACACAATAAAATGAAATTAAATTCCCTTCCTTCTGGGCATTTTTCTAAAAGGTTTTTAAAGATCATCCAAAATTTGGAAGACAACTGGGTTCCATCATATCCCTAGTGGTCTAAAAGAGATCTAAGATCCCTCCTTTTGTCCCTTTTATGTTATCCTCACAATGAAGGATAAAGACTGTAAAAATACCTGCTTTTTTTTAAGAGACATTCAAGAAAAAACTTCGCTAATTTCTGAAGGATCAACTCATCCAATACTGGTCTCCCACCCAAACAAAAGCACAGGTGAGTGTGCAAAGAAAAGGCAACTTTGCAAACAGCAGTTTGCTTCAGCCACAGAGTTTCCCTAGTTACTATTCTGTGAAGGGTTGGGTGTGGAAAAGAGAACTCAGAAGAGTGAAAAAACCATCCCACACAACATCTTTTCATCAGTAAAACTGACTTAAGGAGCTCCATCCCTGAACAAGTAGCTAAAGTCTTTCGTTGCCCCAAAGCCATGCCCCAGCACAGTTGCTGTGAGTTTGCTCTGGGAATTATACAAGGGAACAGTCCACACTAAAAACAACACTGCAAACTCACCACACACTGTTGTGGCCAGCCCAGCTAATGCCACTGCTTCCTTATGTCCCAGTGCAGCCCCAAAAACTTATGGGGATGACAAGGAGCTGGGAACAGGGATCCAGAGGCAGACAGTTCAGACATACCTGAAACTGTCATTGCTGTCAAAAAATTGGTACATGGAAGTGTGATGTGAGAGAGAGGCAGCAAGATAAGACTGAGGAAAACAGAGCTTTGAGAAAAGCCTGGAAAGGAATATTCTGGGATGAGTGCACCCCAAAAGGTGTTAGGGACTGTGAAAAAACACATTATCTTCTGCTGTGTCCAAATAAATAGGATTTTCTTCATAAATTGACAAGGTCTCTCAAGGCAGCACCTCAAGCGATAAGCATTCTTTGTCTGTCTGGAGAACTCACAGGAGCAGGCACAAGTGCCCTCCAACTGGCTTTTCAGTGAAGGGCTGTCAAATATTTCCAAGTATAAACCTGAATTATGTAAAATTGCAGGGCAGACTACAAAAGTAAATAGAATCTCCAGGTTGTACAGATGTATCACAGAAAACAAACTAATTAGATAGTTGGTCCTGATGAGTAAAATACAATTGATGTGTACAATGCTGTAGCCCTGGACTTCTCTAACGACCGAATACATAAAGGGACTGCAGTCCCAAGGCTAAATTAACAGGTTTCTCAGGTCCATTATCCTCTCAGCCATCCTAGTCCAACTGCTGGTAAACCTGATTATTGAAAGATCCAGGGCACATGTTTTCTTGTTTTGCTTTTAAAATAAAGTAGCAATTTGGTTTAGTTCCTGAGCTCAGAAAGAATTGTATCAACATAACTGAAAAGGTAGTAAAAAAAGGTGCAGGGGTAAGAAGGGAAGGGAGCACATGTGAATTTCTTAAAATGTTTTTGCTACTGAACACATCTAAGTACATCCTTAAAACAGGGAGTCACAGAAAAGGTAAAAGTTGAGGTTTTAAGTGAAGGGTCTCTGTAAAAGCCATCATGGATGAAGGAATGCAGCAGGAGAGCAGGAGAGTGATAGAGGTCTGGTTTAACTTAAGCAATGCAATAAACTAAACCTAGAATGAAAAGATGACTCTTCCCTGCTAGGGGATCCAACTTTTCCTCCCAAAGAAGTCCCTTTCACTCCTGCATCTCAAAAGGCATTTTCACATGCATTTAAAATCTAATCACAAAGTATTCTTCATTCCAGACTCAGTGCATTTGCAAAAAAAAAAAAAAAAAACCAAACCACAAACCACTGAATGAATGTTTAGGGGAAAAGTGATCAGCAAGAAGCAGTGAAAAGACCTAGTATCTCAAGACAATAAAGAGTATCAGAGATACGGGTGTGAAGTGTGGAGACCGTAAGTTGAGAAAAATAATGAGACTAGTTTCAATAGTATTATTTAGAAAGCATAAAAAGCGCAAAACTAGGCACGTGCAGGGAACTTCTGCCTGCCTGCCATTTTTTGGCTCATCATTACAAACCTCCAGTGATTTGGTAGGTGTCATGTCACAAGGGCAGTTGACAAAGGCAAGGCTTTTGGAGTCATGAGGAATAATTTGAAAGAACAAAACATGAGACTTAAGAGATACATTAGCATTCTGACTCTGCCCCACTCCTGCACAGAATGCAAGATGTGTTTGAGAGTCTAAGAATGTTATAAATTCTTGTGCTGCTGTAAGGATATCTGCTGCCTTAGTGGACATTTGGTTTACTTAAAGCCCACCAGAATGAACAAAAAAACTGAGTATTTGGCTTTAAATCTGAACACTGTGTAAAATATTGTCACACTTAATCAGGTCATTCTATTGTCATATCAGCTGTGAAGGAATATTGCGAAATACTCTGAGATGTCAGAGCTGCAAAGAAAGCCTTCCATTACTACCGCTGTGTTTGTGTGTTCTGCTTTGTTGAGTGGAAAACTGTTAATAACCATTTCCTAAATTGACATTACTAATATTGCTGTCCATATTTGAGCAAATTACTAAATACTGTTTGCTTATTAGAACACAGTGTGCAGCAACAGCATTCTATTTTATGCACTCAACTCATAAATACCTCACACTACTCAAATATTGTAGTTTGTAAAGGCAAATGGTAGGGGAGAAATTTAAATTTAAGATCTGTCATTAAAACTGTCACAGGATTTGTCAATACTCCTGTTGAACTGCTTGTGTATGAAGTAGTGTATCAGGGGAGGGGCACTGTAGAAGGCTGGTAATTCAAGCTAGTGGATGGAAACCAGTAGAATTCTAGTTATGTTGCTGGACTCCTAGAAATTTCACTGTCTTCGGAAATGATTTTTTTTTCTGCTCCCTTCCCTTCCACCAAGCAAAAAGCTGCATTAGAGACTTACACTCAGTTTTATAGCTTAAGCCTACCTACAAACTATACATCAATACAAGACTAATTGTGCATAAAATTTAAATTCTATTGCACTGCTACATAAAAATGCAAAATGCTCCAGTGGTATAATGGTTGGTGCTGAGCTCAATCCAATAAGAGTCGCCCCAAGGCAAGTCATACAAATGCAATTATCTCTCACATACTCAAACTGCTTTCTTTCACAACATTACTTTTATTATGCAAATGTATAAATCTAATTTTAATCCGCAAGACCATCTAGAAGATTAAACCAGTACTCGTGTCTTACCTTCACTAAGTGTAATTAAAGATATTTAAAAATTTAGTCTTGGAGGAATGATTCTAATGCAAGAAAGAGTTCAATATTGCCCTCAAATTATAAAATACAGATACTAGAAGAAAGAAAAAAAATGCTTTGATTCAATATGCTCACTTGCTTTCTCTCTTTCTCTCCCCCTCCTAGAGCAAGGGGAGTTTATTGTCCAGATGAAGGTAATGTGGAAATGGGACAATGGACTAGGAGAAGTCCCTGTTTCAATAAGGGAGGCAGAAATGCTGAATATTCATTGCCCTGCAACCTGTGTAATCATTTTGATGACTGTAGTAGTTGCATTCTGATTAGGTGGCATTTATACTCACTCTACGCAACTGTGACTGACGATGGAAAGTGCTGAAACAACGCGTGAGCCAGACCGGCTGCGTCAGCAAGAAACAAGAGCAGAGTAAAACCCCCGTGCAAAAAAGTGCTGGGATTAAAGGACAAAAGGGAAAGTGTCACTCACAATCAAGTGGGATGTGGAACAGAAGAGATTACTGCTTTGATCGGGCATCCCTCTGTAGGATCCCATGACTTCTTATGACCTGCCTGGGGAGAGGGTTTATTCCAGTGCCAAATGGACCTGCTCCTTCAGCAGTAGCAAGGGGTTTTAGAACCTCTTCCATCAAGCTAGTGCTTTTGACTGGCGAAATGGCACAGCAAGGATAAGAACTGCTATCCCGATAATCCCCATTGAATTTTTTAATGAACCCATGCAAAATGCACTCTGATTTCCTGGCTCTTATTTTGGACTTTCTGGTGAGGAAATGTTATTTATACGCAAGGAAATAGCTTGTATCATGCAAGTCTCAGGAACACAGAAAAATGAAAGGATAGAAATTTCATTTCACTTGTGTTTGAGCTGAAAATCAAGGAATCTATTTTTCAATAATAAATAGTGCAAAAAAAATTAAAATAATCTTCAGGAAAGTCTATGATAATTCCAGGAAGAGCGCCAACATACAAAGTGCTGTGGCCGTCATCCAAGAACCCATCTTTTTTTTTTCTGCAAAGAACTCATTCTGACTATTTTCTGAATTTGAAAGAGGTGTCCAAATCTTTCTGAAGCCAAAAGGATCACAAGTACAGAAACACACACAAGAATTGGCAAAAACATTTAGTGAGGTACTTACTTTAACGTGATCTTGAAATGCTATTGACATAGCTAGTTTTTGTCTGGATTAGGATGGCAGATTTAAAATGCCTTCTCCCTATTCTCTTTATTTTCTAACCTTGTTTATTAAACTAATTATAATGCCTCAAATTCTCATTTTGTTAATCAACCAAGTGACAATTTGATGCAAATAAAGACGACCCTTCTCAAATATCAGTACATGGGAAACAGAGTTTTAAGTTTAAAAACCTAAACATGAATACTTACACAACATATACTGTCATTTACCAGTTCAAATGTGGACATATTTCAGATTAAATGGTTCTTGGAAAAAAAACACAACACCATAAGCAAAAATAAGAGTCTGAAATACAGATGGATAATATCTTTATGGTTTATGATTATTTTTCCATAACTATTGTGCAAAACAAAAAGAATTACACAGAAGTTTTTCATTCCATATTTTTTTCCTATAGTTGTCACTATAAATTAATAAAATTTTAAGATATTTCCTAACCTATAATCATCTTTTTCAACTGAATCTTTTTTGTTTCCAACATGTTCAAAAGGAAATATACCTCTATAGGTTAATTTCTTTCTGCATTACTTGACAGAAAATATAATAAATTATTGGTCAAACTATACAGACAAACAGAAAGGGACCAAACTATTTAAAAATACATCCTGTATAACAGTCTTTCATTCCTAACTGTAGCAGGGAAGAGTTAGCAAATGAGAGGTGGTAGTCCATTCCCATAGTATGCTTTATGTAGATATACATAAACATACACTCTCATGTAGGAAAGAATATTTCCCAACATGCTGATGAAGCTATGAAATTCATCAGAACTAGGATTTCTATCCTATCAGCTACTTCCCTGTAGACCTCTGTAGCCATCTGAATCCCTTCCTCTTCATTTGGTTTTGGAAATCTTCCCACATGCAAGGATTGCCTTGCTTCTCAACCTCCTCACCCTTTTCTGATATTAGTTTGTATCATATTTATTATTTTATCATTTTTAGTTATTAACCTTCCTCGGTCAGAGATGGAATAGGGTAACTGTAAAACAAAGTAAACTCATAAAATGCTGCATATGCTTATAAAGTGAAGAGAATGTAATTTACCCTGTGCTGTGTCATGGCGTATCTATTATCTGTCCTAATCCTATAAATATTTAATTAAGTCAACTCCACACACATTGTCCCAGTGGCTTCACTCTGAGTTTTCTGGAAAATAAAAGACACTTCTAAGAGAGGTTTTATGGAAATGCATCTTAGATGTAGATTTAGACAGGAAAAGATAGCATCAGATGGAAGACACAAGGACCACTCAGGAATTTTAGGGACACCTAGGAGCGTTAGAGGAAGCACGCTTGCGGAAGTATGCAATAGTAGGGTAATTAGAGTAATAAAATGTGAAAATTTGTTTGCATTACCAGTCCAACAGAAAACAATTAGATTTTGAGAAGATGTTCTCGGTCGTTACTAAATATTAATAGCTACTTATTTCTGGTGGGTTTAGAAGTTAATACAATCAGGAGCTTGACAGCTGGCTTGGATCTACAACTGCGAGCACCCCTTCCTGTTCAATACAAAAATTATGCCAGATCCAGCCTGACATGCTCTTGGCATTACCATTAATCTACAAATCTATGAAATGAGAATGCTGATCTTTTGGCTACACTTCAAACATTTTGATTCAGAAGCTGATGGGGACAGAGGATTCCCTGGCAGTTAAACTGTTGTGACTCAGCTATGTAAAAAGGAACAAAGAAGGTAGAAGTCCACGAAAGATGGCTCTGAGGGGCAATCGGAACATTCGACTGGCAATTCTAAAAGTACTGTACAACAAACTCTAATTGCCTAAAGGCCCCATTAATCCTTAGAGTAGATGCCAAATTCCCAAGTCAACAGTGAACATTTTCCTCTTATGCCCATCTTCTGGTCCTAAAATCTACTAGGAAATTCATATTTTAAACAACTGGTATCCAAGAGACCTGGGAAGCAGACAGGGGAAAAGCGTGTTTATCATCTGCTGGACTTCTGAAATCAAAAGCAAATATGAAATAAAACCATTTGTTAAATTTCCACACACACCCCTCCCCAATCCCTGTCAGGATAAACTTGATGGTCTACCTTTATTCTTAGAGCTTAAAACTTACTTCATCACATGGAAGAACATACTGCTATGGAATTAATAGCAAATGGAACCACAGTGTTTAATCTCCACCCTCTTAAAAATCAGTCCTTCCCAAACTTCCTGCATCTTAGACTTATTTATCTCCCAAATATCTTTTTGACTGTCAGGATTATTTTAATTTAAAACTGTAACACTAGTGTGTTAATTAAAGTAGGTGATACAGTTCTATGGACCAGCTGAGGACCGTTGTCCAGTTGGGCCACTGCCTCCCTGTTTACAGATTAAAAACCACTGACCAAGAAAAGGCTCCTTCAGGACCTACAGCCCCAGAATGGAAGATGCTCCCCAAGATAGAAATTGGGGTGTTTGAATCTACTGGTGCAGTGAAGTAATTTTCACACTCCATGACACTGAGGTATAAAGTAGAGCAATTACCCATCCTTCTCATTGTCAATGCTTCAGCCTTCAAATTAGGGAAAAAATATATGCCCTTCTACACATAGATTGGTCTGATAAGCAGAGATAAAATCTGGCCACCGAGAATGCCAGATGCTCTTCCCCACCTCTATCTTCAAGGAGAGGAAGGAGAGGGAGAAAGAGGGTTTTGTACTTCAGTAATATATGAAGAAGAAAACTAGGACTTGACATGCCTTGCTGACTGGAAACCTTTTGGCTTGTGTGACACAAATAGGAATGGTTTGTGCTTCAAATAATAGAAAGCGTTTTTAATTGGCTTAAGGATGATAAAACACATTGCCCTGTTATGTGCTATTCTGTAGGACTGAAAAGTATTTAAAATGCTGCAAAATTGCAGTGAAGATATTTTAACAAGGCATTTGGAGGCAAGGCTCTTCTTCCACCAAAGATTTTGATAAGATATAATTTCAGTCAATGTAACCAGACGGGATTTTAACTGGGAACTAAATGATGTTACAGATACAGAAGGGAATAAAATGTAAATATGTTACTCTTTAACCAATAAAATAGAGCACCCAAAATGTATTTTGAAATATCTGTCATTTAGACATGTTTGTGAAAGGGCATGTTTTAAAAAATAGCCCTCTGGAGCTCTTAAAATTATATTTTTACCGGCTATTGGTCACCTTGTTCTACCAGGTCAAGAAAACTGCATGAAAAGGATAGCAAAGTACTAGAAAATCTGGCTTTATAGGAATGCTTCTCTGGCTTCATAAATAGAGAGCATTAACTCTCATTCCTTATTTCCTCTTGGGTTTGCTTATGACTTTCTACATTAATTTAACCCTAACAGGAGTCGAGTCCTACAAAAGTAGTAAGATGAACTGAATTACATTTTACCAATCTCAGGATAATCTGATGAAAAGCAGCCTACTCTACCAACATCCAAACTGGACAAAAATCAGCTTTATGCCAGTGATGCTCCTGAACCTTAGCACAGCCAACCAATCTATAGGGAATATTTTGTCATTACTGGTAATTGAGCATCTCTGAAATCTGACATACAAGTAAAGTACATTCACATACACAGACATCTATGAACACTAGCAAACAAAAGAAAGAATCAAAAAATAAAGATATATGCATAATCTTAAATTAGAGTTTAAATTACAAAATATGGTTGCAAAACTATTCCCATAAGATATTCTGACAAGCATGCAGCAAAGGCCCAACTGTTAAGCATTCTTATTTTTCTCTACTGAGAAATTAAATTCAAACTTTAAACTACTTTTTATGCCCCCTTTCCTGTTTTTAGTCAAATTTAGGATTTGCTGTTTTTAATGTATTTGCATTAAAGTAAATGGGCCCCTTAAGGAGCCATTGTCTCCAAACTTAGTTGCCATGCTCCAAAATGACAATATGCAAAACAAAAGATAAAGAAAGATAAAAAGCAAGAAAGATAAAATGTTAAACAACTGTTTCTATTCAAAAGCATCTGGGCAAGTTTGTTTGAAGTATCCATAGGAGCTTTCATGCATATGCGATATCATCCTTGGCTATTCATGGACTGTTTACTTCTTACTGCCTTAAAATCTGCAGCAATTTCTTCCTTGTTTGCATGTTATGGTAAGTGCCAACCTTCTGGCTGCTTCGGTGTTGCAGTCTGTGCTGCAGTGATATGTAAGAATGCATTTCTAAAAACATTTGTTAAAAGTTAATGGGAAACCAGTGGGAACCAAGGTTTAATACAGTACAGCCAACAACAATATAACCTTTCCCAGTGATTTAGAAAACAAGGTACAAGAAATAGTTTTTTAGCTTCTCATAGATGACTTTGGGCTAATTATTCTCAGGGTTATTGCCCAGCATAATCAGAGCTGGAGAAATACCGTCACTGAGGAAAGCAAAAGAGGCATGGAACATATTGAATTTGGTTGGAGAAAAACAAATTTAAATTGAACATTTGCTGTGTTTACTCTAATTTCGACAATGCTCTTGTGTACAATGCCACATTATTCCACTGCTGTATGAGCCAGAAAGACATTTGCTTTTCCATCAATTACTGTAACACCTGCATATAGACTTGTTTGGTTGTACATCCTTCCATTATTTCTCTAATACTTCAGTAAGTCTATTTGTGTGGAAAGTCAGAAAGCTTCATGAGTCAAAAATACAGAAGACAGATTTTTATACATGAAGAAACAGCATCATGTCTGTACCCAGATAGACAACCCTAAAGTTTTCTAGGCACAACCCAGACTATTTTAAATGCTGGTTACTGTACTTCTCAGCCTGCTGAAAGAGTAACATGTGCTCCAAACGGGGCTCATTTCTGCTGTGCTTTATCCCAGTTCTGCTGCTTAGTGTGGATATTGTAATACTGAGGACAATTTCCACAGAGAGAAATTGTGTCAAATCTCAATCTGCTACAGTACATTAAACTTGGTAGGTTTAATGCTGAGTCCTGTAGACACTAGCACAATTTTCTTTGACTTGCTATTTAATAGGACATAAAAGTGTTAATATTTTGACTTGATGAATTTGCTTTTTGCTTTCAGCAGCAGACAGTTATGAAAAGTTACAGTGGTACATTAGTTACAGTAATTTGGTTTTGGGACACAAGCAGAAACAAATAAAATCCATTAACAGAGCCAACAGCTATAACCACAGCTAATAAAAAGGGCTAAAGGCAATTTATAAAAAGGAGTCTTAAAATGTCTACAAAAGAAAGTTAGTTTAAAGTGGTCTTAAGAGTAACTGAAACACTATTGTTTTTCCAATACTTTAGCTAATGTTTTTCATTTTAAAACATTTAGCAATGTATACAAGTAGCGTAATTCATGCATTCCATTTGTTTTCCTTGGTTCCATACATTTATTTAATGAAAATATTTATGTTTGTTAATAGGCATCACCATTGCAAACAAACCAACCCAGAAACATTAAAATGAGACCTCCCTATAGTTCTAAGTCTGTATCCAGCTCCAAGTTCTCTTTTCCTTTCAATGGTGGAATAGCCATTGATGTATTATTTTAAAAAAGCAATTTCATGTTGTTGATATGCATGATTTTCAGTACCATTTTCTTTTTCTCTCTCAATCCTCTCCTGACAGAGCTATACCTTGATACATCATGAATCTGACCTTTATAATATTTTTAAATTTTTCTGAAATTAGGTACTTTGAATGACTTAGCTACTTTACCCAAGGAGAGATGTTCAGGCCACCAGTGTGAAAAAGTGAGGCAGTCAGAAGATCTTTATGGAGGAAAAGAAGGATTCAGGAAGGGGTGGGAAGGACCACCCATGGATGAGTAGTTATGGCAGCTTAAACCAGAATGAGAAAACTTCATTTATAAAAGCATTTTGCACACCAAATTATCTTCCTGAATCAGAGAAGCAAGCTACTATACTGTTTTCACTAGATGTCATGCAAAAATAGCATGATAGGTGACTGGGAAATGGACTCAGGAACATTGGATATGTATCATTAGTGATAAGAGATAGGGGTTTATGTTCCACATGTTATCTCAAATTGATTCAAGACACTATGGGTTACAGAAAGCACTCTAATGACATGATGTGTGTAGCCAGTGGAACCAAGCCCATTAGCAAAACCAGCCACCACACAAATTTATGTGCCACTTATGCTAGTGCTTCTTGGCTGTGGGTGGAATACAGCAAAGGATTTGCTCTCCTAAGGGAAATAAAGAACAGTAACATTTTATTGCTTTAGGGGACTGGAACCTGCAGTATAAAAATGAAAATGGGTATGACTAGAAGTGGGCTCTAGCACAGGTATTCGTCTCCATTAACCAACAGAAAAATCCAGTTCTGTGGTCTTAATTGTCAGAAAGTTAAAAATGTCTGTGTGGGCTTACAAAGAGAGCAAGGCACAGTAATCTGCAGCATGAAGCTGCAGCAAATCTGTAAATACTCAGTCTATTTGGGCCACCAAGTAGCTTACCCCATTTGAAAACCGCAGTTAATGAGCCTCATGCAATTGTAGTTTTAGGGTATGGGCCAACAAGTTTCCACAGGAAAAGCTGACAAGGAACATACAGACTCGTAGCTGTTAGGGAGGTAATTGCCTCCTCCGTCTGCTCTTACCTTTAGGTAAAGGTCGCTTAACCCTATTTCTATGAATAAACATTTCATCATTACAAGCCCAGAACATTCCCCATGCCATACAGTCAAAAGAGCAGGTTTTCTGCTTTCCAACAGGGTTCAGGAAATTGGCAGCCCTTCATCTACATAGAGAGTGGGGTAATGAAAGCACGCCCGAGTAGGACTCAAATAATGAGCTTTTCAATTTTTAATGACCCCAGGAAAAATTGAAGAGAAACACATATTGTCATAGTTGATACCCATTTTCTCCGTTATTTTCATAGTACAAAAGCAACTCTTTTATTCAGTTTGTTGCACTGAAAGGGACAGAAATGTCTCCCAAGAGCAGGAGCTGAACATGACAGCACCACTTAGGGCAATAACAGTATTCCTTTACATGTATTACGACGAGTGAAGGCTGCCAGCTTCAGACACTATCTCATCATTTACAACTCTGCCCTTTATATAGAAATATTTGTCCTTTAGGTGACCATAGCAAGACACAGGGAAAGAACAAAGGGAAATCACTAACTTCTAAAATAACATATTTTAGTTTGACACTAAACTAAAAAAAGCCCAGAGTTTTATGATGGAAGTAGTTGCTGCAGAAAAAACTGCCATCAGAAGCATTGAACAGTCTACAATTTTAATCTATTACTACATGATGATACCATTTTTGGTTCACATGTTTAGCACTCAAATAAGACCCCCATATCTATGCTCAAACTCAGATTTTCAGTCACTAGCTTCTAGACTAGCTAACACTTATGGAATACCTTACTTTAGAAAAGGTAAAAAAAACCACAACAAAACAGAGAATAAAACAAAACAAAACAAAACAAAGCCATCCACAAAAACCCCACCTTCAATATTCAGTGCAATTTCAATTTTATTTCACTAGACATAACAATGGCAGAAGCAAAGTGGAGTGAAAGTAGGTTCCCTCATCAGGGTGTCCTAAGCTGCAGATAGCTGGAAAGCCATGTTCCAGCCATAGCTGAGAAGCTGTACAGGAGGAAGCTATAGCCTTGCTGTGACACTTTGATATGCTTTTTTCATTCCTTTTCCCTTACTGTCTTCCACAGGAAAAACGTGCCCACTTATATAGCTGAACATCATCAGAGACAGGGATTTTGGTTTGATTCAGTATGTTGAAAAACCAAAAATAAAATAGAAAAAACAGAGAGACCCCAGTAACTTTATAGTTTCCACTGTATAGGTTGAGAGAACACACAAATCTTTCCTTTCTGCTTTCTATCACTTGAAAGGGAGGTATTTTAAGTGAGCAGAGAAGACATCACAGTTCTGTAGGAGTGAATCTCAAAAGAAGTACAAAGAATTAGTGACTCTGCTCCAGTTATGGGGAATTGCTAGTTGTATAAAAGATGCTCTTCAAGTTCAAATTATTCTGAAAATCCTGACTCATACCATTAAATTTTCTGCCTCTCAGGGTATAAAGGGTCAAGCTACTTTAAGATCTGGCTCATTTGAGCAAATGAGCTCTTCAGCTCAAAGGCTAACACGGATTTTGCTCTGGTACTATTGAGGATACTAACATTAAATAAATAGAGGTAAGGTGAAAGATTTCACACTAAACTAACATTAAATAAATAGAGGTAAGGTGAATAAATAATAGATAATAGACACCCTTGGCAGTATTGTGGGCTCAGGAGAACTTGAACAGAGGAGAACACCGAGATGAATAGAGCAATTCACAGCTGCTGCGGTCTTGTTTCAAACCTTATTTCTCTCCACTGGGTGTTTTCAGCTAGGAACATCGAGATATGATTAAGAGGTCACTTCATGTCTTCTGATACCTTTTATGCTGTATGTATGTTATGTCCAATTTTAGGGCAGAACAGCAGATATCTAATGTCCTACTCCTTGTCCATAGCTGATGTGTGCACTTACCATGGTTCTGCATGCCTTTGCAAGCTTACTAAGGATGTAGGATAGCAAGGAACGGGGTGGACATTTTTCTGTCTTAAAACAGCTTGAAACCATAGAGAGGAGTGGAGTGGGGTCCTTCTCTGAGTTCCAACAATCATAATTTCTATTTTCCTTTACTCCATTACAACCTATATTCTGCTTGCAAATACACAGCCAGCGGGGCTTTAGCTAATAACTGCCCCTTTGGCAGGAAAAGACTTAAAGAATGAATTAACCCGCACAGTTCCTTCACTGTTCAATTCTAGAGAGCTCCGGGAGAGAACGGGGAAAAGCTGGGCTGAAGTAAAGGTGAAGAACCCAGACAATTAGGAATGAAAATGTGGATATCAGAGCAGGACGCACATGGTAAAATCTCCAGCCTTTTCAAAGGAAATCAATGGTGTCCATAAATCCAGATGTGAGGAATTAAAGATACAGGGCAACATCTGCAACACATCCTTTCACATCTGCATGTTCAGAGCAGTGGCAAATGAGAAGATTCACTTAGAAGAAACCAAGTTCCAGTCTGTCAGCAGACAGTCAGACAAAGAACAGAGAGAAAAGATCCTATCCCCATGTTATTTCTCTGGTATAGAATAAAAAGGAAAGGGATGGTCTTACTAGCCTTTCCAAAACAACAAAACCCAAATAGATCTTAGATAATCAGAGAATCAGATAAATGGTTACCGAATTTGAAAGCAGATAGTGTCATAAGGACAGAAATCAAAAGCTGAAGTATGACTGTTAAATTCATTTGTTCATATATTGCTACTGAAAAGTAATTTACAAACCAGCAACGAGCCTAAGGGATGGCCATGGTTTAAATCTAATACTCGATGCAGATTACCAATTTATAGATAATTTGGTCTGCATAAATTAGAATTTTGTCTTAATCTTATTAACACAATATTATTTAATATATTAGTAGTCTCACATGTTTTATGTACAATTATGTGCTGCACATGACATTACCTATCATTATGTCACTGTGCCAAAATTCTTATGCGATCAAAAGATGTTGCTTAAATGGACTCTGTCTAATGCATCTGCATTGCTTCAAAGGAAGGGAACTGATGAGCGCACAGACTGCAGTAATTTAATATAGACAGATTATTAGTGAGCACCCCCAAGAAAGCAAGGCAGTAACTTCATGTGATTTTGCTAAACAAGAACTACTTTCTACATTGTTTGAGAAAGTCCCAAGAATAAACGCTTTCAATTATAAACAATTACAAAAATCCCATGTTGATATTGCCTTCCTTTAACTAAAAAGCCACCTAAGTTCCAGCTGAAGATGCTAATATTAAATACTAAGAAAAAACAAAGAGCTGAGGAACTCCTGGGGTCTACAGTAGTATTTGGATTGCTGTAAATGGCAAAGATGATCTATTTTTCCACATTAGAAAGGGTTATCATTTTATTAACAATAAATAAGTATTTGAATGCAAAGTGAATGTGACTAACATTTTCTATCCCTATTTGGTGGAAAGGAAAATCCATCTTCGGACATGGGGAATGGAGAAAGTCACTGCAGCAGCTATCACTTGACTTACCTTTGCCCTTAGAATTCTTTTTGAGACATAACCTTCACTTATGCCTCACAAAGGCCCATAAATGACAGTCATATTTGCCATCAGACTGCTGACAAATCCCACCTGTGCACCACTCCTGAAACACTATCTAGAATTTACCACTGAAATTAGATATATTTTGTCATTCAAGAGATATGCACACTGCTTATCAGATCAGAACAATAACTTTACACCAGTCTGATCCAGCTAATCTCCTCCCTTATCACTAAGAAGCATGGAGATACAGAGATAGAATTAGGATGCCAAGGTGAAGAAGACATAGACCGTGTTTCCTGATCTTTACAAGCTTAAGTTTCCATCATTAAACTTAATTTTTTTTCTGTGTGTTATAAACCCTTAATTTCTGTTTTACAAAGTTACAAGTATAGATCACACTTTTGGCAGAATTCAGTGTAGCAGTGGTGATGTCAACTCTGAGGAGCTTATCTCAGCTATACCCAGACCTCCTACTCTAAGATAAGATTCTGGCAATTGTAAAGACAGCTAATCTGGTAACTATATTTATATTTTCCTTTAGAAACAAAAAATATTCTCAACAGGCTGTTGGCATGAACATTTGATGAATATTAAAATAAAGCAGACAATGTCTGTATACAGAAGCACAAGAACTGCTTTACCAATTAAAAGCAATATATGCACCTTCACAACACCGTGATTTACAAGCTCACAGTGAGAAGAGATTATTGAAGAAAAAAACAATCCAACAGACTCAGTTTAACAATGCTTCTCTATCTTTATACATTCTTTTCATTAATATAGATGAGGCCAAAGGTTATGAAAGCTGTGGAAGAAGTAAAACTTAATTATGCCTGGGCAATATGTTGTGGAAAAGACTTCATAAAAAAAAGAAATACAATCAGCTCTTTAACTTTCAGATGAGCACTAGGTGACCAGGCGTACTCTGTAAGGTCTTGTCATGTAGAATCCCTCTGCTTCTAATTATTGGATCAATTTGTTAGCTGGTTAGTCCAAAAGCTACACAGGACAGTTTTTCTGGATGGGTGGGTGGAGGCAGACAGAAGTATACGTGACACAGAAAGTCCTCTACAATTTTCTTCAAGGATATCCTGATTTCCTTCCTCAATCTCCTCCATAGCCAAGTGCCAAACGGATTAAACTGGCCAAATGGATTATTGTTAAGGGGGCAAGGCAATCCTCTGGCATGAGCTTATAGCCAGCATTTTAAAAGTTAGAAGCCTATAGATAAGCAACATTGCTCATTAACCGGCCTGAGTTTTTCATCCTTCAAGGAGAGGTCTAACAGTTCAACAAAGCAGTGAAAATTAAAATATTTTAAGTATCATTCTTTTTACAAACAAATATTTTAATGCAAGATACGCATGACGCATATTCTTTCTCTTTTACTACCTGTAATAGTTTTGTGAAGAATAGTCCATGAAAACAGGATACCCTTTAAAAGAACTCATCTGCTCCTGCCTATTATTAAATACTTGAAATCACAGTAATGCTCTTATGACACCATATGTATTTCCACAGTAGTCAATTATTTGTGTCAATTGCATTTCATGAAATAAGATGGACACTTAAAAATCAAACTCATTTTCATGTAAGTAACCCTATCATTAAAATAGGAGAAAACAAAACTACAGAAATCATGTGTTTGTACAATCAGTAGAGTCAGTAAATATAGTGAATGTTTTTCTGTGTCTGCCACGAAATGCCAGTACATTAAGAAGTGAATAGACTTTCTGTGTTATACATGAATACACAGACTGGGATAAAGGCTCCTTCCATTTCAACTCCATTCTTCACTAATCAATTGCTGCACTGTACCTTTTCAGTTTAATGGGAAAGAAAGCTACAAACTCTGCACTATTTTGATGTTTCAAAAGGAAAAGGGAAGGAGGATTTAAAAAAATAGGAAAGAACTAAACAATATTTCTTCCACTCTTCTTCACTCTTCATGTCATGAAAAATAGCTTGTGCACATGTATTTTACTAAAATGTTATTTACAGTGCAGTTCACAGCACAAGTACCTGAGGGACAGGTTTGCTAGGTTATATTTCTGGCCCTCTGTTGACTTAACATGTTATCTGAGGTATCTGGCTTAATATCAAGGTTGTCTTCATTTGTGCTCTAAAAAATGACAAAGCAGCACCTAACGACAGTGCAGCCCTCCACATAGATATGCAAGTACAGCACCTTTGTCCTTTACAGAACTCATTTGACTCAAGCATGGCTCTGTAAAATACATATTTTTTTAAAATAACATCCTTGAACAAGAAAAACTGGCTTAGAAATTCTCTACAATTAGTTTTAAATTGTATTGCTTTCTGCTCTATTCCTCAAAACAGTGTGGTTTCACCCCACTCTCCTGTGTTCCTCTAAATCTGTATTTGATCACCCTAACCCGGGTGGTGTGAGTTACTTTCTCTTTGATTAATTTTACTATCTTCCAAACCTTCTCAAATTCTGATGTCTCTTTAAACAACAGATCTCTAATCCTGTATGGACATATATTCTGGGTTGATTTAACCCTACATTGCAGTTAGAAGTAATTATGAAGCTACTGAATGTGAAGCGCTTTGATATTTCACTTTTTAGGGAGTATTCAGGGCACTATTTCCCCAACTGATCTGCTGCTTCTGATATCATTCCCCCGCTTTCCCTCCAGGAGGTACCAACAGCTCCTCACATGGCAGATCTTGAAAAATTTTCACCTGGAGCTCTTTAAAGAGCGGTTCTCAGCCACTATCAGAGCGACATTTTCAGGAAGTGATCTAGGCCTTTTAGACCTTCTTTTGAAGGTGCTCAGAGACTTACATAGCTCACACTGCAAAACAAATGACACCCTCTAGCCATTATTTAAAGACAAACAAAATCTTAGATAAACCCATAGTTCATAGCTCTTTACTAGAGTACCTATAGAATGAAGCCTAAAATAATTTAGACTATTGTAACTAAAATTCAGCTTCTAAAAGCCTATGGCAATTCTTGCAGTATTCCCCTTACTAGCATTTTCTATTTTAAACATCTGTTAAAAATCAGTAGCATTAACTTAATGGGATAATCTGGCTGGGCTCTTTTAAAATTAATCAAAAAATTAGCATTGTGGACTTTTAACAGAGACTGAAAAGAGCTGATTAGAATACCACACATTAAAGCAACAAGCACATCTGTACTGGGGCACAGAATTTGCAGCACATAAACTTCCATGGCACAAAGCACATTTAGGGTCATACAGTTGCCATGTTTTCATAAAATGATAAAGGAAGGTCCTATTCCATCAACTGAAATATGCTTCAAATAAAATAATAGCCAAAATAAAAGCATTTCCTCCCTTCCTGCACCTTCCTCTGTCAATGAGGAAGTCGAATAATTGCATAATGATAAATGACTGAGACACACTGTTCCCAGACATTCATAATGGCTAAGTGCTGTACTAATCATATAATACTGAGATGTGCTGCTATATGATTCAGTCAATGGAACAAAACAGCAGGGCAACGTTAGTTCAACCCAGTTGTAGAGAATATCTACCTGACACACTCATCTTTGATTTAAAATAAAAATAGAATATATTACAGTTCTACTCAATGACTGCTTCGAAACACAAGTTCTCAAACTACAAAGCTTCAGACTTGGTGTATAATAGTGATAAAACAAATAGTGACAAGAAATTTTAAAATTTCGTCAGGCTCAATACGTATCAGCATTTAAAATCCCAGTTTCCCTGAAAATACCTGCCAAATGTGAAATGCAGAAGCAAAATTTCTTGTGAAATTTCCAGTTTTTCAGCTTTCCAGGTTAGTAATGGGTAGAAATGCTGTGAGGAGAGGGCTCTCTCTACCTCACATGTGCAATTCCCTTCATTCTTGGCCCTTATAATGATAAAAAAAAAGCAAAATGAAGACAAAACCTAGGGGGTACAGAGTTAAATATTTTTTTTTAAAAATATTTTTGATGTAAATAAAAAAAAAGGAAGAAATAACAGAAAAAAAAAGTTGAACTGTGTGAAGATTCATATTTATCTATTTACTGCTCTCCTCTCTAGTTTCTAGTTCTATTTGCATTGCTGTTTCTCTTTTGAGGATGACATTACTGAATGAGGTTCCATATGGCCTGTGCTATGTAGGAGGCCAGATACTTATGATGGCATATTTCTGGTCTTAAATTCGATTGACCTATCATAACACCAAGGTATGTATTATTTCCCATGTACTGGCAGGTATATGTCGGTATATCCCTTGTCTCCTTGAATGCTTCTGTAACTGCTGGTCTTCCAATCTTCGAGTCCCCTTTTCCCATCATCCCCTTTCCTTTCAGATTTCTCATGTAGTTTTTTCTTTCCCTTTTTAACCCATCTGCATTCAAAACAGTTCTAAAATGCCAGAAGAGATATGCTGTTGTCTTCTATCCGCTGTTTGGTCTGCTTACGTATTCTCCCGCCTCCTTTTCTCCCTCAATTAGGGTCTGTTTTGGTCAGAATGTGGTGGGCCTGTTTGCTACTCTCCTGTGCAGGGGCTAGCATGGCAGGTTCCAGTATTCATTGGCTATTGCACAGTACTACAATAATGACAATATTGGAAGGAAGGGAAGTTTTCTTTTAATTAAAAAATAGTAGAGACTACAGTGCACCACACAACTGAATGCTAATCCCCTCACTGGGTACGTTGGATAGTCATGGCTAAGTGTTGTATAAGCACCCAAGCCCAGATAAGAAAGTTTAAAAAGAAAGAATACTTTGCTGAAGGGCTGCTGAAAGAATTTCATAAAAGTTAGAGCTATCACTGCTCTTGGCAGGTGTTTCACACACAGGGTTTTGTCCAAAGTGTCCCCTGATATCTAGCAAGAAAGAATATAAAGCCGAAGAACTGAAGGTATCAGGTCAGGAGGACAAAGTTCAAAACAGAGCAGAACTATGCAACTCTGCATCAAGTATTTATGCATCTGAATGCCAGGCAGCAATCCCGATGCTGGCCTGTCAGGCTCTTATTAGTAATGCTACATCTCACAGTGGCACCTGACAGCTACCGCGCATTCTGAAAATCTGAAATGGCTGTGTCAGTATCAGAGAAGTTCTGGTAACATTCAACACACACACAAGTAATATTCAACAAACTGAAAAATTTGCAAAGTATAGGGATACTTAATCAGTGCACTGAACTCTTTAAATAAGAATGTTTATTTATGATCTTCCTCTGTGATTTTAGATTAGATTGCACACAGAATTAACAACCTTTACTGAATATGCCATGTCATCTCACCCAAGTGTCTTATCTGAAATAAACAGCAACTGGTGGAGCATGAGACCTCTCATGAGTTAAAAGAGCATGACCAAAACCAGGATTTGAAATGGGATTCTAGAATAAATGGGACTTCTTGAGTAAAAGTAAGAATGAGTTTTAAAATCTTGCAACTTTGAGGCATATTTTGCTCATTGATCATTGCTATTTCATCGTTATACTTTTGCAAGCTAGATCCATGACATTCTTTTATCTTGCTGATATTACTCCCCTGAGTCATCCACTTAAATTTACTACATATAAAAGCCCATCCAAGAGCTTTGGGAGGTTACATAATCCGAATCAATTTCATTACCATAAATAAATGTCAAATGGCTGAAACACATTTTCTCTGATTAAACTGTCAAGGGCGAGAAAATGCAGGAAGAGTATGTCTTTGTTTCATTCCTCCTATAGTAAAAAGGGGTAAAAAGAGTGGAGAAAAAAAGAGTATCTTTTGAATGATCTTTACATAATAAAAAAAGTGAGGTGACTTCCCAAATTAAAAAAAGAAAGACCTAGCAGTCCACTTCATTAGTAACTAAATAATTCTGTTTGTGGAAAAAAATCTGACTGCCCGGTACACTGAACAATTGTAACTTGAATCATACTGCACTATCTTCAAACCTTTGTCTAAAGTTTTTCTGCCCTCAGCTTATGAAGAAAATACACATATGTTTCTATTTTCCTATTTATCCCAAATAAAACAGAGAACTCCAAAGGCTTCATAATATGCTGGCTCAGAGAGTTCACTCTCTAGAAGTGGATAAAAGATTTTCAAGAACTGTGTTCATAAATTATTCCTATTTCTTTAGTATCAGGAAGTTTTCTAGAAACATCTGTTTTTCACTTTTGACATTAAGGGAGTTTGAAGTGACAGGCTCAGTTGTCAATGGCTGCTTTTCTTGGTTGAGGTCTCAACCAAAAGACAATCCTTCCTCTGGAAACAGACATTCAGATGCCCAGGTTTAGTTACAAACAGCACCTTTTAAAAAACCTGCATTTCAAAACTGTCACTTTCAAGGTACTAACCTTTACATATATTAAATAAATAAAGAACTTTAGATGAATGTGATTAACTGGTAATGTTCATTTTGAAATTTGTTACAGAAATTCAGAGACGTGATTTCTAGTAGCAATGTAGCATTTGTGACTTAGAGACATTTTTATACTGTACATGTGTATCTTCCCAACCATTATTCATTCCTCTGGGTTTAGCTCCTAGAAAATGCAAGTATTACGAGTACTGTTCATTAGTGTCAAAACACAAGCGTACTTTAAATATTCTTCTCATGCATTATGTATAAAAAAGAGTGGACTGACAGAATGTCGGACGTAAATGGATTGAAAATAACGGTTTAGGGTTATCTAAAGGAGATGCAGCCCTTCAAACTGGAAGTATCACTAACTTCTATGTTCTCTTAATCAAAATTGCCTAAGGCAAAGTACAGTCACATTAAGCCAATAAATACAGTTAACTGGCATTATTTCCAGACTACCATCCCTGAGCTCAACCTTAAATAAGGTTGTTCTGAAAAAAACCACCTCTTGGAGCCACTTCAACCCTGTATGTTATGGAGTTAGAATCAGGAAAAGGCTCAAAATGTGCAGATTTGGAAGACCAGAGGCCAGACTTTGATCACCTGCTGGTTGTATTACACTCCATCAACAAGGAGAGAACCAGCAAGGAGTTCTCAGTACAGGCAGCACAGGATGGTATAATGCCACACTAGGGGTGGAAGATGTGGTTTCTGAATGACGGGTGGTAGCTCTCACTCGTGATCTTGGCCCCAGGGCAGCCCACTGAAGACAGCGAGGAAATTATCAAAGAAGAAGCTGCTGCTTTCACAGCTGTAACACCCATGATCAGGCACGTTTCCTGGCCCTGCTACACAGCTCCCTGATTATAACAAATCTGGATTGGCTCTAGTTGATGAGCAGAGTGGCTTTGTCTAACTTTCAACAGGTTAGACTTAGCTGTGCACCATTCTTGCATAAACTTTGCTTTGGGCTGAGTTTAAAGCACGTTCAATGTAACTGAAGGTGGATTTGGTTTAGACTAATGTAGATACTGAATTACTTTTGAATTACTATCATATAATATGGCTGTATTGATTTTACAGATGTGTCTTCTAGGTCATTTCCCAGTTTGTGTTTGCAATCTTTATTTTGCTTCCTGTTTTATTATTCATCTTCTGTTTGGTCCCTGCTCTTCACTTGTATCTCTGTTAACCACTGTGTATAATATAAGGTCCAATGAGTTTTTAACTATGGCATGAAAAAGTGGCCCCATGGAAACTCATGAATCACCTAAGCAAACTGCTACCTGCCTCCAGCAGTGCTCCACATATAACACAGCAAATAGTGAAAACCAAAACAAAACTCACTCTGTATTAGACCTGTCCTTAACATTGAACAAGAGAGGCAAAAGAATGCTTCCATCTCTACATCAGATTGCTGCAATGCCTAAAATTGGAGTATCAATATAGCACAGTTACCAAAAAAGGCAAAAGCAAAAACTATCTTTGAATTGATAGAGGCATTTGAAAAGGCGTATATGAGATCAGGAAAATGTGCAAAGTGAGAGACAAGGAAAAAGGTTTCTTTTTCTTTCTGTTCAGAGAAGACTGCAGCTTGGCTATTTGCTCAGCATCGCTTGTCTGATCCCACTGACTCGGTCTTGAGCAATCTTTGTGAGTGACTACAGAATCATAGAGTGGCTAGAGTTGGAAGGGACCCTAAAGTTCCAACCTCCCTGCATGGGCAGCGACACCTCCCACTGGACCAGACTATCCCTATAACCATAAAACTGTAATCACCCCCCCATACTGCATACTGTTGCCTGGGGATGGGGGGGGAAGTAGAGGAGTCAAAAGTGAAGGAGTGAAGTTGAGCATCAGAAAGTGGGGATGAAAGGTATTTTAATGTTTGTCTTTGTTTTTCACTACCCTAATCTATTTTAACTGGCAATAAATTAAATTTTTCCCAAAGTTGAGTCTGCTTCACCCACAATGGCAAATGGTAAGCAATCTTTCTATAGCAACTCATGAGGTTTCTCATCCTATTTTCTCCTCTGTCCTGGACGGACTGTTCGACAGTGGGAGGGGTGTGAGCAGTTGTGTGAGAATTTGGCTGTTGGTCAAACAGTTAATAGCTTGGTCAAGTGTGGCATTGAATCTGAATTTGTAAGTCCTACTGGATACTGATCAACTCTGTGAAGGTAAATGCAGATATCACCACTGTAGTCTGCATCTTATCTTGCCATACATCCAATAGTTAGGACACTCTAATTGTCTAGTGCATCCATTACTAGGAGGCTAACTGTACAATGAAAGAAAATAAATGGGACATCTCCATGCAATCCCATATGCATATATTTTCTCATCCTTGTAGCATATCCTGAAAAGACAATAGTCTATAAATTATTATGCATTATGACCCATCTTTTCAAAATTATTACAGAATGGGGAATATTTTTAGAAAGATTGTTGTGCTCATTTTACAAATACGAAACAAAAGGTTGAATTTTAAATAGCATAAAGGAATTTCTTGAAGAAATAACTGGGAATTAAGCCTTTCCCAAAATCCCTTTCAGAGCAATAAAAAGGTTAACCACCCTTTCCCTTAACTAATCAACTAAAAATTACAGTCACTATTATTGCCATTGGCCATTGCTAATACTATATTTTGCTAAAAAAGTTCCATCAAGGCAAAACCCTACATAATCCTAGCAAAAAAATGAATGGTATTGGTAGTTAAAACTTAAAGCAGGTTAGAAAATTGAGTTGCAATTTATAAGACAGATGAAAACATAGCACAAAATATGTGCTAACTCGAAGGACTGGGATGGACTTTACGTGCCACTAGTAAGTGTTGAGAAGACATTTGTCTCATGAAGATTAACTTAAATATCCTCAGGGCAAGTTATTACACATTCCCTACAGGTGGAATTTATGACAAGTAAAAAATAAGTAGCAAGAATAGATGTTGCAAACATGAGATCGCATCACTTTTTTTATTGTCAAGAAATTAACATAGAAGGTTGCTAATATGGCTGAAAATGGTGCAACCTATTTAGTTTCTGAAAGCTAATTTCATAATGCCATAGCTATCTGCATAAGCCATACATCAGAGACCTGGGGAAGGAATGAAAGTAGGTTAAAAACCCCCTACTGATTACAAACTCTAATGTTCCTGAAAAGATTGATTAAAAAGGGAAAAACAGAAAATATGACTCAAGGATAGTTTTTCCAGCAAGCTTTGTGCTTACAAAATCAGTATGCTACTTATTCAGCTTTCTAAGTTTTTGGCAGTGGAAAGTTAACAAAGCAAGTATGAAAAACCATTGTACTTTGAACAACCTGCATTTTAACCGTTTTAGCCCCTTTTCTGCTTCTCAAGAAAAAAAACCCTCAAAAAATTTGACATAACAGCCTGAAGAACTTTATGGAACATTCCAATTGCATATGAATATGAAGGAATATAGTGGAATGGCCATAAAAACATATGCAGATGATGCAAAAGTCCTTTACTACTCAGGAATGCTGAATAAACCAGATATGATTATTAGTGCCAATTAGATGATACTGGTTTGAAATGAAAGAGCAAGTGTTGGCCTGTCTAAAAATATCACTTTTTCAGTTGTTGAATAAAACCCACAGATTCTAACATCTATATGAATTAGGCACTTTCAAGAGTCTTCATTTTAAATCTTATAAAAAAACCTGACCTTTCAGCAATACAGTAGCTTTCTTGTGATAGATAAAATAACTGTCATGATTATCCAGATGTTTCATCCCTGAGTTCAAACAAGAGCCAAATGTTCAGTATTAAGTGACAACTGTACTTTCTGATTAGCAATCCACATTTTAGTAAAGCCCTGCTGTGGGAATACGATATTGAGGTGCATAGCAAAGTAAGATTGCACAAGACCTATTATCTGTGTCTTTTCTTGCATAAGTACATATTTGTATCTTTTTGTTTAAATATATATTTGTATTTTATACAGAGAATAATATGGATTCTCTTATGCCCAGTTCTTCTATTCTGAATAAATCTGAAGATTATTTTAGGTGCTCAAGGGAAATTGATTTTAGAGAGACACATCTATGATAAAATTTTAGCCACTAAGATAGGCATGTAGTCATGAAGTTCTTATAAACTATAATAGGCTGTGTTTTGGACAAGACTCTTCCAACCACTAAGAACTCAGTTCAGCATGAAACAGGCTAAAACATGTGACTGCTTAGTGACTTTCTAAGTAGCTCAGGCATAGGGCCTCCAGGCTGAGGAATACCTCAAATCATTTTGTGGAGGACAGCATCTTTCTCTCTGGAGACATTCCCTGTAGTGCTGTTGCCCAGTGCAAAAGTGTTATCTTCTCATGCAGGACCTGAGAATTCAGCCCATTTAGGATGTAACTCCAGATGACAGAACCATATTCCGTGTTCAGTGTAATGTGGCAATTGCATCATTGCTGCTGTAAAAGCTTTATAACTCTGTAGCAAATCTGAAACTTGCCAGTGCTTTTATACTAATTGAAAGAGGGCAAGATTCAGTCCAGCAGCGAAGAGAAAGGAGCTGTGGACAACCTATGAATATAAACACAATTATTGGACTTGAGGGAAAAGCCTGTATGCTGAATAGCTACTATGATTAGCCAAGCCATATGTTTGCAAAAGATCTCACTGCTCACCCAACACATTTAATGGACTCCCCTGACAATGCCCCTTGTTAGTACTCTCTAGGATACAGACATGAGGAGAGGGATTGTGGAAACGTGCACTTTAGCAACCCAGTAATTGAAAAGAAAGATATAACCTCAGAGACTTCAAGAAAGTCTGCATCTCCCAGGTACAATGGAGGAAATGAACATCAATTTCTGTAGATAATTTTGTAAGAATTAAAGTTGCATTTTGTGTTGCATCTTTATACAATCATTTATCTGCAAGTCTCTGTGACAAACTAGGTAAGCCAATTGACATGAAAATATTGACAACTCACAATTGATAGCATTTGACCATGGATAACTTTGAAAAAAAAAAAAAAACCTTACACAGAAGATGAGGAATCTTCTACCACATATAAAGAGAAAAGACATGTCTAACTACCACAGTAAACAATGCTGTCTCAGCAGTGGTGGCATGTGATTTTGAGAAAAACAATGACAAAGTTAATTCCTCCTTAAAAAAACATGTCTGAGACCACTTGAAGGAAAAACTTTATCCTTAATGAAAACAATACATGAAGACATACAGAAGATGCATGTCTGCTCTCAGGGAAGATTTTCTGGCAACCAGTGTGTTTGTTGATCAAGACTTTCCCATCCTAAATGGAACATGTCACCAATAGATAAAAAGGCTGTTTAATTAGAGAAAACAGTACAAGATCAAGACCTCACTGAATGAGAGTTTCTGACAGGCAAAATAAGTCTAATTAAAGACCTCAAAAACTACCAGAAGAAAAATTAATAAAATATAAAAGAGTTTAATTTCAACATGCAGAAGTGAAACAGCACCTAATTGAAATTTGGGGAAACCAGGAAAAGATCAAAGTTCTGTAGCTCCACTGAACAATCAGGATTTTCTAGAAAAGGGTTTCTAGGGGGTTTGTGTCAATGGAACAAGGGCCACAAATTGTCTTGAAAATGTTATTTCCTGGGCTTGTAATTGAAGTCATCCACAGCTTGGGTAGTCTGTTCTGTATTGCCGTGTGCACTAATTCAGCAAGGAAAGGAACTGAAGGAAACATGTACATCACCTCTCCCAACAACGAAATCGAAAATGTATCCTGGACACCCAAGAGGAAGTTTTTTCTGGAACAGAATTACAAACATCATATTCAAAATCTGGTATACATAGCTACACTGGTACTGAACCATCCAAGGAAAGCAGGACTTTAATGCTAGTTAGTGTTAAAAGATCCAACAGACACTGAAAACAGAGAAACACAGCTCCTTCTACTAAAGAGGTTCCAGCTACTAAAGAGAGGCTACTATCAAGTCCAGTTTTGGTATTGTTAATTTCAAGCACTGGCAGTGAACGAACTGGTATTTCACACTTTAGTGCAGCAAATCTAAGACATTTAGAATGAGGTTGACAGAGTTCATCAGTTAATGAAAAGAGCTACTCTTCATAAACCAAGTGTAAAGGGTAACTATAGCCTTCTATGAAAAATCAGAGCCAAAGCCTTTGTGAAGATACTTGTTGCCATGAGAAGGCCTAAAGGAAGACCCTGATTTGGTAACAATCCCACTTTGCAATATTAGACATAGTCCGATGCAGAAACTTGGTAGCATCTTGCAGGTCAAAAGAAGAAAACCTATCACCTGTCTGGAACAATGGAATAACTTTCATTGAGGTCACCTTCTGCACGTTAGTTTTCTAACAAAAAGAGTTAAATTTTCAGTATCTAAGGCTGCTTTCCACCCTCTGCTCTTTTCTGCAACCAGAAAAATTTGCTGTGGAGCCCTTTCCTCAGTTCTTTTACACTGGAGATGCAAACATGACTGACGCTCCTGAAAGTGACCACTGAAGAAGGGAAGACGGTTCAGAAGGTGGCAATTCCAAAAAAATTCAGAAATTTCCATGTTTCAAATGAAAGATAATGTAATTTAGTTAAAAAATATGGCAGTGTGCTCACCAGATGTTACTGGCTTAAGGTATATAGGGATTTTATTATAGAAGGGAACAATACTTTGTGCTTATTTGATAACTTCAGAAGGTGTGTCTGTCACTAAGGGCTGCTTTACTGCTGTATCCATTCCTAGTGAGCAGCAGCAACTAAAACAGCGTTGTGGTTTAATCCCAGCTGGCAACTAGAACTAGGCAGCTGCTTGCTCACTCCCCTCAGTTTGGATGGGGGACAGAACTGGAAGAGTAAAAGTGAGGAAGATGTTGTGGATTGAGATAAAGACAGTTTAATAGGTAGAGCAAAAGCTGCGCACAGAAGCAAAGCAAAACAAGGAATTCATTCACTGCTTCCCATTGGCAGGCAGATGTTCGGCCATCTCCAGGAGAGAAGGGGTCCATCATATGTAGCGGTTACATGGAAAGACAAATGCCATCACTCTGAATGTGTCCCCCTTACTTCTTCTCCTTCCAGCTTTATATACTGAGCATGATGTAACACAGTATGGAATATCCCTTTGGTCAGTTGGGACCAGCTGTCCCAGCTGTGTCCTGTCCCAACTTCTTGTGCATCTCCAGCCTACTCCCTGGCAGGGCGATATGAGGAGCAGAAAAGGTCTTAAAAGCTTGGCAACAGCTAAAGCCACCAGTGTGCTATGAAAAGTATTTCTCATCCCAAATCCAAAACAGCACTACACCAGCTGCTAGTAAAAAAGTTAACTCTTTCCCAACTGAAACCACGACATGCTCTACACCGTATTCCATACCATGGACGTCAGCCTCATTAACCACCACCACCACTCCCAGCCTTTGATATAATACACAAATACTATTCCCTTAGTCCACAGACCACCCCTGTGAAATATCCATAAATGTCCACAAATGTCCACAAAATATCCATTTAGACCGTGAATTTGGGCTCCAAAATGAACTCAGGTTCACTCATTTGTGAATTTAGCAGAATCTGGGTGCCTCAATTGCAAGAAAAATGATACAGCAGAATAATGGCATCTGAAACAAATGGACTGCTGACAGTTAAATCTGCTCTTTTTAGCTGGTTTTAAATAGCTAACGGTCCCTGGAGTGCTCAAAAATCTCCATGTGAATGGAGTGCCTCAGCATGCAAGAAATGAATAAGTCTTTGTTCTAAACCTGAAAATCTGGAATCACGGATAATACCTTCTGGAATCCCTTGCTTTTGTTACTGTCTTCTAAGAACCACAGCTGTGATGACCAATCACAGATAGGGATTTTGGAAAACAGCTGCAATTGCAACTGCAATTGTAAAAAGAAGATCACAGTCCTTTCCTAAATTCCTGTAGTGGAAACCCTGCAGAAGACAAAAAGTGAGCAAGGTCTTTATGGAAAAACAATCCAAGAGCATCTCATAATCTGCAGCTCAAAATTGCGGCACAGCTGCTGAAAATTTTCCCCCCTTCCAAAGGAACAAATATGTGAAGTCTTAATTTCCTTGTTCTTCTCAGCAGATGCAGCAGCTTGCAGAAAGAAGTACTACAAGAAATTTAATATCTTATCCTGAAATGCAGGACCTTCTTGCCTTTCACTTAGACATTCTTCCCCTGTCTATCTTCCCCCAAAACTGCATTGTGTCAAATTAAACACGTTGAATCTAAAAGCCCTGCCCCAACAGCCAAGTAAAATTTAGAAGCTGAATAATGATAGAGGTTCAAGACCATGTGTTATCCAGAAAATTATTCAAAGAGGATAGTCAAAGAGGAAACTAATCTATTTAAAAGCTCCAGGAATGACTAATAGGTATCATTTGCCACTGTATGAATTACTGCAGTTCCTACTCATAATTAAAGTAGGCTTTCCTGAAAAAAAGGATCTGAGGGCTTTGAGGGCAGTGACAATATAGTAGAGAAATCCGTTTTTAGTATTGCTACACTGAGAGGAGGTGCCATGGAGCATGAAAGCCGTAGTGTGACAGAAAAGGACTTTTCATCAGAATAAAAACTCACAGAACAATCTGAATAAAATGGGGTCATGGTACACAGTAAAAAGGTGCATTTAGAACTTCGTCTGTAGTACTGTAAAAGATGGGCCACTTTCATGGTTGTGCTGGTCTATGGGGAATACAGATAAATCCTCAAGGAAGCTATAAGAGGATTCCAACAATAATGAAAAGTTGAGGGTACTCTACTTTAAGCAGGCACAGAAGGACTATTTCCACTCAGCAGAACGCTGGGAGAGAGGAAATGGTATGCCACACTCTTCTTCAAACTGCAGAAGAACATGCAGAGGCAAGGGGTCTAGAGCATGACCCTAGTAACACTGGCCAACAGCGCTTGCACATGCACCCTCCACAGTGTGAATATGCCCATGGACAAACACTTGGAGAAACTCTTTTATATTCTCTTTCTCTGCCTTAAAGGATCTTTTCTTGCTGTGTTTCTAAAGACAGGGAGTGAATTCAGATATGGTCAAAGAAGCCTGCTTAGATGCATCATCTGAAAAGCACAGCACTTGTTGATGTCTTTCCTTCTGTCTGAAAGTATGTTGAAAACAGTCTTAGCCCACCCCACCCGTCCTCCAAAAAAAAAGAAGAAAAAGAAAAAAAAAAAGATGGGATGGAAGAAAATAAATTATAAGAATTGCTACATTTAACACCTATGCCCCAGGATTATACCGACTTTTGGCAGAGGGACCTTAAAGCATAGTAATACTGTCTCATGCAGCACAGAGGCAGAGCATCATGGAATTCCTGATGCAAATGACAAATGTCTATTAAAAACATGAAACTGTACTGTAAGGCTGAAACCCTGCAAATTAAAAATACCTCAATCATAAGATAACTAAAGAGGTACTCCTTGCACAAATGACGTAGATTGTAACATGGATTCACACAAAGCCTGCAGCATGATTCAGACATTATTTAGAAAGTCCAATAAAGGAATAGGATGGTAAATTTGAAATCAAAAGTTAAGAACTCATTTCAAAGAGCTCATGCTTATTTTGTTACTTTCTTGGGGTTTTTGAGTTTTTTTGATAAAAAAGAAAATACAGTGGTTGAGTAGTTTCAAATGGTCCATGCCTGGTCCACTTGTTCACACTTGAAAATCTTTTCTAAACATTAAGCCCTACAGACTTAATTTTTTTTTTTTTTTTTTGTATTAGTGAGAATACTGTAGATTAGCTAATATGAGGTAACTAGTAGCTGCTGTTTTCTCTTTGTTATTGCAAGTACAATTTTATCAATTAGTTCTGTAAAGTTTTATCATTCATCTGTTAGTGGTGAAAAAAATCAATATGTTTGAAAAGAAAAGAAAGTGAATAGAGATGACAATGACAGCTAAAAAGACAATCCAGGCAATTAAATTCCTCCCTCCCTTAAGAACTAACCACTTGAGTTTATAATGCTGAATATGGGTGTGGGAGGAGTAAGGAGTAGGTTGATACAAGAAATGCCAACAGCAAATAGTTTTTTCCTTAAATTAGTATAAATATTGAAGGTTTTAAAATGTTTGAAATGCTGATGCAAGCACCTTTTTTACCATTTCCAGGAACAGATGAGGGGTTTGCTTAATGCTTTTAATATTTCAACCTTGGCAAACAAGTTGGTTTTGTTTATTACTTGAGTGTTAAGTACATTTTATCATGGAAATGTCTCTTGCACATTTTGCATATTTTTTAGCTTATTTCTGTCTTGTGCTTTTAGCCTTTTGGTATCCTTTTTTTTTTTTTCTTCTCTAAAAAGCAGAGTTAGCATGCAAAAAGTGTAATTTAATTGAGCAATAAAGATCCTAATATTTTCATGGATCTAAGAAATTTAATATGCTCTGCAGCTCACTGAAATAAAATCAATTCAATAAGGTTTTGCTTTTTCCCCCTCATTGTTTACTTAAGCTTTTATTACCAGTGTGGTGCTCACGATGGGTGAAGAAATGACAGCACAGAGGCCTCGAGTCCTCTACATACACACCAGCTAGGAACAGTTCAAGTGGAAGCAATGCAAAGTTATTCCACCAGTGCAGATCCACTTCACATCTGACCTAGCAGTGTCAACTCTTCTAAAGCAAAGTGGCCAGTCAGGTTTCATGTTCACTCAATTTTTTACCCTCATATGGACTTCTAACTGTGCCAAACTGTGCGTGATGGTTATATAATGCTCTTGCCAATGTACCAACAACCAATCTTCAGACACCTCAGAAGGATTTGAATAAGAGCTTCCAAACCTGCACAGTCAGGTACTGGGAACCAATATTTCCAGTGGAAGTGGATGAGAAAATGCTCATGAAGAGATAATAAAGGCCTATAAAAATGAACAAACACTGGTCTTACACTTAGATCTGGTAAGGTATAATTTACATTTCAAGCTTTGACTCAGATGTCTACATTAGTTACAAGGCATAATCCTTTATATCTAATTTCAGTTCTCTGCCATGGACTATTTCAGCACAGTTTGCAGTGTAACATTATGGCCTCAAGCAAAAAATCAAAGCTACTATGCAATATATGGCTCTTTGGCAAATCATCCATAATAGTCTAGAGCATGCATCAGATCCCAGGAATATGGAAATATATTGAAGAAACAGATTTCCTCTTTATTTTCCATGAAAAATACAGTAGGATATGCATACGTTTTGCTGAACGTATGCATAAAGCACATCTGTAACAGTAATATTAAAAAAACCCAGAGACTCTGAAAACCTATTATATAAATCCACCTTTTCATTTGAAAGAAAAATGTTCTTCTGCCACTGTAGTGCCACCAAATATAGCTATTATTTTTAAGTGTTTGTACTGGGATTTTAAAGTGTCCATATCGAGATATAGATGTTATTTTAAAGTGTCTGGCTGGGATGGAGTTAATTTTCTTCAGAGCAGCCCATTTAGTTCTGGGTTTTGGATTTATGACTGAAGCACACCACTCTTTTGGCATGGCATCAAGGGCTTCTCTTTTTCTCATTCTGCAGCCCAAGGAGTAGGCTGGAGGTGGGCAAGAATAGGATATTAGGATATTAGATCTCACATCAGCAGAAAGGTAAATATTTGTGGAGTTAAACAATAAGGCACATCGTGGAGTATCCTGATAATCAGAAATTTATCTGATATTTTATTCATGAAGCTGAAATTTTACCAGATTTGTGCTGGATCCTTATCAGGAACAGTATTAATTAAAGGGACAAAATGAATAAAAGTTTCCCATTCCTATATAATAAAATAGCACTTGCCCTGCAGAGTTCCTTAGAAGATGAGAATAATGAAACACCTGCTAGGTTCCATGTAATTACAGCAAGATGTTGAACATGGGGCAAAAGATCTCACAGTCAAGACACTGGGAGACCTATTCCTTACCCTAGCTCTGACTTGCTAAATGACCTTTCATTTTATCGTCTTTAGATTTCAATCTCCTTAATTGCAAATTGGTGGTATCAGCATTTATACAGTACTTGAAAATCTACAGATAAAAAGTGCTATCCAATGCACACACACATATTAGTGCTATCAAACATATTTGTTCAGCTACTCAAGTCATAAAAATTGGAAGCTGAATAGCTTTTTTTCTTTGCCAAGCATTGACTGTTCATTGCTAACAATTATTTATGGTATTATTTTTATCGAGATTATTACTAGTGCATCATCGTAACAATTAACTACAGACCAAGTAATTCATGCTGTATAAACACTGAATAAAAAGATGTCTATGTACTACAGGACCTGCAGTCAAATTTAAAAAAAGCCCCGCAGACACAAACCCACAGCAAAAAAAGAACAAGAGAACAAGAGAATAAACAGTGTCAGTAAGACAAATGGACTAGCGTGATAGCCAGTAATTTTATCCCATTTGCAGAACACTTGTATAGACTACCTAAACAGTGCTACAAGGTGTATTCACTTCCAGGACCCGCTCCAGTGCCATCTTCAATGCCATTTTTTTGGTAATGGTTGCTACAGCTGCTTGCTCCTCCCTTCCATTTCTGTCTGCTCAGAAAATTAAATTACTCACTTGCCATAACCCATTGCAACTTGTTAAGGATTCACTACGTCAAAGACTAGTGAAATGAAAACAAGACTAATATAAAGCATGTTGAATTTTTTCTGCATGTAAGGACCATATATTGAGAAGATGTATCAGCCATACTGAGAAATCTGTTATATCTATTCGTTAAAGAGGGGAGTTGATGAAAGACTGCATAAAGACAAAGTAGCACAAAGAACTGAGTTCTAAAACCTACCAAAACCAGCAGAGTGATAAATCTGACCAATATCTTCAGTCCTTACTAAGAAGGAGGTCAGCCCAGGGGAAAAAATTTGGCCACTAGTACACAGAACAAACCTGTGAGTTACGTAAGGACATGTATATCAACAAGAATAATGTACTCCCCCTTCCAAGTCCCCCCAAATTAAATCTCTACTACTGAGATTTTGTGTGTCTTGCATCTCTGTGGGGTTTCTGAGACATGACACACTTGGTGGGTGTGAGTCAAATGACTACAGGACTCTTCTTACTCTGCCTGAAGTCAGGAGATATCTATTGCATAACTCAATTACTAAATGTAAAGGAAATGCCTCATAAAACTTGATGTAACCTGGGCTTATCACATGCCAACGATGATGTTTTCACTGCACTCTCGCTGTTGACTCCTCTTCAGAGAGCACTTGCAGCTAGAGATTCTCTCTACTCAGTAGCAAATGGCATTGGAATTTTGACATTTACATACACAGAAAAGATGATGCTTTGCATGTAACACAAGTGTGTGTAGCACACTTGATTTCCTTTACATCTATTATCCTATTCTTTTTCTGTTCGGATCAATATATCATCTTTTGACTCACCAGAATACAACAAATAAATAGAAGGCATTATTTAAACCAAACTTTTCATTTTTTGATTCTTTCAAGCTCTTTGCTACTGCAAAATCAATTTACAAATATGGTAGGCAATATTTCAACCACTAAAATAAGAAAATTGCACTGAATAAAAAAATAAATCATTCTGCTCTCCTAAAATCTCCTTAGGAAGAAAACTGCTTGCAACTCAAAACCAGAGAAAGAACCATTTTAAAATAGATTCTATCTGCCTGCATCCATCATCCTTTCTCCTGTTTGTCAAGACTCTATGGCCTTGAGCTCTGGTTTAATTCATAATGGTAAGTTAAATTCATCCTTTATTTAATCTCAATTTAATAAATTACTGCTAAACAGTCCTTCTGGTAATTCATTAACATAAAATAATGGCTTTACAGGAGGTCATTTAAAGCTATTATGAACTAGAGAAATGCTAGTCCTTAGCATTATAAGGTTTTCTCTCAGTTAATACGTATCTACTTCTCGATGAATTTGGGAGAGTTTGGCTTACATTTTTACAGGATGATATTTTTCCAGAAATACAATTTTAGTGGTTTTACGAGCAACTTAAAATTCAGGAACAGATATGCTGTTATTCACATAAGTGACTCTTAGTCAGCTGGTGCTCTGTAGAATGGTGATATGAGATAAGAGTCCTAGCATTTCCCCTTCACTCTCTTTGTGTCCTTCTTAAATTGCTCATAATAAAAGCAGCACTAAACTGGTCTGGTAAAGAATTCTAGACCTAACTAAAATGTCAACCTGTGGTTTAATATAAATCAATCTTGAAAGACAGGGTGGAAACTTGTATTTAATTACTAGAAAAAATGAGTTTGCTTTTTATTCATTCAACTAGCGAGAGTTCAGAGCTGTTCTGGTTAACCGTGTGCACTGCAATATTAGCTAAACGATTCTTCTGTATCAGACTTTGGTCTGGATGCAGTTGTGGACTATTTGGAGTAATGAGAGTCAAATTGTATTGATGGGCAGCTTCTTCCTCAAATTAATAATGCTTATGACCTAAAACATTAGCTTCTTCAGGAGAGAGCAGGGATACAGAGTCACAGTCTCCATTTTTTGGAAGACTATTTGAGTTTGTTGAAAGATTAGTTCCTGATAGCAGTACATTGATCACAGCACTGTATCTTCACTATGGATAAATGACTCTGCTATCTCCATTGATATTATCTGAGCCCTGTTTGTAAACACTAAATTCACTTACAAAACATTTAAAAAGGTGTAAGGAAAGAGTTAAATATAAAGATAACAGCAACGTCCCCAATTCCAGCTCTTAGATTTTCTTTGCTTCATCTTGAATGTGTTCTTAAAGATGAAAAGTCTTAGTAGCTATCGCAACGAAAGGGTTTAAAGAGCTACAGCCCCAACATCCCAAGATGAGACAAAAAGCTTAAACGAGGAGAAATACCTTGCAAGTGAAGGAAGTCTCAGAACTCCTTTCTGACCAAGAAGAATGTTCTGTTTGGTCAAATGTCTGATTTAAAATATTAGCTTACAGGAAAAATATTTACTCCTCCCTTCACCTTGAGTCAGTTGGTCTGCCATGAAAACAAGCTATGTGGAACTTAAGACATACCAGGTGGTACAAATCATTCCTTAAAAATACTCCTTCCTGTTATAATGGGAAATGCAGAAAACATGATATCAGAATGAATGATGGCCATCACATTAACTGGCAACTTTGGCCAGTTACTGCATATTACAGCTTCGTATCTCAATAAAAGGAAGACTTCAGGGGTTTTTTTTTATCTTTGCTTCAACTAAAATGACTATAAACTCCAACCAATTTGCTTATAGCGATGTACAAAAGTTAGTCTTTTAAAATGGAAAATATACTTGAAAAGTTAATTATGGACATGTCCTTAATAACAATAACAGCTGGAGAATTTGCTCTTTAGAGGAAATTCTAACTGTGCATGCAGAAGAATTTAGATAAAGGTCAGATTTTTTATTATAGTAGTTATGCATTTGTACAAATCACAGATTCCCTTTGTTATTAGAATTAACATACAGAATGAGCTAACCCAGTGGGTTTTGCATTGTTCTGGACCTCTAATGTTATTAAGTTTTTGAAATCTAGTAGTAGAGTAGAATCTGATTAATTGACTTATTTGGTGTGCAATGCATAACAATGATTACCTCAAAGGCTAATCATTTTGCTGGAGTGCTCTCAGTGTCAACTCTGAGAATGAAACTTGAAGCTTTACTATCTTCTGTCACATGGGCAGAACTCAGAAAGAAGCAGCTTGAGGGCAGTCTGTGTCTTACAGAACTCAACTACCTCTTGGAGTGAAGTGTTCATAGTGAATGTTAGAGTATGAGCCAGAAAGACTGTCCACTAGTGATAATAAAAAGATTAAGTGGCTAAAAAGCAGCCATCAGTAAAATAAAAATTGAATTGTATGAAATAAAATGCCGTGATGACGGGCAAACAAAAATAATCAGAAAGACTTCTCCTAAAAACTGGGATATAAGAGATGGCATTCTGGCACCTATTAATGTAATAGCCTCATAATACCTTTTCTGATAGACAGAAGTATTTTATCTGAATGTCTGCAAAGTGAACTCTTTCCTTTCTGGGTGTCATATAATCATGCACTTCTAACCGCCTTAGTGTTTGTAGGACATAGTACTTCTCTTGTTTGCTCAGTTAATTTCTTCCCCATTCTCTGCTTTCATCACCCCAACCTCAACACAACAACAAAAAACAACTTGAAAGGGAGTAAAAAGAAAAGCAGGGGCACATGGTACTTTCTTCCCAATACAGAAGTTTCTTGTGTTTGAACCATAACAAGGCAGGAAGCAGAATAGAGGTTAGAATCCAAGAGAGAACCACTTTACACAGCCACCTCTCTTCGAATGCTTCATGGCAGGACCAGGAGGAGGCAAGATCAAATATAGACGTATAGGTTTAAAAACTATATCCAACAATTAAAACCGTATTTATTATTGTTTAAATTCCCTGAGCTTCCTTCCCATTCCAGTTCACTCTGTGAACATGCAGAGGATGTTGTTATTCTGGCTGCTGACAGCCGTGTTTTCACAGCACTGTCAGAGCAGTCCTGTGTCCGTGTAGATCAGATTAACACAACATATGCCACAAGGAACACCAACAATCAGAGATCACACCCTTGCAAAACTGAAATGCATATTTTCAGCCCAGCCATTTCCTGGAGGAAAAGAAAGGTATTGGCAGGTAAATCTTAACACAGCCTGGTGTTGTGGGTGTGGCAAGAAAATTAAGTTAATCCCAGCCAAACTCAGCACACCTGGTAAGTACCGGGTAGAAAATGAAAGGACTTTCCCATATGAATGAAGAAATTTCATCAAAATGACTTTTGTGACAATAATCATATGGGAAAGACAGCTATTCAGAAGCAGAGGAACATATGACGTTTCATGTGTTCAAATGAATGGAGCCAGAACAAAAAAACTAATAGGAAATAGCAGTATGACAAAAACATGAATTTAGCAGAATGGGCAACAAAGCTTACAACAACTACTGTGTTCTAGTTACAGTCACAAGGAAACCTCCAACAGCCCAGTGCTAGATCAGCAGCGCGCTTCAAGCTACGCAGGGCAGATAAGGACTAAGAAGCAAGGTACTGAACTCTCTCTCAGCTGCTGCTGCCCTTGGACGTGAACATACTCATCTGCACATCAGTTTCCATCACTGGAAAAATAGGAAGAAAAGTACTAGTTTTCCTTGTCAGGAATTTTGGTATTTACACAGCACCTTATAAAAATGCAAAATATCATTGAGTAAGTTGGTATTACTATTATGTTGTAGTTCACATCCAAGCATTTAAAAGATTGAGTAGATTTCACTGGGTAAAAAACCATCCTCACCATGTTTTGTTTCAACAGCTTCTTTTTTATACATTCAGATAACTGATTAGGCTTCACTTGCAAAACTTCAGAAATATATAATTTTGTCAAAAATAACAAGACTGAAATGATAAAAGAAATGAAATTGTCAAATATTGCAACTCAGTATATTGGGGATACATTATGGATGAAACTGTAACAGATTTTTGTGACTGTGTTTGTTGTTATTCTAAGGATGTCTTATATTAATATTGATCTACCTGGTAAGCAAACCAGTCAAACATATAATATAAATTCTTTTTAAAATATTTTTTTTCAGTCCCTGACTCTTCCATTTTAGAAAATCAGGTATATTGAATATATGCATCCACACAGAACAAGCAGAGTGTTTTACCATGAGAAACTGTATTATGCTATCGACCATATAGTTGGCAGACAGGCAGTATTTGCAACTTAGCTTGCACATACATCGGACCTGATATCAGCACAATATAGAACGGATTTTCTATTACCACTTCTAATCATTTATATAGATCATGGCAGTAGGATTAGGTGTTAGTTTGATTTTTCAGGTTCAAATCCTTTCCTAAACCTTGTTATTTCTGAAAGATAACATTTGTCTGTCAGGTGATCCGATTTATAGATCTGTATGTTAACTCAGTAAAATAATGAGAATATTTTTAAGAAGCATTTAAAAAACCTGGTTTCAACCCTCATAGTTACATCTTAGTTACTGATTAGTTTCTGAGAAAACACCCTGTAATAAATCTGCTAGCATTGATTTCATGGGAAAAAAATTATGGACGTGCCTCTCCAGGATGAGATTTGCATCAGGGCTACAGCATGTCCTTGGCAGAACAAGGAAAGGACACATAACTGAACTGCTGCAACCCATTGATACTATGACACCGTCGCATCCATGACCATAAGATCTAAATTTCTTTTTTACCTAAATAGGTCTCAAAATCCTTAATTGGGAATAAACAGGGTAAACTGGCATTGATATCCAAGCAGAGGCATCCCTTAGATCCAGTGAACCTTAAGGTGTCTAACGCCTATGTAGGCTCTTAAATAACCATTCACTTGAATACACTGTTAGGATCCTCAATATTCCTTTGATTCCTAGTAAAACACTCTAAAATGCCTGAGAAAATTCCAGTCAACAACAAAAAATCTCTCTCATACTGAGAAAGCAAACAAATTTGAGAAAGCTGTAATCACATCCTTGATTTTTAACTCGAAATTTACTGCATCAAAATGCAGTGAACTTTACTATATTGTGCACAGGCACATTAAAGTGTCTCCTAAATAGCTTCAGTATTGAGGAGATCGATGTGGTTGCTGTTGGTGCAATGAAGATGTTGAGAATACAAAAATTAGCTGCATATATGCACCAGTATTTCAGTTTAGAACCTGACAGACATTCGTGTTTCAGGAGACCTAAATTACGCACGCAAAAAATTGAAATTTTCATGTAACATTTGACATCAGTTTACTGTCATAGCTGTCAATGTATAAAATGTTGCTGTCTGTCTCATAAATGATACGTAAGCTGGTAAAATGGAACCAAGGCCATTTTGTGGAAGACAGAGGAAGAGAAATGGAAGTGATAATTCCTAGGCACAGTGTCAAGCCTGACAAAAGAAATATAGGAGTTTTCAAGGAAAGGAGAGACAATATCCTCTTCTCCAAGTGATTATGCTCTCCCTGCTCTTCACCTTCTAACCCCACGATGTAACTCCTCCACCCCTTAGTTAAAACAGAACTTTTTGTTGTTCTTAACACTTGGGTTTCAAAAAGCATTGTTCATACCATTTGTTTCTGCGTTCACAGTATGGAGCCTCCTCATGGAAGGCAACCCAGGCTATGTATGTAAAACTACCTAAATTGAAACTTGTGGGTGTTAATTTTCTAACCAGTGTCTGTCTGTCTGCAGAGACTGCCTGAAATTATTCATCGTAAAAGTCCAAGTCCCAGCACCCAGTGTATTAGCATCAGAGAGTGCCAGGAGAAACATCCAGAAAGAGAGGGCAAGAATCTGCAGCAGGACAGGAGCTGTGTCAGTGCCAAAGGGCTCAGTGTTCTCCCTCCTCTTTGAAGAGGTACAGAATGCTCTCTGGAGGAAGAACTTCAGAATACTTTGTTTTCATGGTATTTTCCCTCTTTTGCTTATAAGCCTCAGCCTTACACACACTAAATTTAATTGCATTTACCACACACCAGCCAAGAAACTTTTCTCATCTAAATCCCTCTGGATCATTCTGTACTATTCACAATTATTTGCTCTATCATCAGCTAACTTGCTATCTCCTCTGAAGCGTTCACATCTATTATCACTTGAGAAGTTCCATCACTGCTCCTGGGGAAACAAACTCTCAGCTTCTTTCTGAAACCACAAACTGCTGCTTTCTTATCGCTGAAGAAACTTTCACACTGCATCGCTGGTTTTTTGCATCAGGATTAACTTTTGTTATGGAACACTGCTAATCAGTTTTACCTGTATACTAGGAACAAGGAACATAATTTCTAATTTTAAATCACCAGGATGCAGTAAAAAAGAAATTTCAAGTGACAGTGGGCACAATATTTTATCTGTCTCAGAAGAGGCTATTCCCTCCTATTTAAGTGTCAAAATTAGCTAAATAAGGTAAGAGACTATTAAGTTCGTAATTGTACAGATACGTAAAACAATTCAGCAAAACATTAAGGGAAAATTACATCCAAACATGCAATAACATTGACATTAATTATATTTATTGCATAATATTTTTGCAGTATATATCAGTAATAACTTTACAATCAATTAGTTGCAGCTATTCTAATATTTTTCCAGGGGTTAATCTAGGGTTAATCTAATTAAGTTTAGAAAGGAAGGCTAAATAATTCAGCCTGTAAGCATTCAATACAATGAAGAAGACCTCAGAAAATGTGATCTAAAAGAATCTGCCCTTTGTGCTATTGCATCTGCAGGTAGGATTAATATATTGTATTGTACTTTGATTTTTAAAAGTGAAAGTCTCTTCAAATCATCATTATATTAAACAAGGCCTTTGTATCATAAGAGCAAAGTTAAATGTTAAGTGACCGCTTTATACTTAATATTAAAATGAACGGGGGGAAAAAGGACCGATTTGTAGAAATTACAAACATCTTAAGAGTTAGGCCACTAACATTCAAAGATTGTTTTTTCTAGTTTCTTCTACTGGGAATTCCGATAATCTGCATGTTTTATCTAGTATTTTTGGCATCATAAAAAATGAAACCAGCTATTATGTTTTCTAGAATTATATGCAGTAAACTGATTACATAAATAATTCCAACTAATCTTAGAGAAAAATATCTCATTACATTTACAGAACAAGGTGAGTGACACATGAGGAGTGTAGCATACATCTGCTGAGACTATATGCCTCACTTTGCAAAAGATCCAGTCAACCCATCAGCCTCCAAGCCAGTACTATGAAGGTCCAGTGAAACCTTCTGTTACAAACAGCAGCACTAAGGCACATTAGTAAACACCACATTTCATTTTAGCACTAAAAATGTAGGTCTGTACAGAAAAGTATTGGAACAGAACCTTCCTTGCAGTTGGATTAGAGGATATTGTTGCCTCTCAGCCAGAAACTACCTGCAACACGTACCTCAGGAGTTCTATTATTTTTTCTTTCAAATGCTTCCATAAATGTAATTTGGAACTGCATCCTAGTTTACCAATTTGGAGATTATTTGTGTTTTCTGAATGACAAGGTTCTTTTTCAGAATACTATTAATTCTCAACTCTATTGGTTAGTTTCTTCTGCCTTTTTCCCTCTGACACACATGATTTTAAAGAATACACTAAATCTGTATCTTTTTCCACTACTGAAAATCCATTGCCTTCTGCTGTAAGAATTACAGAGAATTGAAACTAGTGGAAGTCTTTTGCAAATATTAGATATTTTTCTAATTTCAATGTAGCTAACTCATCAGCCCAACATATCCAGTCATCTCCCTACTGTAAAACTTGTTCTTTCATTTGAGAATAATATTTAAGTACAGTACACTGACATTTGCCTTACCTCCATATTATTGTGAAGGAAAGATGTTAAATTATGGTCTTGTCTGTGATTCCTAAAAGAGTGCTGAGAATACTTCTGTATTTTAAATTTGAGTTAAAAACCTAGATGAATCTGATGTTTTAAAAGACTGAAAAAGGAAGAAACTAACAAAAGTAAAAGAACCACAAATTATCAAGCAAGTTGACCTATGTCTTTCTTTCTAACACAGCTATATCTAGCTTTACAATATCTATACTTGCTGCACATTAAGAGCAGTATTAAACATAAACAAGCTATTCAGAACTCTGCTGCATGTATGATTCAGCCTACTTCCAGTATGTATGACTTTGTATGTGGCATGTTGCATTTAATTTGCCTTCATGCTGCCTCATCCTCCACCCTTATTAGCAGTCAGCAGAGTTCTTCATTATTTTCTCTGGCCTGAATTTTTTAACTTCATTTGAAAATTTAAATAAAATGAACCAATATTCAGAGTATTTGAGTATCCACAGTGCCTCCGATTTTAGTAATGGAATTATAGATGTTCTGCATTTCTGAAGACCAACTCTGCAGTATCTGATACCTCGCTGCAGCCAGAAAAAAAAATGCGGATTAAGTTTATGTGGAAGAGAAACGTCCTGCACAGAGCATGCAAAGTAGTTCTTTCTGTCTACTTGGCCTGGATAAAATTGACTCAAATGGACTATATTGTGTTTTCTGTAATGCAGTCCGAGACAGCAGACTGGGGTAGTGTAGGAAGCAACAAATGATTATTTGTTTATTCAGGTTTTGCTTGGTTTTGTTTCGTCTTGACAAGAGAAGATTGAAGAAATGGAAGGTAGGAGCTTTCAAATATGGATAACAGAACCCCAGGGAGGCAAGAAGATAGTGTTCTCCATGACCGCAACCAACAGAGGAACAATGCAGATGAATCACAGCAAAAGAGATTCAGTTCATCTGTTCTGGGAAGCTTGCTGATGTAAGGGACAGATGAACACTGGAGAACACGTGAAACCTGTGTCACTGGAATTTTGTTGAGAATAAATCTGATTACTGTCCTTTTCGCGTGGTATGGCATTACTGACTTGCCTTTGGGAAGGTGGGTGGTCAGGGACCTCCTAAAGTTCTTTCAGGCTATAGTCCTCAACTGCACATAGAAAGCTGTGAATGCTTTAAAGGTTTCATATTCATATGCATATTCATCAGTTTTTTTAAAGTAGTGCCTCTCAGCCACCTGACAAGAGGCTCCATTCTGTCAAAGGTGCAGAAACATTGCAGCTGCAACAACTGTCAAGAGAATTCTTGAGAGGGGAGGCAGGGAATGGACAGGGACTGTCGTTAATAAAAATCCTTCAGTAAGGAAATGCTAACAGAGCATTACTAAAATGGAAACACAACAGGGTGTGTTTCAACAGTCAGTAGGAGGCAGTAGGTTTTCACAAACACCCATATGAAGAAAACATTCCTGTCGTACCAAATTTTTATTCTCGTACTATCAATACATATTTTAAGAGGGAATAGGAAAACTCACGTACATCTTACTTAGGGGACACCAGTTATCAATTTCACTGGGCAGATACTTGGCAAAAGTTCCTATATATTCCTATTTCCTAAACTGAGATAATGTCCCTATATACTTCTAATAAAAAGCCAGGGCAAGCAAAAGGACATCACAACTACACAAATACAACGCCTACGGAGATGTCCTTCAATACATGGCTCCTCTGGGTGTATAAACTTTTAATGAACAAAAGATTTTGTCCCTATCACTCACACAGCTCATGGGTTTAGCCAGCCAACATAAACAACACTATTTGATACTTCAGCTTATATACTTCGCTTTGGGGTGGTAATGTAACTGAGATTGGTAGACAAGCAAATAATGTGGAAAACCTTTCTGCACCTTAATTAACAAGATCTGTACCAGGACAGGTCAGTTACTTCTTTTCAGTCATTATACACTCCACCAAGTAATACTACAGCATAAAGTAACATATTCAAATACATCAGTAATCTATTTAGTCCAGAAGCATTTGGGCTGTAATAAAAGAAATGGCTAAAAAGTGGTAAAACATCAACTCTTGCTGCTCTGTAAAAAGTAAGTCTCATGACAAGGTAGAAGAACTGGTGTAAAAGGCTACCTGATATGGCTACAAATTGCCTTAACCCTTCTCCTTATTATAATTAACAAGTGGGAAGGTGATTAGTAACTAACTGGTTTGGGTTCTGATGAAGTACTGTCCTTGAGCTGGCTATGTTGGCAATTGAATTTGCAAGTTTCTAAAAGTTTAAGCAGTTTTAAAATACTTAACATGCCTGGTAGAGTTTAACTCTGTACCCTGATCTTTCCGTTGCGGCTCAGACCCACATGGAGACATCAGAGCGTTATACTATTCACACTTATAAAGAAACTAGAAGAAAAAATGTAGTGTAGGTGGATTTTAAAAGGGACTAGTTTTCAAATTGGAAAACAGTCTTGTTCCTTCTGCCACAAAAAGACCAATGGAATTAGAATTTTAAATTTAACTCTTAAATAAAGTGTTTCCACCATTCATTTCCCTTGCCATTGCTTTGGAAAATAATATCTGCATCAAAAAGGCAAACGTGCAGCATTTTGGACATATTTTATCTTCCCCTGGAACATCCGTTTTTGCTAAAGGTATTACACCAAACTATCAGAACGGACATTTTTTCTGAATCTCATTTTTCTAACCATGATCACATCTTTGTGCCCATTACAATATGCAAAGCTCTATAAAATGAGAGATAGCACTTTTTTGCTTCTGTTCTGTCACTTGGTTTTTACACTCAGTCTCACTTTGATTATGAAGAAAGACAGTTACAGTTTGGGCCTGTGTGAGATTTTAGTGTCAATAAACTTACAAATATATTTCTACATCTACATGTAGAACACTTTTTAAAAGGCTATTGTACTTACATTTAAAAGACTGTCAGATTGACAGCAGGTTATGTTTGTACCATTTTCCACTCTCATTATAACTACCATCATAGGTAAAGATTCAAACTGCAGCATTATTCTCTCTTGTTGCAATCCATGGCACAAGAATGAGCTCTCAGAATTTTAATGCTTCATATATTCTATAAGTTAAGTACAGTTCTGTATGGCTTTGACCTTTTCAATATTCCATAATTTGACTGACTGGCTACTCTAATTTTTCCCCTGTTTACAGTCTCAGACACCTGTGGGGAAGAAGCAAAATGCCCAGCCAGTCAAAATACTGAACACTGAAAAGATCAAAGTAGTAAAACACACTATAGTCTTTCACAGAATATATTAGGCATTCAAATTTTCATATCACACTATAAAAAGATAACATTTTCCCCTGCAACTCTAGATACTATAAAAGTGGAGACACTAGTGCAGCAAAGGGTGATATCACTAAACCAAATAACACAATTTATACTACTCATACATTCTTGGTTTAGACTGTTACACATTTCCTCAAATAACTAGCTCTTTTCTAGCATTGAAATTAAATCAAATTCAACTTTCGTTTGATATCTTTAATACAAACTCAGGATTTTCCAGTATGTGTTCCATTTTAAACTGCAGGGAGAGATGCTTCTGATTCTGCTGAATGCTGAGTGCATACCGCAAAACTTTTGTCAACAGCAACCCAGATTTCTGACTTGGCACTATGCAGAAGTTTTCATTTTCTTTGTGGTTCATAGACATTAGGTGAGTCTAGCAACATAGAGGCAATTTTACATGACCTTTGTTCACATGACTCATTTGCACCCCTCCACTAAGGAGTAAATAGTAGTAGGAGCAGGTGACACACACAAAAAAATCCATTGCTTTACCTATCCAGCATTCTATGAGGAAAAAACAAAACCAAGTCACCTCACTATGTCAACGATGTTAATGGTATACAATGAACAAAAGAGATTAAAAACCAAATGTAAACAACATTGAGATGATATAATCTGAATACTTTATGGATTCATTTCCATGTAATCATTGCAGCTTAATTGGGTTATGGAACTATAACATATTACTCTGTTATCACAATGCATGTTTCTTTATCTACTTGCTAATGAAAGAGACTTAAACAAGATGAAGAGCACTAATATGATTTGATTTGTAATTCTTTCCTTGAAAACGCCGAAAGAACAGGCACTCTGATTATTGATATTCTTATCAAATAGTGTCCTATTCACTACCTTTTGAATGCAAATTGCTAATGTGTATTAACAACTTTCCAAATCAACACAGAGTTAATTAGAAAATTTGTCCCTGTAATGCGGATTTATCAGGATCTGTCTGTAAGGAGCAGACCACTTCCAACAGAGGTTCAAATATTACACCCAAGTTGCTCATCCTGCTTGCAAGTCTGCATTTTGTGGCATGATCAGCCAGCAGGCGCAGTCACCAAGGAAACAAAGAAGTTACTTCAACATCAGCCTTCACGCTGGAATAACAAATATGTCTTATAACACAATAAGAAGTTATAATATTGCAAATAGGATAATAATTTATGTTTTAAAATTTATAATTTAATAACTCTAGCTGGCAAAAAAAAAAGACAGACAAGGGTGCCATCTAATTTGTTGCACTGTGCTGGGGAGCGAGGTTTACAGGCAATGGTGCAGAGCAGCGAGCATGAATCTTCCTCAGCTGCCAGTGACTGGTACGTGATCTCACGCTGCCTGCCGCGCTGCTCTGTCTTCCTCCCGTCCTCCTGCATTACAGCTCTCATGCATCCCATCCTGTTTATTTTCTGTCTCATGACCTGCTTCTTCTACTGTCTGACTGAAATGGCTCCACAGAACCGCAAAAGCACCTTCCAAAGGCAAAGTCTCTTACAATTCCTGAGAAAAATGCTCACCTAAAAGTTGTACTACACGTGGATTTAGAAAGAAATATCTATAACAGGAGGTATATTAGGACTACACTGAATAAAACTAGTAAATTGGGTGGGGTCAAGCTTCAAGCTGGAGGGGAACAGATTTAGATTGGAGATTAGGAGAGGGTTCTTTACTGTGAGGGTGGTGGAGCACTGGAACAGGTTGCCCAGGGAGGTGGTTGAGGCCCCTTCCCTGGAGATATTCAAGGTGAGGCCCGATGAGGCCCTGGCCAACCTGGTCTAGTTGGGGGTGTCCCTGCTGACTGCAGGGAGGTCGGACTAGATGACCTTTGGAGGTCCCTTCCGGCCTGGGCAATTCTATGATTCTATGATTCTATAAGGAGAAATAACCAAAATGCTTGTATATCAACATGGAGTCTTGTCAACATGCAAATAGATAGAAAAATTGGCAATTTGTGCAGGATATGTGATACAACATGATACAGGTAAATGCCAGGCAGTACCAAAAAAAAAGAAAAAAGAAGTTAGTGTTCACTTTCCCATAAAAACAGTGGAAATAAGCTGGTTATGAATACACTTTGATTGGAAATTGGATGTTGTTTTTTAACAATGAGAGAAATATATTTCTGTAGAAACATCCAAACTGTAGCAGCCAAAGAAAAATATCCTTATCTTGAAATACAACAGAAAATTACACTGTCAAATGTTTTTATAGCAAGTCATTTTTCTGCATCACTTTTTACAGCCTTGGCGAATAGAGGATTTACTTTTGCTCCTTACCACAAAAGGGGGATAATTACATTTATTTTGTATTTGGAAAAGTATGAGGACTGATCTAGAGAGATGTCTCACCGAGTTAAACACCATAAAATTAAGCTTGCAATATTGCATGAGACAATCCCTCTCCAAAGAAATTGCAGTCATCAAGAAGAATATGGACTACAAGAAAGATTATTTCCCATTTGAAAGCACCTGTAATTGTTCAACAGACAATACGGGGCATATAATTTCTTCTGTCTCAGATGCTGATCAGAAGAAATGCCACACTGACCATCACCAGTCTGCTTGGCCATATATATCTAAAAACATTGGGAATATCCTCCAAAACACCACCAGAACATTTATGTTCCCCTTTATAAAAATGCTAACGGGACATTCAGAGTTACTGAATTATAAGCACTGTACTTCAGGGAAGATCTGAGGAATGAAGATGCCAGATCTCACGCACTGCTATCTGGCAGATAGCCTAACAGAAATCAATCCAATTCTAAAGGAAAATCTCCTCTAGAATAAGTGGAGATTTAAGGAGAGATGGCAAGTAGAAATGAAGTTCAGTTCCAAGTAGAGTTGTTACTGCAATCAAAAGATATTCCTGGTTGTCACTATACCATAAAAAAAGTTGTTTGCTGACTCAGATGATAAGGTATCAATTTAGAAAGGATGAGGGCTCTGGTAAGAGGGACCTTTTAATCACTTCCATAATTGAAAGTATCCCTTGCAGTTCTGTGGATGGGAACGTGGTGATTTTTCCATCTGATCCTGTCTATCAACAAATATCTAGAGCTGTCCTCACAATCACAGGCTTACAAGATACCTTTCTTACTATTTAATTAAATGTGAAAGACGGTGCAAACAAATATTTTTATAATTTAATATGTTCATAACTTTAAATATGGAAGATTAGTCTTTTTTAGTGTTTCTCTGTGGTTGAGGGTGAGAGCTTCATTTCTGCAGAGGCCAGTTCAAAGCACAAAACTACTTTTGGTGTTCTGTGTCATTTGCTGGAGGACTTACTATCCTTGATTATATGGGAAGATCAAGGCACCTGGCTTCACAAAGCCAGAACTATCTTTTGTAGGTATCCACTATATTGCTGAGGGGGAATATTTTCACAAATTACCACTAGGAAAGAAACGATATCAACGGTGTAGGAAGAAATTTTTTTTTTTGGTATTAAAACAATGCACTGGAAAGCCAGAGTATTACTTTTTGAAAATAATCTGTTTTCTCATAGTACACGCAAAAAGTCCAAAAAATAAGACAAAATTGTTCTTTTTTCTCCGCCTTACTCATAGATCTTATACATGTCAGCTCACTAAGGAAACATCTTTGGATGCAGAAAATACTAAGACTGGGGGGAAAACCTATAAGAACCTCTTCTTGGTCCCCTGCTTTTACTAAAGGCTTTTATAAAATTTTATGATCCAGTCCATTCCCATTTTGGGAACTGAAGCCTTAGTGAGGTTTGAAAACGTTCTAAAACATTTTTCATGTGAGAAAGGCTATTTTCATGCTGCTTTGCTCTTAAAAGCTGAAGAATTAATGGCTTTCTCTCAAAAGCCTCTTGTAGAGAGATTTCCTATGCCATTTAATAAACTCAAGGGTCTGAATAAACATCTAGATTTTTGCTTGCAACCAACTAAGCAGCTTTTGAAGTTTACTGAATGCATATTGATGCTGAAGGCATCAGGTAACATTAAATAACCTTAGCGGATTAGTTGACCTGGGTCTTATAGTTAAATACAAATAAGAAAAGTGTTTATAAGGATATGTTTAGGCACAGAAAGTGGTTCTCTCAGGCTCTTTCTTTAGTCAGTGAATAGAAAGAGAGGGTACTTCTAATCAGGAGCCCCACTCCTGGGTTCCAGATCTTCTTGAGATTACGGGATGACAATTACTCTGCTGTTATTGGCCATGCCAACTGTTTTTGTCATCTCTTCAGCAATATACAGGTAAGGATAAGGTAATAGCCAAGAAATAAAATTGCATAATTTCTGAGTAAGAACATCAGAATGAATGATATGATAATAAATTCCAAACATTTATCTACAGTGTGTGTTTTCCACATTATTCCAGTGAGGATTCAATGATATCTAGTAGCTTTTCAGATGCTTCATAAAATGACGTATCAAAATGAAACTACATTTGAAAACAAGAGCACAACTGAGCAGAAAAAGAGTGAAGAAGGTAAGGTCACAAGGACTGGGTGGACACAGGTAAAGGAATAATGTATGTCAGTGCTATCAATTAACAAATATCAACTATGTATCTGGCAGTTGAGTTCCTCTCTGTTTGTGCTTCTTATCTTTCTTCCCCCCTATCTGATTTCCATTGATCTATCTTTCCTTTTCCTTTTCTCTGACACACTAATACCTCCCTCTAAACTTTTTCCCTCACCACTTATACTCTAGGATGATGACTGTCTCCCCTTATGGGGAAGCAGGGGAGAGAAAGAATTGGAACTTGAAGAACTGTGCATGAAAAAAGTCCTGGAGACACAGATTTGTAATACCATAAAAATGTGAAGTGTATTAAGAATTCTGTTATGTTGAAACATGCAGTGGTGGCCTGGTAGTGTTCTGCTACAGATTTGTCATAGGCCTTTTTGTACGACAGAAGCCTCTTAAAGAGAAATCTCAGAGTTAAATTACTTAACTGGCTTCCACGTTCTGCCTGTCCAGATCTCATCTGCCATTTCTAGTGAATTCCCACATATTTGCCATTCTATCTATTTCATAGAAGACCTGGTTTAAACATGGTTAATTTGTCTCCTGATAATGAGCATACAGTCCAAGCAGTTTAAAATCTCTCCATAGGAAGTAAGCACACTCAGCATGAATTCGACCCCAGACCTCCCCCACTTTTGTCTAACGCAGGTTATGCATAAAAAGGAACATAGGTTCATGAAAACCAATTAAATTGCAACTGCTGGGCATTATCATTGACAATATCATTTGTCAGAACCCTGGAATATAAACCATGTTTTCTAAATAATGATGGTATTACTAGGTGCTGAGAGAGGCCACAGAAGACATTCTTACACCAATGGGAGTGACCGTAATAAAGTCAGCAGAAACAATGGTAAGAAAGACAAACATTGTATAGCTATTACTGGAAAGCCATACAATTCAGACCAAATCTTCTCATAAATTAATTCATAGTTATTCATAAAATATACTGAGTAATCTATGAGTAAGTCTAAGGGAGTATTATTATAAGGATTTATTTGTCTCAATATGACAATCAACATTCATTATGCCCTCAAATTTAATCTGCATATACACACTTCCACTTTTAAATAAGTCATTCCAAAACAAAAAAAATATCAAGCTGCTTTTATACACGATGAATGCAAATTGAAAGATTTATATAGCACCCTTGGCTTGCTTTTTATGCTGTTAAAGACAGGCTTAAATTCAGAGGGATGCAGAATGAAATTCTGTGTAGGTTGTCCTATGCAAGAAAATTCCATAGTTACATTAACTGTATCACCAAAGAATAGTTATATGTACAAATGAGATGTCATTACTGAATTTCATGGTGAAACAGTTGGTAACTTCCAAGAGGAAGAGAATTAAGGTATAGGATGAATTATTTTAATTGGTTTTAGATTTTCACCCATGCCGTCTATGCCTGTATGCACCACACTTCTAAATTTGCTTTACCTCATTTTGTCTCCTCTTTACTCTCTTCCCTTTTCTGCAAAACACAGACTACCTCTTGTGGGTTAGAAAAGGAAGGAACGAGATCCCAGGGATGTATCAATGCTTTTATGCTCATGTGCCTGGGAAGATAATGCAAAGCATTTGCCACCAGTTAACTCCAACCTGCTAAGCAAGGGACCAACTGCACCGCTGTCCAGGGCAGGTGGAAAGCAGCCCTCTATGTGCTGTTTCATTCTAATGACTAAAACTTGTGATAGCCTACTGAAGCCCAGGAAACAACAGAATATAGATCTCCTTCATTCTTCCATTTTCAACTTAAAGGAAATACCAACACTCTTTAATAAACAGATAGACCTCTACGAACCTACCATGAAACTACTCCAGTTTCTCAAAGTGCTGATAAATTGCATGGCTGTAGCAGTCAGACTCCTGGCATGCTTAGGTACTGTCAACAACTGGCTGTTCTGAAACCTGCCAAAGAAAGGAATGCCCCTCTCTGTTCAAGGTAAGGTAATATCACGATTAATACTGTGAACATGCTGCAGAATGCACCAGTGAGTATCCCAACGGCAAACGCAAATTTAAAATCTCAGAAGTCATCATACTTGAATGCAAAGATGAGACGTGTTGTCTCTCTGAGACAACTCCATATTGGGGAAAGAGAAGTCATTGCTCATTGGAAAGAGAAGTCATAGCTTTTTATACATGCTTAAGGTTTACAATAAACTGGATTACTATGATTTGCAGAACTAGCAGAGATAAGCATTTGGAAAGAGAAGTCATAGCTTTTTATACATGTTTAAGGTTTACAATAAACTGGATTATTATGATTTACAGACCTAGCAGAGATAAGCATTAGAAGAAGGCATGTTTAAAAGACAATACTTCCTTTCCTGCTGGAAAAAAAAACAAACCTGCAAAAAAATTTTGTATCACCATGTGTTATTCATAAACAGGAAATCTTATCAGCTTTAGAAAACAGAGAAACACAAGCTGTGGGGGAAAAATCTTGATGCTCTTGCAAATGGAAAAATAAGACTGGCATCAAATCAAGAGGACTAAATAGCAAAACTAACATTTTGTTTATAAGGCTTTTTTTTGTTTGTTTGGTTGGTTTTTTTCCTTAAATAGTGTAATGAATATTATGAGCCTCATCTACATTCCAGAATATTTCTACTGATTTTAGTAGAGTTCAGAACAGTTCAACTCTCTTATTCTCTAGAAATCCAGAGAAATATGTGCTTTGACTGTAACTCACGTTGAAACAAATTGCAGAGGAGGGAAATGGACTAAACGCCAGGAGAGCTTCAATGACTCAGAGCTCCCAATAAACCTGAAGAGTCAATGTACAATGTACACTTCGGCTCCCAATAAACCTGAAGAGTCAATGTACACTTCAGGATTTAGCATACGGAAATCAATTAAAAACTGTATATTCACTAATACAGATATCGAAGCAGAGAAACGTAAGTAATTTAGTATGATTTATTAGATGTCTTTAGCTTCCTCAACTACAAAAAAAATCAGTGGGTAATCTGAAAACCTAAAAAATTAAAACTAACTTAAATAGCTCTTTCCTAATACTTACACTTTGAAATTTGCCAGATGTGCAATCAATTTTGAGCTGTGTTAAATTATAGGAATGCTCGGGTACAAATCTGAGCAACACTCAGACTTCAGTGATTCATAATTGATTAATGTAATCCAGAGCACTAAATACATACACTCTATTTTTGGGATTTGTTGTATTTTCTTGTTGAAAAGTACTACACTTGCTGAGTATCAGGCTTACAATATTCTAAATAGGCACAGCACCATCTTTAACAACACATCTACCAACTTTCACAACATTCCAAAACAGGTATTATGCCACGTTCTGGCCCTGTAAATTACATAATTTATACTCCTACTCTGTCACATACCACTTACAGAAAACATCATATCATCCTCTTAGTGGTTTAAGAAGAAGTAAAATGACAAATATAGGTTTGGAATATGAACAGCTTGAGTCTGTCCCCACTGAAATGGCTTTATATGGCATGCATGTTTTTTACTCCCTTGTGATTCAGTCTTCTTTTCATACACAAATATATTTGGATATTTCTTCTTTTTCCTTCCTGCACCACTAAAAGAAACTCTTATATCTTATTTTATTCCTTTTTATCAATTGCCTGTCATGCGTGCACAACTGGGTTCTGACTAGCAACGAAACAAGAGTCATGACACTACCTGCAGACTTAACGCCACAGTTAACAGACAGAAAAACAGGACGTGAATTTACATTGCAGCAGCAGATGGCATCAGCTATGGACTTTCTTCCTAGTGACCATACTTGCTAAAAGTTGCATCAGTACAGAACTGCACCTCTCCTCTTCTCCACAGAAGTGACTTTGACTATTCATCGCAGTCCCCTGAATCAGTTCAAAGCCCGGGGAAATCAGTGGGCTCTGGATCCGGCCTTTGCCTGCTCTGAGCCTTTGAAACTAGTTCAGAACTGTCCTATTTGAAGCAGGCTCTTTTAAAAGGTTTGCTTTTCCTTTGTAGACAAAATGCTGTAGAATGCTTATTAAACAAAAAATATAGACCACACATTATACATTTCCCTCTTTTACAAAATTAGATAAGAATGTAACAGTAAGGAATTACAGCTTGTTAAAGGAAGCTGCACATAGAAAATTGCTTTGCAATATTCTCCAGGTGTGTTAAAAATGTTTTAAAAAACAGCCTGGTTTTATTATTTGAAGCTTTTTGACTGTTTAATTTAGGGCTTTTTAGGCTGCTTGAATGAATTTTAAAACTTTAGCAATACACTACAAACAGGATCAAGCCTAAAGCCAAAAGACCTGCAGCTCATTTTCAAGAATAAACTCAAGCAAAGATACATTTAGGCTAATATCAGCATTAAAAGTCAACCACAGGTCAACCAGGTACTAGACATACATCTACAGAACAATGGAAAACAAATCTCAGCCATTCAGCAAATTTCCTACGCTGAAAACACAACAAATATGTTTTATGCTTCACCAGCAACCATTATCTACTGAGAAAGAATAAAAAGCGGGAAATAGCTCTTTCTGCTTATAGCAAGAATATTTTCTTCACTAATTTTGCTCCCTCTCCCCACATTAGGTAATAGTAAAACTTTTGATCAGAATAAAATGCTAAAAACTTTGATACATGAAACTTTTCCAGTTTTTGTTGAAAATTACACAAGATCTGCTAGAAAAGTAGTTAACTTTATGAACCTGTTTCATAAACATGAAAACTTAACACAATACACTCAAGCCAATATGTGATTCTAACAGAGACAGAGCTAGCTGCTGAAAGGGACTCATCCAAGATGTGATAACCCAGGAAGCATGTGATTGGGAAACAAAGAGCAAGAAAAAAGCAGAGATCAATTTACTGTCTTTAGACTTTCAAAAATATTGAAAGACTACTACAATATGAAGCTAAAGCCATAACTCGCTTGTATGCAAATTATTAGGTTTCTTTTCTTTGCATTTTATTACTCCAGGGATTCCCTTTAAGATTTTGTAGTATAGCAAAAGTATTTCATACTTTACAATAATTTACAACTGTGGTGTTCTAGAAACCCCCGTCATTTGAAACCTACAAGAAGATAAGACACTAAAATTCTGCTATCTTTTTCTCCCCCTTGGAATTTAATTTAACTGAGCTGCTGACTGAACTTACTGAAAACCTGAAAAATATGCAATCATTAGATAAAGCTGTATTTTTGGTCATAGAACCACTTTTCTTAGCAATCTAAGCTGCAAATATACAGAATATAATGGACTTCATACCCTCAAAACATGCCAGTCTTTTATAACTAATAGTGAAAAACGTACTCATTCTGTGAGCAGAGGGGCCATCCATCACGTATCTAGTATCTGCATTCAGCTGGTTAACAAGTGAGTTAGAAGCAATCATACAACATAAAGCTCTTCACTGGAAATCGGAGCACTCTGGGAATGAGAATCATTCACTGTTCCCTAAACGTATAGAAACACAGACTCTGAAACCACCACCTGGCTGATTCCTTCTGTTTTCAAACCCAATTAGACAGATTCATTAAGGTAAACTTTTGCACAAAGGCAATTTTAAGTTTTTTATCTCGTATTTGATACCCTCCACTGGGAGACTGATTTTTCTTAGCAATTGCTCTGAATGCAGAACCTAATGAAGACTCCTGCTTTGGTCATAAGCAGACTCCAAGGCCCCCAAAACACAGCGCAAAATTGCCATTATACTGCAGGGGGAAAAAATTACTGCAGCAGTCATTACAACGGTGGGCAGAAAAGCTAGGCTAATTGGAGAGGATTTTAAGAAATAAGAATACTTAACTGGTAATGCATGAAAGGATCTTGATATCTCCAAATCCTCACATTTTAGATCTCACAAAAGGGTCACGAGGTATGTGTAAGGGAAAAAGCAAGGACCAAGATGTTTCCACTGCCATCAGGAATGAGGAAACAAAAGCCTAGGCCTGAAACCTAGTTTTCCAGCTATCCAAAAATGAATTCCACTTTTCTCTACAGAGTAGTTTCTGCTTAGAAACAGAATTTACTGCTTAGTCTGCTTAGAAATAGTAGTGTACTCTGCTTCTGGTGCCTGCTTTTCAAGAATAGTTGTCTTTGCTGCTGCCTCACCAGGGAAGGAGAGAAGACAATCTGGGGGTTGGCTGAAAAGGAAAACAGCATTTTCACTAAAACTGTGATGGATACAGAAATGGTCTCTCAGAAAGCAGGGCATTTTCCCTAGTTATCCCAGCTGTTGCAATGTCAGATTACAAAGAGGACAGCATGCTATGTAGAGGTGTATAGGAGACACCACAGCTTCAATTAAGCTTGAGAGAAAAGCCATACGAAACGGTATGAATGGACATGTATTTTCATATAGATCAATGGGCTAAGCCACCTGTTTAGCTCTAGTTTTCACTGAATCACTGACTGTAGGTTATGACTAATGAAGCCATAATACTGCAGGGATGTGATCAAACTTTAGCACGAGAATTGTATATGTGTTCCTGTGTTTTCTGTCACTAATGACTGCAAGAATCGACTACACTCATTAAAAGAAAACTGACCCCAATTTCTATAAAATGAAAGTTGCAAAATCTAAAACATCGTTCATAACAAGAATAAATTGAGAAAGGTATTTGAAAATAAAGGTAACTACTGCAGGGACTTCTGAGTCACCCTCTGATGGCATCTATCTACCTGAAAAGTAATATCATTTCTGACACCAGCTACAAATCTGCAAGAGATGAGCTACTCTAAGAAGCGTCCCTCCTGATTTAATATTAGCTGATGGATCACAGAAAAATAAAATATCCTATGCTTCAAATATTTATCAAATTGTTTAAATATTAAAGATTAAACTTTTCTTCTTGATTGCTAAATCAGTATTATACAAGCTGGAAATTTGTTTACAGTCTCTTACAATAGCATCACTACCTGTCAGTGTCAGATGATATCATTTTCAAGTCTCTGGCTGGTGACAGCTTTCTTCTTGGGAGATGACAAGAGTAATTAAAACTTTAGTTTCAGACACATTTGCATTTTACTCCTGGTGAATAGTGTTTCTACTTTATAAATCTGCAGACTGCAGGGTTGAGCAAAATATTTACTTTTCCTATAACTCTGGCTTAGGATTTGCTGGCTGAAGTGAACAATCACTGTTGAAAGTCCCTCAGAATAATTATATTTCTATTTCTTCAGTGACTAATGCAGAAAAAGCAGTGAATTTAATCTAGGGTAAATCAAGGATGAGAAAAAGTTTTTTTTTCTTCTGAGTGTGGTCAGTATATTTCACAAATATTGGGAAACTCTGAAGAAATCCTTCAAAATAACATTTGTTAAATAACAGTAAACATGAAGATGTGTGAAAAATGTAAAATTAAGTAATTAATTTACTTAAGTCAAGGCAACTAAAAAAACTGACCCCATCTTACCAGCAGATTGCAATAAATTATGTGCTTTTAAAGATATCACAGAGAATCAGAAATAACTGAACCAGTCCTTATGCTAAATAAGCAAATGATTATGGAATTTCATATCTGCATCCAAGTATTGTGGCTGTCTCTGCTGCCAAAAGCTACAGTTCTGCACATTTATAAATGATACAGGTATTCTGCTGTATATCAGAAACACACAGCACAGCTTATTGTAATGCACAGTGTTTTAGAAAACTTGACACTTGAGAGTTGCTATTACCAGGCAGGTAAGACAGAAAGTCTGTTGCTGAGGAACGGTGAGATGTAGCAGAGAGGTACCTAAGTTATCATTTGAAAAAGGTAGATTTGAACTTGTCATTACTGCAGGTAGAAAAAAGACAATATTTTCAGTTAACAGTTTGGTGGAAGTCCTGTGCTAAAGAGGGGAAGAAAAGCTGGCGTCTATCAAAACTTCTCTAATCAAAACCTATCACGGAGCTCTCTTCAGGAAATGACAAGTTAAACTCAAAAACATGGATTGCATTTCTAGGAAAAATGACAGACCCTCCACTCCTCTCCCAATCACAAATATGCAGGAGCATATTTCCAGTATTTCTGCAAGAGAAATAATCAACATAAATAATTGTACATATTTGCATACCAGCGATATATTGCATTCTTGTGCTCAGAATTTTGCAGTATTATAGAATTTTATGTGATATTTATAATATAAACACTGAACAGCGTTGATTATAAATATGCATATATCTCATAAATATATTGCTTCTCTGAGAAACACTGTTTTCTACATAAAATTGCTCATGTACTGATTGTGCCCACAAATATTTTTTTGTTTATTTTTATTAATTTCTATTTTATTGACTTCTATAAGTTATTTAGGCAGTTTTGATTTAGGAGATGGTTTAGGATATTGGTTGCCTTGTTTTCTAAACTCCTAATCTATCTGTAATTAAAATAGCCCGTAACTGTGAGAAACGGTCTTTAACTGTGTATTACTCTCTGAAAATCGGTACTTAGAACTGTTTCTATCCCTTTTTTTCACAGTACAGGCAACTTGGGACCCAGTGCCCTAGGATTTTAAAGGGTTGCTACAAAGAAGATGGAGACTACCTATTCACAAGAAATCACTTGGAAAAGAAGAGGGGTAATGGGTACAAGTTACTCCTGGGGAGATTCTGATTGGACACAAGAGGAACATTTTTCACAGTTAGAACAATCAGCCATTGGAATAATGTCCCCAAAGAAGTGGAGGAACCCCCAACATTGGACACTTTTAAGATTCAGCTGGACGGGGTGTTGGGCCATCTTGTCTAGACCATGGTTTTGCCAAGAAAGGTTGAACCCGATGACCCTTGAGGTCCCTTCCAACCTGGTTATTCTATGATTCTATGATATTAGAAAAAGGCAGGGACAAACTGGACTAAGAGAGGTTAGAGACTTTGTCCAAAGAATGTTGGAGCTCAGGAATATGCAACACTGTATCTTTTCTGAAATGCAAATAGCTGTACCATGATCAGTCTGTTTTTAATTCTTTCCTGAAGCAACGGCAAATGGTGGCTCTTGGAGAGCCTGATATTCCACAGCAGGTGAACTTCATGTGCACACCACTGTAATGGCCTTATGCCCTGTGATAGAGCCTTCAGGCTTTATCATTGAATTCTAAGCCTACCATTAATTATTTCAGGGGAAAACTGCAAGTATATCACAGGATATACTTCTAGTTTCTCTTATATGTAGTCAACATATTCTGACGCATTTTTTAATCCATGAGATAAAACAGACATCTGCACATTCATTGCCCTCGTCTTCCACAAATTCATTTGTAGTAAATCAAGAAGAAAGCTACAGGTGAGAAATCTCATGTATTAAGCCAAGGTTATTTCTCATCTTCTTTGTCCAAGCAAATGTACCTCTTGTGATACTCCCTGTTTCACAACAGGGGAGTAAGAAAGTGAAGGCATTCAAGAGAGAAGGTCAGAGAAAACTGAGGGAATATTTGATATAATCTTTTGAAATATCTTCATTCTCGGCTACTCTATGAGCTGGAATGCACACCTGAATCACAGTAACTTGTAGCATTAATGAAAAATCCTGAGGTTAATTTATGCAAATAATCAATTTAGATTTACACTTTAAATTATGGGAACCTATAAATTACAGACCTTCCCAAACTCCCTACAGCATTTTCTTCCCTAAGTTCCCTTCCCAGTTCCCATCCATCCTTATATACTAGGGTTGCAGAGGAGTTCTCAGAATTAAACTTTGTCGATCTTCAACCACATTGTCACTACAGAATTCCCTCTTGGTAGAAATGGGAGCCCTTCCCAACACTGCAGCCCTTTAAGCTGGTCTGAGGGACCAGAGCAAAGGCAGGTCTCTAATCTTTGTCTCACATGAGCTGTGCCAGTGACAGCAAATCACACCTCACATCAGTGGACTCAGCGTCCCTGCCTCTAAGACGGTGGCAGATGGTGATAGGAGATGGTGGTACATTCTTTACGATCCTTAGGAGAGGACTCGGTGGCAGACAGCAGGCAGCAACTCATGCTTCAACATAAAAGTGACTTTCAGTTACATAAAAACCTGATAGCAACCGAACCCAAATTTTAAATGCATAAACTGTATTTTGCAGTTTCTGTCAGAGAATAAGCACCGAATTATACTACAGCATTTTCAGAGTCACTTTGGAAAGCTGAGCTGCACTTTAAACAATAACATGAAGAGTGTCTAGACTCTAAAGAGTATTAAAATCAATTGTGGGAGTAGAGATCACTCTATCATACACTAGCCAAAGACTGTAATTGCAAGTTAGCATTCCATCTACATCTAAGGTTAACAAGATAAAATTGCAAAAAAATTAAGTTATTGTCTGACATCACTGTACATAATAAATAACATATGTCCTCCATTCCATAAGGGAATTAAATAGGCGTATATTTATTGTACATGTGCCAATTTTATCTGTGATGTAACTCTGTGAAATTAGACAAGGGGTCATTTGGCCAAATAGCACATACAAAGAAAATAGGTCAGATTCTAAGGCCAGTGTGCAAGCAGACCTCAAAAGTCAAAGGGATTAATCTATGTCTTCATTTTCCCAACAGCATTTATAGTTAAAAGAGTGGCTCCAGTGAAATCACACTAACTCCATGCTACCACAAAAACTGAACAATATTTCAGTAAACAAAACCTTTATGTTATGTGGTTTCACAATATAATGCCATAGCAGTAATGAAAGCTGAGTTTGAAAATGAAATATTTTTTTTAATATATGACAGCAAACTTGAAGGCATTGCCTGTCATCCCCAGTTGAGCCAAACTCACATTGGCAAAAGCAATTTTTTGTTCCATAGAAAACACCACAATTTTCCTCCTTAATCTTAAGAAAAAGCTATTTCAAAGCTATAATGTGCAAAAAATGTATGCCCATTTAATAAAGACTACTCAGACATGTAACACTGGCTTGATCATCCCTGGGAAGTCTGCATTTCTCCTTTCTTTTTTTTTTTTTTTTTAATTTGGTGAGAGGAAATTGGAAGAGTATGGTTCTCATAAAGTAGTCCTGTACTAGGTCCTTGTCTTGAACGAGCAAGAGAAAACAGTGCACAGTGACAGCGAAGGCAAAAGGTAGGCAGGTAGGCACTCTCTTCAAAGGAAGAGTGAGAAGAAGGAGAGGAAGAAGGGGTCTTGAGAAATCAGAGGAGATCGCACTGGCTGAAGAGCTCTTTCAAGCACACACACACACAAAAAAAAAAAAAAAAAGGATAAGAAAGATAAGAAAGGGTCTGTAAGAACTTATGCCATACTGATACAGTTTTGAAACAATGTGAATTTAATGCTCAGAGAGCAGCCTCCTCAACAAAGAAATGCACCCAACTGCAGCAAGAAACCTGGAGGCCACATTCCTGCAGCTCGAAATATCATTAAATGCATAAATGTTAGTACTCCTATTTATTTGTAATGCTCAGAGAGCCAAGCACCTTCTAAAATTAATAAGCAGTGCTCCAAACTACTCCAGTTTCCCCAGATTTAATCACCATTAAACCATTTATGATGGTTCCTCCACAAGGGACTTAATATTCTTTGATATTCTTATGTATAATTACTTCTTATAATCGGCGCATAGCTATTAAGTGATGTACTGCTAAACCTCCAGGTTTCAAATGGATAAATATTAGCTCAATCAATGCATAGAAATAGCTTTAAGCACTTTTCCTGCAAGGGAAAATATTTACCATATATCATAGTTAGATTAGCTTGAGGCACTAAGCAGCTGATAGAGGAGGATTGAAAGCCTGGAAATCACTTTAAAAGTCCTTGCATTTCTGTGAAGGACATCTTCAACAGAGAGGGAGAAAAGAAGAAGCGAGCTCCGTTACCTTGAGCTTCCTATAAAACAGAGTACTTAGGATTAGAACCATGTCAGAATATTTGCTTCACGAGACACAAAATGCACCTTTCTATAGAGAAAAATCAGTAGAGATTACAAATTGCTTCTCATCTCTTTACTGAATTTTTCAAACTAAATGACAGTTAGAAGCTCTGGAGCAGGTTGTTAATAAATAAACCTCCTCCACTGAAGTTAACACTGTAGCTGGGGTCGTGCCTGGCAAGATGTACAATGAATACATTAGACCTAATTGCATAGCTCTTAAACAACATAACTTTTAATAATAATAATCAAAGAGTCCCTTCAGTGCCTCTCAGCCTGAAGACGAGGGGCAGGTGGAATAATTTCTATAAAACTTAGAGAAACTGCAATACTGTATTCAAACTGAGCTGTTTGATTTTCTTCTTCATCCCCATTTAATAAAGTAAAAAAGAAAACATACATTGTGTTTTGCAGGTGTGAAGTCAATGTTTTAGGGATTCTTTCTGTCCAGAGAAAAATTTATTTGCGTCAAAAGAAGTGCTACAGTCAAGATAAGTTTAGCTAGAATTGCAGGTACATTTAGATACAGTTAGAAAACTACACAACACTTGCTTTTTCCACAAAGAGGTAAAATTTCCCTTAGCAAATATATCACATGTAAATAATAATCTTAATTTTTTAAATTTATTTTTGTTAATTGCCACATTAATTCCTGTTCTCTCAAATGTACTGGGTGAACTGATTGCTTGGATATGTTAAGTGGACTAAATATATCATTTTCCAAATTACAAGCTGTTTACTGTCTATTTGATTTTTGTTTTTCCTTTGGTCATTTATTATTAAAGATGAAGATTTTCTTACATGTGGGAACAAAATATGGCATTCATGAATCTTATTAAAATATTCTTAGTAGTATTGTTAAAATGTTTTTGCCATTGCTGCTTTTACTCTAGCAATGGAAACTTCTGCCACACAGGGTTTAGCATTCTGAACACTGTTCATTTTGCTTCTCTGATTTTTTCTGGTTATATAGCACATAACTGACCATTGGCAGGTAAAACACTAAAAGATGAACTAATTTAAAATAAAATACCCAATGTTTGCCCTCGTGAATTAGTTCATGGCTAAACTGTGAGCAATTAATCTTTACAAATTACTCATCTTGCAGTTTCTTGAAAAGAAATTGCGTTTTTGAACAAAGTATGTTGCAATCCTTCACAAAAGGAAGTGTACTTTCTTTGGAGCTTGATTCAATTCAAATTCAATACTATTCTTTCAATAGCAAATAGATTGTACTGAATAACATTAACAGAAATGAGCAGAGTGCAAGAGGGTAAAGTAAAATGATCTCAACCATGGTTTTGAAAATAAAGTTTTAGCAACTCACAGGGTGAGGACAGAATTATGTTCCTTTTAACTCAAACTCTTGCTTCATAAACTATTTCTTATTTCACTTACAATGCAATTGCTGTCACCTCCAGTAAATTGGGATATTTCTTCCTTTTCCTTAGAATTTTTTCAGTGCTTTCTTAATGAATTCGATGTCAGGCTAAAATCAGCAAGGGCAGAAATGACACATTTCTGCAATCTCAGCAAAGACACAGGACGAACAACAACTGTGAGAAAGGCTCCTCACATTATTATGTTTCAGTCTTAAAAAGCAGAGTTTTGATGCCTTAGTTGAAAAAAAAATCAACAAATGTCAATTTTCCAGCTCAGTTTTTGCCAAACTCTAATGTGACTGAGCATTGCCTTCATTTTTCAGAATAAAATGGAAGAGTCATTTTAAGCCAGAATTTCGAGCACAGATAACAAAATTTCACATCACTGGATCATGAGAACTGGACTCACTATGCTTCCTGAAGGCTTTCTTCATCTTTCATTAGCCAAAAAAATGTCTCCAACCCTGATGGCTGCCAACTCAGCGAAGAAGCCAAACCCTGACTGTAAATAGACTAATTTCTTTTACTGCAGAAGACAGTTCTTCATAGCTGAAACACATTGACTGACTGATGTTGGAAATTATTGGGATTCCGTGGTGATTACTCTTCTTTTTTTTTTTCAAATGGATATAAGTCTTTATCCTCAAGTTTTTCTGACCCTGTTTTCTAATGTAAGATTTACATGATAGATATCTAACTTCACTAACCTACCGCATTGTTGCAAGGTTTTGAAAAGTAGATGTACATGCACTGAGCTAAATGATGTATGTCTGTAAAAAAAGCAATGCAAATACTTAGAATGAAGGACATTTGCACAATCAAAACTTCACTAAGAACAGATCTGGCATACATCTGCAAAAGCAGAACAGGATGGGAATCAGCTTCTAGTGAAATAATGAATTTCCTTACATTTTCTGTGCTAGGTATACTACAGTTATTTCACCTCCTCTTGCCCCATCCATTATACTCGTTAGTTACTTCTTCCAACAGAAAAGAATTGGGTTATTTTGCAGCTGTAATACTTGGAATACTGTATCTCTAAGAAGGAGAGGTTTTGCAAAGACGACAGAATAGAATTTTCTTGCTAAATGCAGTTTAAATTCAATTGGTATGTACAAGAGCCTAGAGTTTCAAAAATGCTCACTACTCATCAGCTCTCGCTGTTCTCAGTGGAAACTGCTGGGTGCTGAGTGCTTTTGAAAAAAATCTGTGTCTCTAGAGGTACAAGATGCCTGACTTGGAGCTGCAGCATTATGAAGCTATTTTTAAAACCTGGCCCAATAATATTTATTGTTGTATTGTAAGGCAGGGTGATAAGATCCTTTGTCTAGGACTATGTACTATACATTTTTACAGTACTATAAAGAATTAGAGGAATATGCAGCAAAGATAAAATGTGCATTCATGAATGTGGTTAACATAACCAATTAACATTATGCAAGTAAATGAGCTATTTGTTTGTTATTGCACTGTAAAAGAAATAATATTTGCATGCTCAGTTTACCTCATACAAAAGGATCTAATCTGTTGATTCCCAAATACATTGTGAAAAGAAATGTGCATGTGAAATCAATGGCTAATTGAACATGCAAACCCTATACTGTTTTAATTGTAATAGTTGCTTCTGCCCATAAAAGTGCACAAATTCAGTTTATGCATTCAAATAAACTAATTTTACCAGGTGTCTATTAAATTGAATTTGCCATTGTAAGATGCACTTAAGGACATTAAAAAAACTTGCAAAGTGTAATTCTGTAATCCAAAAGCCACTTCCTATGAATTTTATATTGCTCCACAACAAACTTTGTCAGATTCTACGATCTTTATTAGATTTTAGTTCTTAACTCATTATTGAAGCACAGCTCAAGGATAAATGAACCACCTTATGTTCATTGTTTGTTCTCAGATTTATTTAATAAAACTTTGCTAGAGGTCTACAGTTGTGTTAGTCACTGATCAAACAATTAGGTTTAGAGAGAGCATCATCACACAACAGCAGCAAACCCCTCAATTTTTGTCATAAGATTATTCACTTATGTGTCCTTAGAAAAAAATCTCTGCAAAATCAGAATAGTGTAATGGGGAAGGGGGAGTACTATTGAATCAGAGAATCATAGAATGGGTTGGTTTGGAAGGGACCTTAAATAGCATCTTTAAGTTTCCCCTCTTCCAGTTGGTGGTAACTTTACCAGACTGCCACAACTTCTCAAATGTCATGGGTACATGGCTTAGCAACTTCATCCGCCAGTTCCCTCAAGACTCATGGAAGTATCTCATCAGGTCCAATCTACCTTTAGGTTCATGTTGTAGACTAACTATTGAATTTTTGGGGTTGACAGAGAAAATATTATTTTTAAGTGCAGATGAAGTATATTTAATAGTACTCAAAACCCCAATAAACACTGCAATGCAGTGCCATTGTTTCATTCGTTATTCAGAGTGCAACCACGCTATATAAGGAAACTCCACATTTTTAGTACCTGGTTCAGTACTACATGGGTACAAACTCCTTAGTGACTCCATGTGAATGATAACACAAACTTTGGAATGAGGCAACTACATCAATAATTCTGCACCTGGCACAACACACAACCTGCATATTGAGGGAACTGGCGACTTTGTGATCCGTAAGCATTACCTCATTATGCAGTGATGAACTAAGAGCTGTGTTAGCTGCTACCGCCAGCTCCTTGGACAGATGGAGAACCAGCAGTGTCATAGAACACACATATTAAAATCCTTGTTCCTGCTGAAAGCAGAAGTGCAAAGAGCAATTTGTTTTCTGACATCTATGTCCAGGACATCACCTAGCATACAAAAAAGGCCTTTGGAAGACCTCATTACATCTGCCTCTGCTTAGAATCCAAAAATCTCAGAAATATTAGATATGTAGACCTTTCCCTTACGTCCCTGGAATAAACATTCCTCTTTATTTTGTCCAAAATAAAAATGTCACAAAGTACATTCAGATAATCAGAGAAATAATGCCCTTCTCATTTTCACTGGGCCTCTGGACAACAGTGAACCTCCAGGATTCAACAATTATCTTCTTTCCAACCTGCCTAATCAGGACTCAGTCTCTTTTCTTCTTCTAGTCTACTCCAGCAGCTTCACTGCTGCTGCAATGAAAACCTGAAATTCTAGAGGAAGACTGAGAAATCCCTCTTCCTCTGTAGAACTCTGAAATGTACTGTGCTGAAGTACTGAGGAAATGTTTCCAAGGAAACCTCAATGAAAAGAGAACTTCACCTGATTTTCTTTTTTATATCTGATATCAAGTTCAATGAGAGGCATCCTAAGGCTTGCAAACCTTTTCAACTGCACTTTGGCCAATTCATGACTTCAAAGAAACTGCAGAAAATAAAAGATTTTTTTCAGCTCAAATTGAAAACTGTCAGACACTTGTTTGATTGAATTGCATGTACTTTTTAGTATCTGTAGAGCCAAAGTAAACCTGGCAAAAATATTTGGGAGTTAGGTATTTCTGAATGCATATAATTTAAATTTGGCCCAGATCTGCCCTTCTGTGTACAAGTATTTGAACACATTGTTTAGTGATGATTGTGTCAGTGGAAGCTATCACATATGGACTGAACTTCAAATGAACTAATAAGAAACAGTTTTGCAAAGGTTTATTACAGGGGTTTTTTAATAGATCAAATATAACTTTATTAAACAAATTCCTTAATGTTCCCTCTTCATTGGCCTGGAGCCTTGATGAGCAACTGCATCTGGGAAACCAGCTACTGGCTGAGTTTTCACTTGCTCTGATACTTTTAAGCAGCTAGCTGCAAGGTTCATTTTAATTTCTTTCCCATCTTTTTCTTTCCTCTCCATCACCAGCTAGATATTTCAGAACTAAATATGCATCTGATAACATATAGAATGTGTAAGTCTGTCCAAGGAAAACTGGAAGCAAGCTAGGATCTCCCAGAAACCACAGAATTCAGAATTAATAGACTAGAGCATTTCATAATTAGTAACACTGACAATATTTGACATGATATTTAGCAAGATGAAGTGTGGTCTGGGTTTCCTGTGTGGAGTGGAAAAGACTAAGAACTGATAAGAGCAGGCAGGGAGAGCTGTTTTACTCAGTAGAAAACTCTCCCCATAGAGGCCAGGTCTGATTTCTTTCATAAAGACCAACTTGAGTAGGATTTGTGGTTTCATTGAAATAATTACTTTTGTGTACGTACCAAGGACCTTACAGTAGGCAATCAGGAAAACTGGAAAGCAGGGATTTTATGCTGGGCACTTGACTGATATTTAACTTGCTTGGACAATTTACTTGGCATTTGCATAAAAGCTGTAGGCAGAAAGCTGCCTATGTGTCAAGATACTTGTTACAGAAAAAGGCCCTTTTGTGACAGGTCACGCTATTCAGTATATACCTCTGGTACACTTCCATCCCTCTGAAACCTAGAAAGAGTCCAAAAAGAGTCCAAACTTATATGGTAGATTCAGCCTGCATCAGTCTTTTCTTCTCTAACCAGTCACACCAGTAACAATTACTTTAAAACATATTTCAATAGTCTACTATCTGTCAACCCCTCAATTTGACATGACCTTCAAATGGAGTAGACATTTCAATTTAAATTGCATACACACTTTAATTAAATATCAGCTAGGGACAATAACTAAGTGAATATCTGTCATTTTCAAACTGAAACACAGTTTTCCACTGTAGGGTCCATGTGCTTTCAAAGTTTACTCTCTCTCAGTGCCCCCCCTGTCCCTCCTCCCCCATCTTTTTTACTGTTTGAACCATAATGTTACCTACAAGGATAAGGAAAATTACATAAACTCCAAGAAAATCCACTAAAACATCTTGGTGAGAAACATGGTTCCATTACAAGCACCATGATTACAGTTTCACGTCTGAAATAGCAAATAAAAACAGCTAAACCCACTAGAATCTTGACAAGACAAATGCATGGGTGGTTTCTTTGAGATTCACAGAGACTAATGTATAGAAAGTATATTTAAAAATATATAATGAAATATAATTTACTGTAAAGTGTAAGTTTATACAGGCTGGAAAAAGCCTTGTATGTAATTTATCACATCAGTGTTTTTCTGTTCTTTAGCAGCTAAGTATCTTCTCAGGATAGAATGCCTTTTCCTACTAGGACTACCAAGTGCATTCCTTGTGAGAGACAATGAAGAAATTAACAGACTGGATTGGAAGGGAACAAAACAGCACACCTTATTTGAAAAGTGTTAAGTGGGTAAGAAATATTGCTATATGCTAATACTAATGATATAAAGGAGAAATGGTGAGATAATGGGAAGTTCAGTGACAACACAAGCATGGCCCAAGCTTTGAGATGGTGGTAGAAAGGGAGAGATTCCATAAACAGAGTACTTCTGAAGTGGATTATCCTTCTGCTTAAATCAAGAAATGTCAAAGTCTGCCCGTAGAATGAGACTGTAGCTCAGACCTCAGTATAGTTAAGACTCTAAAGATTATAGAATACTTAATTCTATTTTTTTCTCTTCAATCATTTATCCCACATTACTTTGTGTGTATATATATATAAAAAGAAAAATGAGGGGGTTTCATAACAGAAATTTTTTTTTTGTTATGGCAAATAACTCAAAGTGTCCAGTGAAAACGGAAGGTTGGTAGCTTTTGTACAGCACATAATAACATTAAATACTCTGCAAGAAAAAAACAAACACCTCTGCTTGTTTTTCTTCTCAATTAGCATAAATACTTCTAATATACTTCTAAAATATTACTAATCAAAGTTGGGGACACCTAAAGCATTCCTTAAAGTATGTAACTAGAATATTTAGAAATCAGTATCTGGATAGACTGAATTTCTATTTTGTTGAAACCAAGAAAGATCAGAGAAACTTTGATCAACTTATGCCTGTCAGGTGAGAAATATATTAAGGAGCAAAATGATTAACAGGCAGTGGTTTCGCTTTTGTGCAAGTACTACTTTGGGGGTTATAAAGACCGAGGAAGTGCTTCAGGAGTGCTATTTCAGTCTGCGTGATTACCACTTGTGCCAAAGGTAGCAAGCACAGAGTGGGATCAATAAAGAGTCCTTGGCAGGTAAATACTGTTTCCACAAACTGGGGAGTTTAGTTTGCGAAAGGATAAAAGCACAGTGAAAGATTGGCAGCACCTTCCACCCGTTCTCCATGGAAAGCTGGAGGATTACAAGAGCAGTACGGCATAAAGCTAGTATTTTGGCAATGGCATGAAGAAATTAAAAAGGCTAGTAAACGGATAGGCGCAGAACTCATCAGACAAGAAATAAGTGTGACTATGTCTAATAGTGTTGCTAAAATAAGATACAACGATAATCTAGTTTTCTTTGTACATAGAATATTTATTCCTATGAGCCAAACTACTACACCATTCAACGGCATGCAGGGAAAAATGCTTTACCAATTTGGAAACATTCCTTTAGTTTCCATCAATTACACTCATTTCTTGAATTGGCCTGTATATTTTTCCTCTTTATGCATCTTTTTTTTTATTTCAATGGGGAAGAAAAGGAAAGGAAAACAAAGCAGAGTTTCATGTGTTAATCTTGCCCATGATTTTCTGCCACATATTGCATAAAATAGCATGTCTGCATTCAACTTAACTCCCAATATTGTTATGTATACAACTTCCATATGAATAATTCCTCTTAAATTAAACATGCCGGATGAATATATGTAAATGTGTGACTCCTTTAAGGGATATGACTTCCTACAAATATAGCATGAACTCTGATCCTTTGGAATCAGGGTTCGGGGACACAGCTGCGGACTGGAAACTGGTCTGTACTTTACGGGGCAAGTCATTTTACCTCCCCATGCTTAAGTGGAAAGTGAGAATAGAAAACACTGTATTTTTAAATAAAAAAAACTGAAAAAGCATCTTAAAACATCATGCATAGTCTTTCAAAATTATGAGGTTATAAATATGCTTCTTGTTGAAAGCCTGTGAAGTAGATCATGATGCTAGTATTGTGCAGTACTTAAATCAGAGATTATTATGTTTAACCAATTGATATATTCGAAAATGAGAAGAACCCTCTGTGTTCACGTGGCTTGTTATACCTTCTGAAAAACTCTCCTCAACCTACGCTTTTTCAAGTAAAACACAATTTTATCCTTTAGGAAAACATTTAGCTTTTATTTTAGAGGTGCTTGTGATGAAGAACCCATCACAATCCTTGGTAATTTGACCCAATGTTTACCTGCCTTCACTGTTAAAAATATTGTATTTGCTTGTCTTCATTATCACCACCCAAAAGAGTAAAAATCTGCTACTATCAAAATTCTGTCTCTCAGAGAAGTAACAGTACTCATTAAGTCATGCTCTAAGCTTTTCACTATTAAACTAAGAAGACCTAGCCACTTATTTCTTTGTACTTCATGAAACTATTTTCCTGTGACATCTATTCTCCTTCCTGTTGTGACTTATGGGACTCTCTACTGAACCCTTCACAGTATTCAGCCTCTTCAAGCATGGAATCCAGAATTGCAGAAGCATGGCAGAAGCTCTCAGCACCAATGCCAGAAATGGGACTAACAACATTTTTTTTTTTTATATGTATTTCTTTATGTGTTAATCACTTGATTATACAGGATCACTTTAGCTCCATATACCACGGCATTGCACTGAGATCACTGATTATTTACTTGGCCCATCGAGTATTTTTCAGACTAAATGCTTTTGGGGGATGGAATAATTTTTTCTGTAAATATGATTCCTGTTCCTTTTTCCAGATATATTGCCCTAATGAAATGGCCACTTTTTCTTTTCCCAATTTGGCAATTTAGCCGGATTGTTCTGTATCACTGATGTTTTCTCCCTATTATTTACAGTTACACAATCTTGATTTTTTTTGCAACTGTTTCATAAAATGTAAATACAACCAAGAATATATTTCTCTTATATCTCATGTTTCTGATATAATATGGCAGTTTAACTATGGTTCTTCATTTGCAATGACATTTGAGATCTTTCACATAACCAAAAAACATGACATTTACTTGGTGCTCTTCTAGTGCATTAAGATCTGATGCCTTACTAAGCTGTTATAAAGGCTTTCAGAAGCCCGTTATTTCAACATTATTCATTTTCTAACAAAACTGGTCATTTCATGACAGTTATTAAGATTAGTTTTTAAACACATATTTTCCACAACATGGTTTTACTTGTTTTAATATTATCCTTCTCTACTTCTTCACTACCTGAGTCTGAAAGCAAAATGACAGGCCTTCAGTTATTTGAGTTTTCTGGTTTCTCCTTCCTGAAATATTTTAGCACATTAACTTCCTTCTCCCTTCAAAACTGTTCTCTAAAACCTATTGTGTATGAACATTAAGAGTCTGCAAAGCTTCTCAGCTGGTTCCTGTCAAGCGAAGCTGTGCAGCAGGGGGCTCTCGCTGTAACACCTGATGTAATTCTAAAAAAATAATGTCAAAAAAGAAGAAAAATATTTTTGTTGTTTTGAGAAGTGGAGGATATCAGAAAACTTGCAAACCAACTTTGTATTAGAAAATGAACCAGAACAAGAGCAGAAAGGTATTCTAACACTTGTCTAGAGGAATCTGCTTAATCTTCTTGGGAATCTCTCTGAAAAAGAGATTCAAAATGCTTGGATGGGGAGTCTTGGCAGGAGACCCAGATGCACCAGGAAGTCTTTGTTTATTTACAGGCTTGTCAAGTCACTTCTGTTGGGAGCGTCGGCCCCAAGACACAGCCTGCAGTACAAAGAACACTGCCTCCTTTCCCCAAAGTCTAGAGTGTGGAAATTGTAGTGGCTTAAGGAAGAGGTGAAGAAAAGCCAGTATTTTTGAAGACGAGCCAGCAGTCATCCTCTTAAAACATGTTTGTTGCTCAAACTGAAGCTCCCCCCTGGAGCCGGTGGTCCTTGGGGAAGCACTGCAGCAGCAGCAGTGAGATGCTGGGGGAAGCCCTAGCATGGGCCAGTGAGTGGCCACTATCCCACAGGCACCACTGCTGTGGGACCACCTGCCTCTTCTGCACCATTCTGGGGTGTAGGCCACCAGCGGGCTCTGACACCCCGGCCTCACGCATTTGATAAACCTCTGTTAAAGCTATGGTGCACACTGGACTTTAGGTGTGACCAAACAGCATTCATACGGTTATTAAGGTAGTATATGCTAGGGCTGAATCAGATTTAGCATTGATCAAGCTCACCATACGCAACCTGTCTGAACAAAACTTAGGATTCTGTTTCTCTTCTAAAGATTTTTCTACCTGCACTTTTTAAATTTCAATGCAAGTATGCTCCGGCAGCTGCAAGCTGAATTTATAACTCTCTTTTTGCTGTGGTATATCATTTATTTGTGGTTTCCTCCTTGGAAATTCTCAGTATAAATCAGTAAGATCTGCTTTTTTTTTCAGCAAATATACAGTAACTGTGATAGTTATCAGGTTTTCTTACCTAAGCTTTGAGTCATCTCACTGCTACATATCTGTTGGGCTAATGTGCTCTGAAGTACAATGAATAATTGCACCTTGACTAAAATCACAAAAAAGGGGACATGTTCTGGCACAGTGCCCATTTCTCAAAAATATGTTTAACTTGGAAATAAAAAAGAAATACTTTGTAATAATATTAACAATGAAAGCTTTATTAATAATATAGCTCAAGATGAATAAAAAAATTAGAGATGGCATTTTTAGAAGATTTTTCTCTACATTTTCAAAAGTAATGAAGAAAAAAAACTCTGAGAAAAGAACTACAAGAGATATGTTAAATCAACAGGAAAGATAAGCCTAGGTCGATAAAAACTAGAAACCAGCTGAAACAAAAGGTAGAGAGTATTCCTAAATCAATGGATGATGTATTGGCAACAATTAGTTTTTCGACGAAAAGCCAGAGACTGATTTCTTAAAGTATTAATATTTAATAACTTTGCATTTGCACTGTGTTAGACCACTACCTAAAAAATGAAATTGGCGTATAAGTTTTTATAAGAATCGCTGGTCTGCCAGACACTTAAGGGTACATTTTCAGCACTATGTTGAGGAATTAACATTAATGAGATTTATGCAATGAAGTCCTTCAGCACCACTCTAAATATTACTCTTCCTAGTTACACATTCAGTGTGGTTGTGGAAGTGTAAATAAAATAGTTACACTACTTAATAAAATAATAGTTTTATAGTATGAACTAAATATATGTAATAGTTTGATTCTAGCATAGTTGTTAAAGCAGTTAGTTGAGAAAATTTTATTCACATTTGAAGATTTATGTCGGAAAACAAATTTCTTTGTACAGCAATTGAAAATGGTTAAATTCACCACCCTAATATGATATTTATCAGTTAAAAAAATTGGACATCTTAATAGCACAGTAGCTCTTGAGAACTGCTATCTAAAAATGAACTCGAGGCACAAAGTTTAGAGCGTGGACCAAATTTTTCTTATATTCTGAACAGTCAGATCCAAATAGTTTGGACTTTGGCCCATCTTCGCTACTATTTTTGACAAAGAAAATCTCACTAACATGAGCAAATACAGGATATAAAAATGGTTGAATATTGCATTCATTTAGTACCAGCTTATGAATATTATAATTATATCTAATATTTTGTTTATGTTTTGATATTGTGTTGATATATTGTTTTATTTAAAGGAGGAATGTTATTTATCAAGAAAGAAAAAAAAAGATTTAAAAATAACCTCCAGTAAACCTCAAACATACAGGAGAACCTACTGCTGTGCTTCTTCTATAACAGAATTCACAAATCTCAGGATTGGCTACTATACATTTTTATCACTTTTCCCCGTATATTTTGACTTCAAGTTAAAAACAGAAACTAGAAAAAAAAAATAAAAATAAAGTTGAACCATCTCACAGAAATGCGCTTCCTAAGTAACCAAGTATGGATACTTACTTCTATAGGCACCTACTTCTTACAATCCCTATCTGAAATTTATCATGCTCCATCGTAAAAGCGTTAAGGCTGTTAACATCCACAAAACTCATTCTAGAACAGCAGCTCTCATTGGTTAGAAAAGTTACATTTTCCATCCTAAACTGCTCTTTGGACAGTTTATACCCATTTGGTTTTATGTGAACATAGCTTTTTAGCTCTTCTCATGCTCTAATATTTATCATCTCCGCAATAGTTCTAGGCAGCAGTTACATCCCCTCTCAGATCTTCATTTTTCTAGGTTAAAGGGACCACATTCTTTTGGCTTCTCTCCCATTCTCCTTTCACCCTCACAATATGTTACACCTCTTTCAGTTTACATCAGATTTTCTGAACCGGCAACCAAAACAAGATGTGTTACGATGTGAGAACCTGCATAGACTACCACAAAATGAAAGATTACCCAAAAACTTTCACAACCTCTTATATTTCCACATTTATTTACTACTTGGGACTGTAAATGTCCCTTACTTCATATATATGACAAAGTTAGTACATCAAGACACACTACCATGAGCGGTGAGAGCTGAGCTGTGATAAGTGCCTGCCCATCCAGTCTCAGCACCGCGGCGCTGCACGCACTCCAAAAGGTTAAGCAAAGTGTCTTCACTGCCCTGGGCAAAGAGCACATACAGGGCACTGATCATTGCTCAGGTAAGGCTCTGCAATTCACAGAACAAAAGGTAAACCTAATATTCTTCAAATTTTACCGTGTTTTTTCCCTGCTACTAACTTCCACTGAATTATTAAGCCACACAGACAATAAAGTCTGATGAAATGGCTAGCCACCATCAGCAAGCTTTAGTATCAACCGCTCAGCTAAAGGCACTGAGTTCAGTAAGTCAGCACAGTCATCAGGCACACAATTACAACTGGGTTTGAATAGCTGCCGTTACAATTGCTGGTGGATAATAGCACGCTGAGATGAAGCCAGCACCTCTAGTCCAGTTCCACAGTGGTAAATAAGAGTAAGTGATCCCCTAGGAGTTCATGAAACTCTTTTTTCTACAGGTTGGAATAGAGTTAAACACTTTCCTAGATGTATAATCTCATGCAGGCATATGGGTGGCTAACCAGCGCTTGACAAAAGAATTGTTATTTTCACACATTCTTTGTAACAAATACACTTGTGGTGTTTTGAAATGCGATGCTCTGATCAATAATAATTTCATTAACATAAATTCAGTGTTCACAATAACATTCCTGAAGCCTTAGTAGTGCAGGCAAGAAAGACCTGTGACACGCCTCGACCATGCCTTTCTGGAGATCGTTTTTTCCTCTAGTCTGTTAAATATCCTTTGAACACCATATTATAAAGCTCATGCATTCTCTCCTGGCCACAATCTTAGCTATGGCATTAATATTCAACCCTGAAATGTATATATTTTGTTGTATAGTCATGAATTCACTCTCTTTCTATTCTTACCATGTGTTGTGTTGTGCTAATGAGCAACACCTCCTTGTCTGGAACACAGAGTATCTTTACAGCACAACACGTGCACATAAATAATTATCCATGTCACAGCTTCTCACTTGTATTTGCATTAGGAGACTGGGAAACAGAGGACTGCAAATGTGTCACACATGTTAAATGATTTTACTATCCCTTAAACAATTCCCAAAGTCAAATCTAAGGTACTGTAAATTAGAAAATATGAGGCAGTTAGTTGTGTAATTCAACTTAAATCTTTAATGTGTAAAAAAATAATAATCAGGAGATCAAAAAACTTTGAACATGTATATTTCCATACTCTTTGTAACCTGATATATCAGAAAAACATTGACTAGTAATTTGTGTGGTAAAATTGTTGTTCACTCAGTAACAGAACTACATTTTAATCTATTACTACTAACACACTTCAGTGAAGAGTTTGCAATGTTAGTATTAGAGATGAAGGACAAATTTCCCTTGGAATAGTGCTTGTTTGGGCTGCTGCTGTTGAAACATTGTAATTTTCCACTCAGACAATTTTTTCTAAATCTGGCTATGTTTTATCTCTCTTTGATGAGATATATACATTCCTTATTTCTTGTTTGTGTGTATACTTCACATGCAATAAATGGAAATAACAAAAGCTAGTGCATAATATATACATAAATTCAACACATGAAACAGGGTTAGCTGGTTTTAAAGAAAGACTTATATAAGCCTCATAACTGCACTACTATGACATGCTTGTATTCTACCTGGTAGCATCCTCGGAAACGCATAAGTTCTCTATGGTAATTATTTCCAATGGGAAATAAATAATTCAGGGACCATAAAACTGTGATTTCAGATTTGGAAATTACAAAAATACTCCTTGGGACATCTACTCAGCCATCAGCTTCCTATGTGACCTTGGGCAAACCAAAGACTCAATGCTTCAGTTCCCCATCAGCAAAGTAGGAATATTAATATTTCCCTTCTTTATAAAGTACATTTTGAGAGCAGTAATGGAAGTGATAGAAGTACATAAAATAAGTAGAAATGCATCTGGAAAAAGACACTATTTCCTATTACCTATTAATAGGTAGAAATAAGCCTACTTGTGTGGATTAATTATCTCTCACTGTTGGATCATATCTACTAAGTAGGTACTTGGAGCTCCCTCATACTCATTCAAGTGTTTGTCTGGGATGAAGGAACATTGATCTCTATTTCTGTGAAGTTTGAGGCAAAAAGGTAGCTATTTTCCCTACTGTTACTTCAAATGCAGGAACTGTGGATGTGAAAGAAAGCAGCAATTTGTGTTCAGCCACAAGGAAGATATGAATTGCACCAAACCTGACATTTTTGGCAGAATTCGTTCTGATGGCTATGTGGAGAAACAGAATAAGGAAAAAATACTTAAAAATTATGCACTGTAAAGTCTTTATGGCAATGTACCTGGAGTCTAGTTTTTACTTAGCTTGTCTGACCAAATGTGCTTATGTAGCATAATAAACCAATAACAATTCCATTTGTGATGTATCCTAGATATGGACAGACTCATGAGCATGTAAATAAAGTGAAGAACCTAATAAGGGCAATGTGCTTCTAGCTTTTTTTTCACACACTCTTGTTTACTAACAGAAAGTGATACAAGGAACCAACAAATCAAAAATATAGAATTGCCGTACTGATCCATCAGTTCATCTAAACCTTCCTTTTTGACAAAGGGCAGATATTTCCAGTCTCTAATTTTAATCCTACTCTTATTCTACCCTAGTACATAGAAACACATACATAATAATCACAAGAAACATGTTGAAATATGCAATTCTGCATACTTTATGGTAGAGAGATAATGGAATATGTTAAGAATCCCCAGAGGAAAATTACAATGATCCCAACTTCATGGGACAAAATGGTAACCCTGTATCCCTAATGTAGGCATGACTCCACCTCGCTGAATGTCTACAGATCACTGAGAAGTACATGCAAGTATTCAGATTTATCACAGGAATTCCCTACCCTACTCAACCTGTTCCAGGAATAATGAATATAAGCCAAGATGCGGTAAGACCGACAGCAGCATATCGTGTGCAGAACAGTAGGGTCACGGTGCTGCCAAGTCTCTGCTGATCACGCGGGGAATACAAAACCAGAAGTACATAGAATAAACATACATAATACACATACAACCTGCACCTAATGCCTCATAAAGCGGAAAAGCTATGAGCACAAAAGAACTGAGAGGAGAAACAAATAAAACCCTTCTGCGCTGAGTGAATGGCTAGCAGCAACAACAGTGTAGTCAGGTGTGTAAAAACCGAGAGCAGCAAAGGATCTCAAAGTGTAATGTATCCTCCTGTTCAAGAAAATAAAGGACAGTTTCCACCTTTGTCTAAAATTAATTGTTTTACTCAGCCAAGTATTTCTTACTGAAACTAAGTAGCAACAGCTACACAGCTCAGGAGGAACCTCTCTTAAAACACACCTTTTAACAGCGCAGATTTATGTCAATTAACATTTGAACTATTTATTCTAGAATAACTTGGACAGGAAACAAAACCAGAATGACAGCTGTCTAGTGCTGGCTGAGAATTTCAGCAAGAATGTAGGCATCGCTTACAATAGCTTTTCATTTCTGGATACAATACAACAGAACATGTGCTCATGTGATATCAAACTTGCCCAAGGACTTCAGAGCAATGCCAGCTAAACACACCTGGCAACACTCCTTTAGCTTTTTTCTTATTCCAGATATTAAATTTACAGAATTTGGCTTCCCACAGAGCTGAGTCTCTGAATGCCAAGGCTGAAACATTTACTTCTTAAAAATAGCAACCTCTGTCTCCCAGAGCAATTTCTGTTTTTTCGTGAAGCCACCTAATAACTGAATCTAGGCAGAAACTAGTACTGCTCCCATGTGCAGTTCTACATCTGCTCGCTTTAATGTCATAGTGTATCAATCACAAACACAAACAAAAATTGGACATTTTATGGGCTTTAATTTAAGCTTACATGATTTCTCATGAATGATGTGGGCCTTCGTGCTATACCTAGATTCTATACCTGATTTCAACAGCAGGAACCACAGATGTTTTAACAATATTTGTAATTAGATGATTTCATGAAATGCTAATCTTCTTCTTCTCAGAGTAACTGCCACAAAACATTAATTTGCTGTTTTGATATCACCGGTCCAGATATTTGATAGATATTAGAAGTGCAGCCAAGGTATCAAGTACTTAGCAGTATAGACATCAGGTGCCAGGACAATAGAGTGCCAAAGATGCTGGCAAGCTCAGTTTTGAAATACTGCCTTGATTTGGGGAAAGTGATAGCAGAAATCCAAAGCGCATTCGTAATACATTCTTTCAAGCAAATACTTCATCCAATACTGAAATTGCAAGCATCCAGAGTTGGGTGTTAATCTGCTCTGCGTATGACGGAATTCTGTCAACTCTGTGAACTTTCTAAAAAATAACTGAAAGGTCCTGGACACAGCAAGCAAATCAAAAGGAAACAAAATGACTAACAGCAGGTTTAGCTAAACTCAGAGCTACATGCGATGGCATTTTGATATGCTTGACAATAAGGAGAGGCTTGGTTCCATCAAGCAAACAAACAGAAAAATTACTGAAGACATTTAAAGTTATGCCACTATGAAGCCAAACTAAATAGCGTATCTCTAAGCACTGAAATGACAGACACACCTGAAGAACAACTACTGTAGGTCTCATTAAAAAAAATAATTCCAAAGCGAATGCAGCTTAATGCTTGAGTTGGCTTCCTTTCTCCCGAATTTAAAGCTTCAGGGGCCACTCTTGAAAGTAAATATATGACGCGTTGTCCTTAAGCATTCTCTTTCTTGGCATCCCTGGTAAGGTAACATCATGCATGCTGAGTAAGATGCTCAATTAACCACCAGCAGCATTGCTCAGAATATTTATATCAGAGAGCTATAAAAAAGTGTACCACAAAAAAATTGCTGTCGTTCCTTCTAGCATGCAATTTCATGCTAGTAACATGGTACATTATTACACTGAGAACTGCAACAAGTCTCGAATTGGAAAACCGTGATGATCATGAAGACAGTAAGTATGCGGTGTTCCCTGACAGGCTCTAGCACACTAGATTACTAAAAGGAATTTTTAAGAAGCATAGATCTTCACACCAGTTTCATAGCTTTTAAAAATGCTTCTTTTCCTTCAGAGTTTATGTTCCTACCATAATAACAGTCAGCATGAAAAGAAAGGAAATGTGAAGGTAAAGCAGAGATCATGGTAAAGTCAAGGAAAAGAAGTGACTTACATCTCAAGCAAACAATAAAGGTTTAAATAAAGGTCTAAATGTTTTTTTAAAAAGAAATATATTATAGCATCAGAAAAAGAATAGGCATCATAGCAGCGAAGACCAGAAGGAAGAGTGATTCAATAGGCATCAGATTTGATGCTGTATTTGACAGTAAGAAGTGGAAATATAAAAGGAAAGGCAGTGGGTACACGGGGACAAGAGAGGGGGTAAGAAAAAATATGAAGGTCTGTGTGGGAGGACACGCAAGTTCACATGAAGCAGAGTTCAACAATGCAGCTGTAGGAAGCTGGGACTCATGAAGTCTCACAGAGGTCAGATAGCAAGATCTAATATCTCAGGACAATAGTATACTGACCCCAGACTGATATTGTTTGACTGCACCTGTATACATGCGGTAAAACGTAAATGTCACTACCTTGTGCTATGCAGACTTAAAAAAATCTACAACACTGCCAGCAAACATATCTCAACCTCATTCTAGTGCATTGGCTGGCTCAGATATACTGTCCTGGGGACTCTGGAGCATTGTATGCTATAAGAGTTGTCGAAAGGCTTGGTTTTACATAAGATATCTTGACTTTTAAAATGATGTTCAGCTTTGTTTAAGGAAAGGCTTGTTTCCTTTACTGCTGCATTTTTCATTATTACATGGCATCTAGGACAGGCATGGCTCCCGAGGATAAATAAATTGGTGAATACATACATTATGCCACAACTGCAGGTTTTGTCACTACACCTAGGTCCATTGAAGACACAAAACAGGGACTGCATGTGACAGGTTCAGACCCCCTGGATGTAAATGCAGGGTGCTGCAGCCAGGACTCTTCCATGACCCACTTTCTTTCAGGAAAACAGATAATTTCTACCTGGGTGCACGGAAGGTAGGATTCACAGAAATGCCATCAAACTTTCAGTAAAGAAGAAAGATGTTGCTCAGATTAAAAGGTTCACACAGAAAAGGCAGACACACAAAGATGCTCTTCATGAAGAAACAACTTTCAGAACCCCGAGTACATGCTATAAGATGAGAAGTTGCTCTTTCTTTACTCGCTCTTTGAGAGAACTATTTTTTATTACAGCCTCTCTGATAAAGATAATCTCCTACCTTTAGGAAAATTGGGATCTGCAAGACCATATCCAGGTCAAGCCACACTACGCTTACTTTGGTATACTTTGCCTAGTACTTTTAAAATCAAATCCTTATTTTCAGGAGAACATGAAGTTTCTGTAAATTAAATGAATTGGAAGTTTATGCAATGGACACCTCCTTTCTGCAACTTTAGAAATAGGTTATTCCCTCCCTTTCAACAGTAAATTAACACATATTTTAATATTACAATCACTCAAATTTTCTTTTCAGTTCTCTCATTCAAACTAAAAAAAATCCCAATTTTTGCAATATTTCACACGCAATGTTTATGGATCCCAAACACTTTCACAAGTGTTGCAAATTCATAGAAAAAGCTTGTGCTCCTTCCCTAGATAAGCAGGTGTTATCTGGCAGTTGAGAGAAATAACCTAATCTTTTTTCATCAGAGGATCCTTCAGAAAAGATTCATGTTGTAATAGCAGGACATTCTCTCTTCTGTTTCTTGCTGATACTAAATTTACAGCTAGATGAAGGAGCTCCAGGCACATAAGGACATGTGGACAGGGAGAAATGTCCATCTGCTACTGACACAGCCAATTAACAAACTGAACACACTTTGAGAACCTTTGTTTATTTTTCCTTGATGTACTTGTGCTCCTACCATAAATCCATCAGAATATTCACAAAATAATTTTAATGAAGACAGCAACGATTTTGCCTAACATGAAAAAAAAAAAGTCAGAAAGGATTCTCCTTAAGAAAAACCAAAACATGCTAACACGGCTACAATAAATGATAATGTTCAGCCCTCCACCAAGTTTCAAATGCTTATTTTGGATGCCCATGCCACCTGTGCAATTTCTCTCTGATATCTCAGAATAAATGACACTATTAGAATTGCTATTGTGGCTACAGTTTAAATCCATTCTATCCCAAAAGGTGATACCAAATTTTGAAGCCCACATTTCAAGCAGAGCAAACACAAATGTAGTGTTACTGAATCTGTAGCTGATGCTTGAGGGTCTCTAGAGACCATTCCTAGTGCCTTGTGTGCCTCGGCGATTGCTTCCTCACACCTGCCAGAGCTGGTATTTATGATGGTGCTTCCATTCAGTAGAGATTAATGACGAAAATTTTGGCAGAAAACAGAAATAAAATTCTGTTCCAAATCAATTTCCAGCAGTGGTAAAAATTATATCAAAACTGATTCAAGAAGGGCTGGCAATGTCTATTCCGAAGACGTTCATTTTGTTTTGCAGAAAGAATAAACAAAAATCTATAGGAGCTTGTGGAGGCAGGGAACTGTACCAGACTGGCTGGCAGCAACTGTTTTAGGATCCAACAGAATTTTTCTCTACCTCAGAATAAGATGCTCCTAGAAATATTTGATTCACCTGCAAAACAAAGCCATGCCTTGCTGAACAAGGGAAAACCAGACTGGACAAGCATCTAATGCAGATTATTACTACATTCTTCAAAGCGGCCCACTGGAATTTTACAACTTAAAGCTACATTATCCTAAATTTGATTCCCAAAAGCATGCCTTGGAAAACAGGTACAATCTCTTGCAGTATTTCTCGCTGTTAGAGAAAGTTATTGAGGAAGTAGTGACCATGACAGTAACAATGACAATGTGTGACATCTGCCGATAACCTGGATACCTTGCATCTGGGAACGTGGTAAGGGAATCTCCAGTGACAGTAATGTTCGTTATCTCTAATGAACAAAAGGTGAGGAGAACAGACACGACAAAAAGATAGCAAAGAAAGCAGGAGAACCTGGCACATATATCTCAAAGAAAATAATTTTCAGTTCAGGTCTGGGATTTATACATGCAGAACGTTAGATCAATTAGTTCACACTCTGGATTGAACATATGCTAGGAGGCACTTAGTGGTCCAAGTCAGTGAAGGATGCTCAGGACCAACAGCACTTCACATATCCAGAGACCTGTCTTTTTATGAGTTTCCAAAATTTGCTTTTAAGCAAAGGTTACCACTTGCTCTCCAGGGAAGGGCCTACAGAATGAAGACGGAGTGGGAGATTAAATGCATATGCTCTCATCATAAATCTGTCAAAGTTTTCATAACTAGCCACTGAAGATCCTACAACATCACCCGCCACAAAACTAGGGAGGAGCCTTCATTTGATTCATACCAGCTTTAGAGTTTTCTCAAATCTCAACTGGAGGTTAGGGTCATCAGCTTTAGAGTAGGACATGCCAAATTTCCAGGTTCCCCCCCTATTTCCCCTTCAGTCTTAAACACATACACAGACACACTTTTCCTGAATAGGCTTATTCCAAAAAACTATTAATTATGCACAGGCATTGATATTGTGTAGTGTATCTGAATAGACAGACAAAACTACAGGCCAAGAAAAGCTCACATTTTGATGCTCAATTCACTGAAGCCCACATGGATATGTTAGTAACACCACATTATTAAAATATAGAGTGAAGGACCATGAAAGTAAAACACTGCAGTTGCGATAGTCTGCAACATTTTATGCACAATTTGCAATATTATTTTACTTATTATGAATTTATACTTAGTAGCAATAAAGACAGAGAATAAAGAAGACCATGATAGCACATGTACTTGTAATAGAACGGCTGTAGCAAACAATAAAGTAATGCAAACCTGGAGAGAAATAATCTCATATATTCCATGCTGTAGTGTTACTAAATGGGACTCTCACAAACAGTCATAAATAATCCCCATTTCTTTCTAGTCTGAAAAAATAGGCTGGTATTCTGCCTTAAATGGAGCATTACAATGCCTGTTCTTTGTCCAGTCCTCCATGGAACAGTGTGGTGTGTAAAATCTGTCTAAAAGAGCAGTGTCTCTCTCTCTCTCTCTTTTTGTCTTGCTGCTACCATGGATATGACATCATTTTTGCCAACCGTTGCTAAGTCATGAACAGAGGGAACGTTTCCTTTTCTCACACAGAGGGCAGGGTATGAGCCAGAGCTCCCAAGAGACACAATGTTCTCTTTATGCAGCCAGGGAAAACAGTCAGAGAGGGCTGCCCATGGGCTGGGAAATGGCGGGCAGCCACCAAGCACACAAAGCTCCCAGCGCTGCCCGGCCAGTCTCCGTTCCCACTAAATTGGTGGCCTATTTTCTCATCTCAAAGAAAGGAAAGGGAGGGAGAGAGGGGAGCAAAGAAAAAAGCCCTACATCCTCGTCGCCTAACCCTTGCTGAGGCAACGCTCTGGGCCTTGCCCTTCCCAAGGGGGGCTGCAGTCTCTGCTGGAGGACAGGAGAGGGAGCGCTTATGATGGGTCTGGGACCTGCTGCTCCTCACCCTGCTCTTACTGCATGAGTATACTCCATGAGTATAACGGCTGGGGGAAAAGAGAAACTTCCAGAATGGAAAGAATTTAGGTCCAAAAAGGACCCACAACTCAATTACGGTCAAACTAAGAACCACTCTAAGACATATGTTTTCTGGATGCCTGTAGACTTAAATGCAGGTCTTGAAGTCCTAACTCAATATTTCCTAGCAGGCAAAACTACTGTTGAGATCAATGTAAATGCCATATGAGAAAGGATTTTCAATACAAGAGCTTTTCTTATTTCCAACACTTGCATAGCTACAGTGATATAGATTACAGTGTTACAGTTTACAATGTTCAACACATAAAAACTTTTGGTAATGGAAAAAAGTTCTACTTATTTACTTCTCAGAAAAGACATCAGCAAAGTCTGTTTCCTGTAACACTTTTACAAATCTTACAACTGAAGCATAGCTAAATTTCCCCCAGGTCTGAAAACTTTCATAGCTCATATTGTGCGACTTTGAGGGAGGAAAGGCAAATGTTCACATTTTCTTTAATAGAAGAGATGATTTCTTTTTTCATTATTGCGGCTATTCATCACTTATTAATTTAATTTACAACAGACAGACTACAGTTACGTTTGCTTACCTCTGTCCTAAAAGAAAAATAGAATTTCCCGCATCTCAAATAACAGCACCAACCAGAAATATTGATTACCTTTTGTTTTTTGAAGAACCTGATTGCAAGGTAAAGGGGATGACATTTCTCAAAGAAGGAGGAGGGGGAGGGGGAACGAAGTGAAAGAAAAAAAGAAAGATGTTGCTTCCATAAAACAGAGGACGTATTTACATTAAATCTAAAATACTAGTTTTCCATTCCACCCCAGCCTAGGATTCTTTAAACTGCCATCTTCCATCGGTAAAAAAATTTCCTCAAGCTAAGTTCTCTCAGGATTAGGTAAAGATTTGAAATATGTGCTCCTATTTTCTCATAATTATTCATTTGTGCTAGAAAAGAAGAAGAGAACACAAATATGTTAACTCAAACGTTGTTTCAGCTGGCTGTTCCTGCAAAAACCACCAGTAGGGGACACTATATGAGTGAAAGATTTTCATAATTATTTACAGATATGTGAAGTTGATCTTAACATGGTTAATGGTAGAAAGCACGTGCAAAGCTTCTCCAAAGCGAAGCCTCCCTTCAATATGACTTTGGCCTTCCTGTGGAAATAATTTTACATCAATTTCTTCAACACAGGCACCTATGTGACAAAGGCAGATGTTTCACTGATACATGAAACAGTTGACATGTGCTGCAATACTGTATTTGTTAAGAAATACTCCATGTATGTGCATTTCCAAGTACAGATGCACGTGCGACTTGTGAAGAGAAGTTTGAAGTGTGGACTTTCCAAAGCAGCAATTATCAATTTACTAAAAATTGGACTCAAATGGACTCAAGTAGTTTGACAGGATGGGATTAACATGTAGTACCTAGCCTGAGGCATATGAGAGACTAAACTTCTAGCTCCTGTTCACAGTTAGATACAGCATTATGAAAAAGCAGTGAGCTTCTGTCCTCAGTCATCAAGGGAGGACTTGATCCTGCCCTCAAATATGAAGGCAGGTGTCTTGTAAAATCAGCTGCTCTACTAGCACTGCATCTGATATTACAAGACACCAAGAGATGTGTGCTGGGTTACTAGAAAGAAAACTCAAAGTGCATAAAATAACACTCCTCCGACTATCCGTGCCTGCAAGCAAAAAATAGATGAGGACTGAAAAAAGGGCTAATGGAAAATAACCCCGTGCCCACATCTTCAGTGTAAGAAGGGAAAAAAAAATGGCAGTAGATATACATATAAATTCCCAGAGTTCAATTGAATCACAGCATCAGAAGCAAGGAATTTATATTGAGCCTTTTAGAACACTTTGGACTCTGCTGGCATTTGTTTTGAGTTCACTCGCGCCTGAATGCCCAGGAAGGAAGCGAAGTGAATGCGCAGTGTTGAGCTCGCAGGATACGTCGCTTGAGAGGGTGCTGGCAGCAGCAGGGTTCATTTTCTTCTCAGCCCCCGGAGCTGCACAAGTGTATTACTGTGTGCTTTTGTGCTACACCAGGGAAGCTGGAACAATTCCACAAACTATATGGATGAAAAGATGGATGGAATGCATCATCCCACAAAAATGCACTCCTTCTCCCCTCCTTCCCTCCCAAGAGATTGCTTAAAAGGGGAAAACGTGATTTCTTTTGTAAATCTCTCACAGTCCTTTATTTTGTGTTTGCACTGAGTTTCCTTTAGTCAAACATAAAGTTGGAACTCAAATATTATAGTAAGGTAAGGAAACCGTTCTTGCTGTGAGAATTCCCAGCACTGCAGATCCAGGTTCTATTACACATGAAAACTCCATCAAAAATGCCTTACAGCTTTTCAGAGGAGTTTTAACTGAACCGAGCTTTCCATTGTTTTGATGGTACTCACTCACTTCTCATTTGTTCAAAAAACTTCAATTTCCCGCTCCCCTCCTCCCTGCCAGACTAAGGCAAAACCAGACTTACATGAATTAACAGAACAACCTGTGGATTAGCAGGGAAAATATCCTAAAACAAATAATTCATCTCTGAGAATATCTTCTCATCAAAATTCACAACCCTAGATGTCTATTTGCATTAATTATTTAGGACAGTTTACTAAGGAGAATATGAATGGCATGTCTGTTTCTTTTTTTACTAGATGAACAACTTTTTGCTAATTAGAGACAGAATAACTAGCATCATCAGGAGAGAAACGTGTTGCTAGGGAAAAGAACGCTACTAATGTAATGAAACATTAAAAGAGATAATGAACCTAGTCAATAGATAATTATGTATTTTTTTCAAAGAAAGGTATAATTTTTTATATTTGATGAGTCTGAAGCTTATGGACTCTGAGAAACTGCCATAAAGCATCGAACAAAAGTTCTATAATGGCCATAGATCAAACTGGTTTATAAATATATTTAAAAGAATGTAATCAGGAACTGTGCTGCTTCCTCTCTGTTTCAGCTAACATACATGGTGGCAGGGTGAAAAATGAACAGAAAGAGTTTGATGTATTTGCAGTGTGATTATATGGTATCAATGGAATGGAAAATGTTAAAGGTACTGAATCTTTCCAAGTGAATTAAATGGGCATCATTAAATAGTCAATCATTTTCTAAAATCAGTACATTGCAATATCTGGAGCACATCAAAGCCTTAGTGATTTTGAAATGGAAAGGGAAAAATCGACCAGCTCTGTGCTGAAGAAATCTCTAATCCCTGCAAATACTAGTAACTTCACAGGTACTACTAAGAAGTAAGAAATTATTATTGTGAATAAACATAGTAATTGTGACCTTTAGATTCCTCAGTGGGGTAAATGATATGTAATCATGTCTGCAGATATACCAATGTTAGACACTTCCAGGCTGCCATTTTAAAAACCCACTTACCTTTAGTGTTATGTGCTGGATAAGTCAAAGATGAAAAACCATAACAAATAAATGAAACTTGAAGGAGTCTTTGAGGCTGTTTCTTTTGAATAAAGTAGTAATTTCAAGGAGCTTAGTATGTAGAAAGTGTTTCAGTATTTGTCTAGGGATTTAAAAACCAATTTGAATATAAAAGCAGTGAATTGGACCTGCCTTACCAGACTTTTCCATGACAGTGCCCAATCCCTCAAAATTAAATATAAAGCCCCCACATTATAATCTAACCTGATGCAAAAAGATTTAATCTACATATGTCCTAGGACTATTTTGTTCACAGAAAAACACATCCTGCTGCAGTGCATTTTTAAAAGTCTGAACATAACACTTTAATTGAACATTTCAGCAACTGCTTTTCGAAAGATATTAAGAAACTTAAAGGACTTAGCAAGAAGAGTTTCTTTTCAAATATTAAAAAAGAAAACTGCTCTTGTGAAAGTTTAAAATCCTTTCTCATATTTTAATAGTGAAGATCTTTTATTTAAAAAAATCACCTCTGTTAAAGTTAAATATTTTCTATATAACAGTTAAAATATACTTACAGATGCAAAATATTCAATATAATATACAAATGTGTAGATTCAAGTTCTTTTCCAATTAGAAACTGGGGTGTTAATGATTGAAAAAAATTATTACAAAATCATATTCTGATAAAAACGTACTATTCAAAGTCCCAGTGAAATGAATCCTATTGAACTGCAGGAATGCTTTACTATCATTTACTTTACTTTTTTGAAGTCACATTGGAGCTGCACAGACTGACTCAATTTCTTATGCCAAATAAACTAAGTTTCAGAGATCCATTTGTGTCCCTTCCAAACAGCAGGGGCTGCTGTGTAGTAGGCTACTTTGCCTGAAGGCTAAATGAAAGGAAATGGAAATCACCTACAGAATAAATAAATTAAATTTGTAGTATGGCCCATGTATTAGAAAAGACTGAGCATAATGAGACATCTCATCAGTGTAAGAGTAAAAGGAGAAATCATATTAATCTCAAATCCTCTTGGAAATGATGCATTATAGCCTGCTGCAGAATTTTGGGAAGAAGCTCCTCCACTATAACTTCTTGGACATTTTTCATTACACTGTGCTGCCAGGAAGCCCTGAATGACACCATTTATGAGTTATGATGGGACAGATTTAGAACTGTGGATGCTACTACACATATCCATCTTATTCTCTGGTAAAGTCAGGCTTACCACAGATGACCAAAACCACACTGGTCCATATTCTCTGAACCTTAAATCTACATTTCCTTTCCAAAAGTCAAGATTTTGCTTTGAAAAAAGCACTCAAACATATATTAATAGGAATTCAACCCACAAACAAGGTAGAATTTTAGTCTAGGGGCGTTTTCCAGTAACAAATTGTGCAGTATTTAAAGTAAGAAATTACTTAGATTCTCATGCAGTGCAAACAGAACACTGACCTACAAATATACATTACTTATTCATTTTTCCTTTCTATTCCCTAGCCTTAAGCAGAGGTAGAGAAGCAACTGTTTAGTAAGTAAACGTGACTGTACTTCAACTGAGATAACAAAACAGTTTTGAAATTAAATTTCCATAACAGTCCAATTTGAGTATGTGGTTTTCCTGAACAGCTATCCAAACTGAACTTTCAATCTTCCAAGCATTGTTGCTTCCATTTGCTAAATTTTTTAACGCCAAAGAAATTTTTAATTTCCTTTTCTTCTTATTCACAGTTCTTGTGGCCTGCTACTCCTTTGATTAAAAGTTTACATTTATATAAAAACCTGCCCTGTTTCCATTTGGTTGTAAGTGCAAACTCAGTTAGGTAGGGAAATACTGATACCTCAGATGTTGTATAGCTACTGCTGGTGATGCTAAGATTGTCACCTGGAATATCTTTTTTTTGTATTTATACAAAGTTGGATTCAAAAACCAGAGGTTCCCAGTAGTTTTGAATAGTTCTGCTAGAACAATTCAGGGTTGGTTGTACTTTGCAAAATCTCTGTCAACAAATCTCTGTGTAATCTGACATTCAAAAACACAAAAAGCAGCTCCAGATTACAACTTGGAATATAGTTTTCAGATGGGGAGAAATATTTTTCTGGTAGTAAATTATTATTATTATTATTATTATTATTAGGTTTGACTTAAGGAGCAATTCAGTAGACTTTTGCTCTCTTCTGGTAAAGAGAATCCCCTAAAAGTAATGCAAACCATAACATGTAAAAGATACAAATCAACATTATTTTCTGGACTTATATTGGCATGATATACCGTTGTGATAAAATTAGTATTACCCTTTTGAAATAGAAAACAATGCATTAGCCAATTCATTGTTGACATAAAAATCACTGGAACTAATTTGGTCTAGCCTGTAGATAACTTGCACTCGTTTCCTTTAAAGTTACAGTAGCAGTAACCTCACAGCAACTTAATCACCATAAAAACAAAATTAAGTGCTTTTGTTCCTGGACTATGAGTTAAATTTCTCTAGAAATATTGGTTGAATCACACAAAGAAGAACAAGTTGCTGTTTGAAATCCATTGATGGCGTAGAGTCTTAGATTTTACAAAGAAATGAAGGAAAACATTAGTTGTAAGTAATATACTCAAATACATATGTGAAGGTGATATAAGGTCACCAAAAAGACTCAAGAGCTCAGCTGGAATAGTGAACACATGCCCTATGTAGTGGTATTCAAAATGGCAGAAATCAGCACTATTTGTAACTAACATAAGTCTGACACATAACAAGTTATACAGACAACATATATGGTTGAAAACAAGTATGGAAATGTGTGTGCGCATGTGCATATAAATGTACAGATACCCATGTGTATCTTTGAATATGTAATCATACAATAAGAAAGCTTAAACTGTTTCTCATGTGTGGATATAGAACACCCTCTGATAGCCCTTGGTAAGGAAAAACTTCAAAGTCCCCTGGTTTATTTAGGAATCATGTCTGTAAGAGGCAGAAGACACAGGCTGTATGATTCGGAAATATCCATCCATTTTTCTCAAAGTTAAATATTCACCATTCACCTACAAGCTGACCCCTGGTCACACCTTGAGACCTCCAGGTTGTCAGGAGATCTTTTATCTTTAAGGACTGCCCTTAGTCATCTGCGTGTGACGGACCTAATGGGGGACCTAAACAGCTGCAACAGATTCAAGTGCTCAACTGGAAAACTCTGCTCATCAGTGAAACAAAAACCAAAACATCAAACCCCACAACTAAAACCCTATATGTAACTACATTAAGAAAGCATTTTATTCAATACATCTCATTTTCAGTTGGGATCTCAGGCAACTGTTCTATGTGCTAATATTACTGAAAATATAGTCTGGTTTTTATTCAAAGAAAAGGGTATGATTTGTAGCCAGTAAGTGGTATTTTTAGCACACCACAGTGTACACGGTTCAATATCTACACATGACACTGAGCTTAGAGTGAAGTTCCATCCCTTGCTTCTTAAAGGTTTACTTGTGCTCACTCTTTACTGCAACCTGAATCCTCTCTTGATATAATATGTGATATAATATACGAACCCACTGGCACAGTACTTGGCCCTTGTGCCCTGAGGATTGTGAGTCTCTCAGAAACCACGAGCATTCTTATCAGGAGACCTAATAGGGAATCTAATCCTGCAGATAAGAATAATGTGGAGTGGGGATATGGAGGAGGGAAGAGGTGGTGCAGAATCTATTTAATCGCTTGAATGATGCTGTAAGCTCTTCAATTTATTAAATTTATCTACTTTCCACGGCCGGTTTACATGACTAGATAAACATCTTGTTCTCACATTCTGATGGGATCATAAAAGGGGAGGAACTTTGAAAAAATAAAAACCCTAAAGACCTCAATAGCGTTGTACGGAGATTTCCAGTATCCTTTCCCTTTAACTATAACCCATAAGTAAAGAACCATAGCGTGTCAGGGATTTATATGCAGCACTCCCAATTGATTTCAGTGGGGTTTGCTTTGAAAAATCAATGGTGTGACACACCACAAAGATAGACATTAATTTTTTTCCTACTGTAAAAGAACAAAACACATTAACTATGACAAATTACAAATTGGTTTTTAACATTCAGTTTGTTGCATTACAGCATATGCTATTTAGAAGTCAAATAAAAATCAAACCAGAGAAAACAGATCTCATTTCTTACTTTGCAAAAGCAAAACGGTATATAAAAGATGAGTAGTAGAAGAACAAGATGAAAACAAAGGTAATGAAGACATCTCGACATTTAAAAGCCTAAAGTAGATAAAAGCATCACCAATGCATTAAGCAAGTAAAACACGATTTTATATAGAACTATTACACATTAAAAAAAAAAATCCCCTGCAAAAAAAAACCCAAAACAACAGAATGAAATTCGCAAAACCAAAAATTTACACCAAATTCACCTACAACCCATATTTCCACACTTTAATACTCTGAACTCCTTGAATACTTTAAGAGGTTCTCAATATCTCAATACCCGTTAAACTTACAGACCTCTGCTGAACCACACAAAGAAGATGACTAGTTAGTACTAAGTGGATAAGTTTAGTGACACTGTAACCTATTGGTTACTTGGAAATAATTGGGAGCAACAACCTAACTTCACTATTCACGATTTTGGGTTCACTGTAACAAAATATAACATTTAGACTTTTTGAAGACTACGAAGATGATATTTTTTATCTTGAAAATATGCTTGCTTATTTCAACTGTGGGTTTGGGAATAATTCTTTCCTTTCCCCTTTCCTTTTCTTTCACTTTCTTTTCATCAGTTTATTGAAAGAAACAAAACACTGGGTTCTCTTTTCAAGAAAGGCAAAAGAACTGAAGACAAAACACCACTATCTACATAGAAATATTTTTTCAGTTTGTGAGCAACCAAAGTTCTAAAAATAATGTTCTATATAAGTCATACATGAAATTTACATTGAGTTGTTATGGCAACTCTATTTTTTAACAAAAGGAAATAACACAAGTTTGTACTCGGACAGAAGTGATGGAATGCTATCCTGTTGAGGATCTTAATAAAACATAGAACCATCTATGGAAAATTATTCTTGCAATCATTTTGTGTTAGTATTACCTGGTTATTCTTTAGGGAAAAGGTTCAGCATCCCCAGGGAGTACATTGATATGATCATTTGTTACTGTGATCATTTCTAGTTTCCTAGATTTCAGTGGACATAAAATGAGCTTGCCAAAAATACTGTGAATGGACAGTTCACATATCTTAATTTCACAGTATCAGGAGCAAAAATGGATTGAGGATGGTTAGTGCTTTGCTGAGGAAAGGACCACTAGTGTTATTTATAATAAGCATCAATTAGATTTTCACATTACAGATTTCATTACAGTATCAATGGTGCAATACAAATAATAACATGATAAGTTTTGTAATTCTATATAAAAAGGTTTCCATAACTACAATGAAGATCATAGTCACTGGACATCATGTTTCTTATTCATTCTAGCAAAGAAAAAGCATCCATTCATATTTCAGAGGCTAGGTTGGGTGGGGAGGGGTGGGTTGGGGAGATGCTGAATAAAAAGACAAGGCCTTGGCACATGTTGCTGAAAATCTTCCTTTCAACATACATACAAAATTAGCAAATTCCTACCTACATTTTTTTTTCCTTTCCTTTCTCTCTAATCCTCAACAGGGTCTTCACAATGTCCATTTAATCTTCAGAACAAATGTCACATTTGAGTCACTTTGCTTCACTTCATTAATTATGCTTTGTATAGCTCTGTACAGTTTTTTGCATATTACAGCCAAGGAGCAGGTTTGTTCTGGTGGCCACGTACAATTGTGACAGAAATAGCTTGCTACAAGCAGCAGTGATGTACATCAATAATAGACAAAAACAATTTCTTCCTGAGGCTTAAATGAATAAGCCCTCAAGAAAAGTAATAATGGAGCAAAGAAATATTGTGAGCCAACTCTGTTTTGATGCAGACAATCAAAAAGGAGGACGAATAAATCAGTCAGAGCCTCCATTCCATTGATATTTCTAAGCTGTATTGAGGACTACTTTGCACAAAATTGTGCCCAACAGACAAAGACCCAAGTTAAGGGCAGCGCAAAGACAAACTGGCCAAACGGAACTCCAGGAGGTAGTGTGCCTCACTGCTTCTGTTTTACAGACTTGGGGACAACCTTTTATTCAAGCTATTCAGAAAGCATTAACTCAGAGTCTCACCATCTCGTTTGAAAACTATGACATCTTCTTGGAAGTGCAAATTCACAAAAAAAATCTTCCTTTTAGTGTAAGCTTAACAGTGATTTCATTGAGCAACTGCCAAGTTTTCTACTACACATTGTTAAAAGTAACAAAGAAGTATGAGGAGGAAAGGAGAAAAGAAAAGAGTTCATTGAGCTCAGCAAATTGTACAAAGCTGGGTCTAGAGAGTAGTTCATTTTGCCCTTGCAAAAATATTGGATTGCCTCCAAAACGGAGACTCTACAGACTTTCTTCATAGCAGAGTGTCAGTACATCCAGGGAGGTTTGCTTTTCCTGGGAAGAAACAGGCACTTGTCTACCCATTTTCTGGTCCTATGAAGGCTACTGTTCAGGCTTGTGACTGAGCTGGCGTGGGTTATACGTATGGGCTGCCCAGGTCCATCATAATTCATATGGATTCATTAGAGGGATCAACAGTGTGAGTTTATTCATCAGCACCACCACACCCACTCCCAATTTTAAGAAATTACATGTTTACTGTTAAAAGAGCTCTGAAAAAAACGAGGTCATGAAGACCCAATTTAAAAGTTAAATGCTGGAGAAGAAGTGAGAACCCACATGGACAGGTAAAAGCCTTCTGTGGGCATATTGCATACAATCATTTTTTGCTATGCCAAGAAGCTCTGCTTTGTTATTTGTTGCAGAGATTTAAATTCCCTGTCACGGGAGAATTAAGCCTACATGTAGAGCAAAACAGTCCATATCTTCAGCTAAGATTTGCTGGAGGTTTAGAGAACTCTTAGAAACATTGCATATCTAGAAGCAGATTTTTGTCTTTTGAAGATCTGTTTAAAAAAAAAAAAGTTTTAAGTATTTTCTGGGAATAGTTTATCTCCAAAGGCTATAAATAACAAATTTAAAATTAATTAATTTAAAAAAAGGAGGAAAAAATCCACCTGATGCAGGAGAACTTATTCAGCAGTACAACAACAGTGACTGGGTCCTTGCTTTGGGCTGTAAAAAGTCTACAACAAAATCTACAACAAAATCTGCAACAATCTGTCAAAATCCTGTCCTGTGGAAACATGTAAATCCTGCTGGCTTTGCTGCTGGCATCACTAAATCTGAATTTTACCCACACTGTGTGGCAGCCAATACATTTTCTTTTGTTCAGTAAGAAACAGAAGCCACAGCCCATTCACTAAGAATAATAATTTGCATGGACGTTATTCAAATGTTTGTCCACATAGAGGTATTAGTGAAATATTTTCTCTGTGAGAACATCTTGTACTATCTTTCTGAGTCTGCACTGAGAGTTTTACATGGTGACTCTCTATTCTCATCGGAAAACTACATGTGGTTCTCCTTGTGCACACACCTACACACCTATGTACTTCCTGTTTTACCCTCTTAGATACATCAGGTGGAAAATACAGGACCTTATCAAAATGGTAGAAAGAATGAGAAATCGTATAAACATAAATCTGTTATTTACACAGTTTTAAGACTGTTATCATGTATTGTCTTTGGAAGCTTTGTGACACAAATCAAATGAAATTCATAACTTGATAATAGATAGAAGACCATTAAGGAAAGACTGTATTGGCTAGGACGCTCTAAGAAACAGCTAGTTTTATTTTAATCAAGTCGAACTTATAATCTTGGCTGCAAAACAGCAGAACTAACTGGCAGAATAGGGGCAATTTATGATATTTTCGGGAAGTATCATGCTCTGATTTGAAAATGCACAGAGGTTCAGTAGACTCAATTTTACATTTAATTAAGGTGACTTCCAGATTGGACTTTTTAATTTAATAATCATCTAAACAAATGACTCTTTATTTTGTGCTAAAGTTCTTAATTTCAGTAATCTGCTCTGAAGGCAAAAGCCACTCACACTGATCTAGTAAAAAATTGTTTAATCAAAGGTTGCATATGATGATAAATTGGTATGGCATTTGTTCTTCCGGCCTTTTAATGCAAGAAAAATAAGTGGCCTTCTAATCAACCTGTCTGATGACTCCTTCCAGACCTCTCCTTATTTTACAGGATATTACAGTTAACCAATAATTACAATTATGCAATACCAAAAGCAGAAAACAACAATGAACAAAAATCTGAGACATTTGAAAACTAAAAGGGTACAGCTAGATAACCATAAAATGTAGTCATTATCTTACTGATAGCAAAGTAATAAAGTGTAGTCATTACCCTACCGATAGCTAAATAATAAAATAGATTGCTACCTACGCTGAGACACACAGATTTGAAAAGCATTAGGCCTTTCAGTTCAAGATAGAGGATATACTTGACAATGTAGAAAGGGCAGTGTGAAATGGAAACCAGTGCTGGGCACATGGCCGAATGGGGAGCAACATGCCTATCCCCACCCCTCACATGCCCACTCTTTGTTGGTCTTCCTGGGGCTGCTGCTTCTGGCACTGGAATATGTGGTGGTCTGGGGCCACATCAAAGAGGTGGAGGATCCCGTTGGAAACGCTAAGGTGAGGGCGGAGGAGGGCAGCCCAAAGGCTGAGGGGAGCAAGAGGCAGGGAGCAGGGACATGCACTCTTGGGATCAAAGCTGCTTTTTGCATCCCTGTGTACTTCATAATTGATGGAGTTATTCTCTTTCTTACACAGATTTTACACTGCTGTAACTCCACGGACATACCATTGGCCTGACACTGGCTGCAAAGTGGTGTAGAATCAGGATCATTATTAAAAAAGGTAAGTAGTATATGTAAATACATGATTTGAAGGACTTGTATAATTGCCAATATGTGCAGTGTGTACAGTGTACATAGGGTCTGTATAGCCGCATAGTATGTGGAATCCTTAGCTCTCAAAGAAAAAGAAGAGGAAAAGTGAGGTTAAAGTGAAATAAGGCCACCCAGAATCAAGGGAATATTACAAAAGCTCTTCCTGGTATTTTCTGTCACCAAAGACTTGTCTGCAGAGCAGTATGACAGCATACTCACTATGCTTTTTACTCATGCAGTATTCTTCATCTACAACTACTTGCTAAAACTTCCAAGGAAAGAAAAAGAATTTACCCAAATACCATGTTCTTAAAGGGGAGAAGGGACAAGCTAAGGCTTCTTTCCTAGAAGCAGTATAAAAATCTGCTTTTGCAATAGCTTAATGTACCAGGAATCTCATTTTTTCTAAAGTTCCCTGTATCTTTAAGTGACCACAACTACAAATCATTTGCCTCAAAAGTTTCCTGAGAATTGTCTCAGTTTATGAACCTTTATGAATTTCTTCATTGCTGCCAAATATTAATTGAAACAATTAACTGTGAAGAACACGTGGGTGCAAAAATATTAGTACCACATAATCCTTTCTAGTTAAGAGGTCCTTACCGGATTATTGCAGAAACGCTCTGGAGTTCTAATTACCTATGGAAGTCCCACAAGGTTACTGCAGAACATGGTAATTAGACGGTTGTAATATAAGGTGTTAGCAGGGGATTGAGGATTTGTGCTAAGAAGCATGATGTTTTCATGGCTATTTACTGTGCAGAGTACCAGAATTTAATGGAATTTGGTGGAAATCTCCGATGACAAATGTAGTTAAAAGGTGGGGGAAATATCTTAACAGGGACTCAGCAGTTGGTGTGGGGAGACTAGATACACTACACCATGATCTTTATGTGAATAAAAATGACTTGTGTTAGGATTTTTATGGACTTTTTAAAAATCTTGATCAAGTATTTAGTGCAAAATGCTTTTCAGTTTTGTGCACAAAGTGTTTCAGGAAAAAAAAAAAAGTCCATTTCATTATTGGTCTATCACTGGCAAAAAAAAGATAGGTCCCTTTCTATGGTTGACAGCACACAATAAAGCCATGTGGGTGATGTGTCCAGAAGCCTTCGATTTCCTAGTTCAAATGACAAGGTCTCTGGTTACACAGTGGTGTTAAAGCAAATGCTCAGAACAAGGCTCAAGCATGTACCCCTGGCTCCTCAGCAAGACACTTGAACTATTCTGTTGTGACATCCCATGCAGTAGAAGTAATTTAGCATGATGGGGTTTTAGCTTCATCTAAATGTATGCACAAAACACAGATGCAGAATGTTATTTAATTATAGTAAGATAAAAGGTGAATTTAGAGTACCTAAAATTGAATTAGGTAGCACTACTGAAAATTGACACTGATAAATAGGAAATAAAAACATTGTCCCTAGTGTTTGTCTTCTCTATGGCTGGGGCATTCTAAACATGATTTGGCAATTCTCAAGCCATTCGTACACACCGCTACTGGGAGAGGAGGGGAGCAGGAGGACCTGAGACAAGGCTCCAGCCTTTTTCCATCTTCAGTCCTTTACAACTCTGAGAAGTGGATATACAGATGTAAATTACTAGACAAAGTGGAAGGTAGGGAAGAATCCATGTCTAAATGTCTTCCTAATATTTTACCTGGCAGTTATTATAACTCATTTGTTCCCAAGGTTTAACATTCAATCCGACGAACCACTCTTCTGCAATGCTATAGCAACAGTCTGCCACGGGACTCCCTGTATAAAGGTGAAATTCACCTTTCATAGCTAAGTATATAGCAAGGTTAGATCTCCCTCATTATTAGAATGATAATATTGCTATTTAATCTTCCTTATCCTCTTCTGTCAGTAAAATATACCTCTCAGCCTTGTATGTCAGGCAGAATAATAGAAAGTTTATATAATTCTGAAGAACACCTAATACTTAATTTTTTGATTTAAAAAAGCACATTCCTCATCATATAGGTACATGTATTCAAAAAACCGTATTCTATAGCTATTATTATATTTATGCAAATGACCACAGAGATGCATAAACTTCGTAAGCTTTTTTTAACACACTCATAAAAATTCACTTAAAAGAAAAAACATAAAAGAATGTTCTAGATAAAACTTTCCCTAATATTTTTCAGCTCCATCTTTTAATCACAGCAAATATTTTTTTGTTATCCTGATTTTAAATACATGACCTTTTAACATATCATTTTGTCTGCCTCTGTATATCTTTTGATTTGTGACAACAAGATAACAGTCTCTACTTGCATTCGTTTATGATGGTGACTCATCTCTGTGGAAGTTAAATCCTGGTTCTTATCATCCTGGCCCAATTAAAGCAAGTTTATTTTGCCATTTTTAACTCAGCACTAATTAAGAGCTTGTTACCTTCTGCAGGTCTTTCTAATGAAGCTGGAATGAATAGGGATTGCTGTGGAAGTAAAAGCTGCCAAGATATGAAAATCCATGTGTGTATGTTTTTCGCTGGATTGCGGACAGAATTCTCTCCCAAAAAAAAAAAAAAAAAAAAAAAAAGAGAGAGAGAGAAATTCACCCTGAATGACTGTCCCCTTTCAGTAGAGCAAACATCTTTCCAAACACTAAAGCAAGGAGTTAAAAGCAAAGAGAGAAATCCACTGGGTTTCTGTCCCTCGCCAAAGGACTTATCCCGAAAAGCCAATCTCTTATCATTTGATATAAAAATAATGCCAAAAGAGCAAAGGAGGGAATGGGGACGAGAGCAGAAAGAAGCCAGAAGGAATGATGAAACTGCATGAAAGCAGGAACCAGACTGAAAGCACATGTGTCTCCTCTGACATGTGGAGCCACAACAAAAGGATGAGATGGTTGTAATGTTAATTGCTAACAACCAACCCTCTCTGGTCTGGTTAGGAATCTCAGTCTACTCCGGAAAGTAAATATCTTACTTTAAGGAGGTTAGAAAATACTAATATATTCACTGAAAGTCACTCCTTTCATCCACTCAATATGTGCTTGTAAAAATTTCACAGTGTTTTAAGTTATCCATCTGTTAATGGGAATGACAGCCCAGCGTATCTCACAGCTTTCCAAAGGACACTGGGAAGTTTTGTTTATTGACTTATTGCAGTATGTGAAGTGTAAACTGATTTTCTCATTCTTATTATTTAGATGTATCCAAAGCTCTCACATCCTGGGTACTGACAGGACATAACTGGCTAGCAATTTTACCAAGTAACACATTTACACCTTGGGGAAATATCTTTTCATGGTGTATACTGGAAGTGCTAATTGACTTTTATTTCCTAATAACTGTTGAAACTAATAAGTCTGGAAAAGCTGGTGATTTCAAAGAACTGTAAATTAGACATTAAGACATTTTTCAGCCTGTCAAGCCTATATATGAAAATCTTAAAAAGTCAATATTTAAACTTCTGTCCTCTGGCCTGAATTAATGAATTCATCAATAAGTCAATCATAACTGTCCTAATGCAGAATGTCGAGAATCTAATAACATCACATATATAATTACTACTACCATAAGGCATTGGGAAGGTAATGCATTTGGCTTTCCCTGCATCAGCAGAATGGTGGTATGGAAAAAACCTGAGCTGCAGCTAAGACATTTAGGACACATCTGACATTATGCCTTAGGAGTTGGACTTATTAAAAATGATCTTACTGTGTGCATCTGACAAACTCTTCACTTGCTTTCCTGTAACACTCATCCAGCCAGTTTTTTAACACATTGGGGGATTTTGCAGGAGTACAAATTAAAATTATCGCAACTCCTATGAAAAGCAGACGGACAGAGGAAAGTGACCTTTTGTCTATGGGAAAGGTGGATCTAAGAGCTCATAATGTATTAGACGGTAGAGAATCCACAAAGAATACTGACCTTAAAATGTCTCAGTTGTGAGAAACTTTTCAGTCAGTGCTTGTATATTCTTAGGACACAGTCAATTGGCCAGGAATCACAAACCCAAGGGAGACTATTCTTTATGGTTTCTTGAAGTTGAGAGAAATCACTGCAATGTCAAGCCTGACTACCTTCTCCTGCAGCTTCAAGAACAGAACCCATCTTCAAAAGTTTTTGCATTAAAGGTACACAAAGTTTAAAAAAGGGCATTAGAAAGAGAACAATGGGAACAATTTAGAAATAAAATAAAAAGACAGAAAAGAAAGAGAATACAAGAACCCCTCCCTGCAGCCCCACTCCCCTTCCAAAAAACCCCCAACCCAAACACTGAAGTGCACAGATGGCAGTATCTGTGCCAAGGAACACAGTAAGGAGGCTTCATTCAGCCACTAGGCCACTGGAAATGGTGACACCAGGAATATATGATTGGGACCCATGCTCTTATGAAATAAAAAGAGACAGCTTGACCAAATTAAACTGGGCTGTGTTTCATTCACTCCATAGGCTCTGACTCATTCAAAGGACATTAGCAGTCACAAAGCTGGCTGCCAACTGCTTCTCTATTCAGTGTTTATAATTGGAGTGGAGGTGGGAGGTGATAAAAGCAGGGAAGAGGCATAACAAGGCCAAAGAATAGAGTGAAAGGTAAAGCTGGCCAATGGAGCTAAAGAGAGGGGATGGAAAACAAATGAGATACCTCACGCTGCCAAAGCAATAAAACAGTGAGAGTCTGGAAAAGAAGAGAGAAAACTGGTGTTCAATCAGGAATGGAGGGGAAATGGTCCAGTAAGAATAAAATGAGTGGCAGATGGAAGATAGGAGGATGGGGTGTGGGGCAATCAAAGACACAGAGTGAAGATAAAGAGTTACAGGGGAGGGAATTAAAGAGCGAAAAGACAGTGTCACTGCACTGAGAACATCAGGAGATCTCTGCTGACTAAAAGTGAGAAGTGAAAACACAAAGGAGTGGGAGAGGGACAATGAGGGGAGCAATGAGATGTTGAAACGAAATAATTGAAACAATACCTGCCACTAAGTATTCCAGTAAACTTGAGAGAAAATACTGCAACAGAATAAGCTGAACTGGCAAGATCTGAAGGTGCACAGAAAGGATGCCAAGCAGTGAGACCAAGGGACTTCAGGATGCGTGTACCTTGGCATGACTTGCAAGATGACCTTGTCAGTGCTTAGATATACCAGCACAGACTCCTTTGAGATGGAATAACTTTATTTATCTTTATATTTTGTCCCATAAGCAGATTCCCTCCTATGAGATATAGTTGCTTTTGATCAGGGATGCTTCCGGTCCAGCAACCAGAGATATCACTGCTTCTGCAGTTCTAAGCTCTTTGCTGGTTTGCAGTTTGATTTGCAGTTTGCCAGCACCCGGTGACTTCCAGACACAAAACTACAAATCTATGCTGTTTGCTCAATTGGGAAACTAGAGTTTTAATACCAAATTTCCACTAAGAAAATCTTAATAGAAAGTCATATTAAAAAAGCCAAGTAAGTCACAATTCATATAAAGGGCACTGTAAATTCTGCAGAGTGACCAGACACAGTAACTTTTCTGTGGAAAAAAACCAAAAGTAGTAAAGTAACAGATGTCATTCTATTTTCAGGGAATGCTCTGAAGTCTATAGGTCTGTAAAGGCAAGTTTCAAAGAAACTTGACATACATTTGACTAATATTTCATTAATTATCTACATTGATGGCCTGAAATACATGGGCACACAAACCCAAACTACCAAGGAATCACTTTTAACACCACTTTTTGAAATCAATACATCTTTCCCAATGGAGAACTCTTTCAGGACTACACATTTCATCGATGCTTCCATCCATCACTAATGTTCTTTCTCTCAGCAAGATCACTATTCAGAGGTGTCCTATTTTATAACTAAGACAGACCTCCAACTTTCTAACCAAGTCTTAGTCATGGTAATAACAGCTTTGTAAGCCATAGTCCCATTCTGGTTTGTCAGGGATTGTAATGCCATGTACAACAGGATCTGTTACATCTCATCTGTACATTATTTTCTCCTAGAACTGACATCTGAGGTAACAAAAGTCCTTTCCCAGTCACCAAGGATTTTATAAGCATTATCAGTACTGTAGTTGATTGCATTATTTGCAGAGAATACTCAGCCATTTACAGTGAAGAAACAGACAGATGCTGTGCTGACCGCTTCAGAGAGCAGCGAAGGACTATTAGAAATGGGGGTTCTAATAGAGCTATTGTGTCCCATTTCACTTCTAATAACTGTGATCTCTTTTTGTCCTTCAGCAGGGTTTCCAAGATGCTAACCACTCAGAGCTTAATAGCTATATAGATTCTCACTAGCCAGCAAAATTAGATGACAGACTAATTTTCTACCAACTTTTTCTTGTGCTTATATTTATCTCAAATGTAATTCCCACGGTATCTAATGGTATTGCAATTTTGCTTCTGTTTTTCACCTATGTTCAGTGACTCATCCAGAACATCTTTAAGCCTTGCAACATTATCCATTGTTTGATTCATTTCCCTATGCATATTTTAGTATCGTTCTCACTGATTCACCTTTTTTTAAAATGTTTTCTAGACTCTTCTAAAATGCATCTTTTTTTTCCCCTTAAAACTTTCCTTTAACTGCCTTTTTCCCTTCTTGTGGAGATTCAAGCTTACAACAGTAATCACCAATTAAATTCCCCTTGAGCTAGACTGGCAAACAAACATTTGTTTTAAGTAAGCTACATAGGTCTTAAGAAAACTAGACATGTGCAAAGAAGTGATGAGACATAAGCCTCACATGGAGTTAATGTATCTCCAGTGTCAAATATCTTTTATTCCTTAAATGTTGTTTTGGAACATGGGAAAAATGACATTAAGAAGTGATATCATAAAAAGAAGGAAGAAAAGTGAATGGCCAGGTAGTCCAGAAGAAAAGGTAAATGAACAGAGTATGCAAAATGAGTAAATGGGCAGCTAGGGAGTAAAACTGAGGAGGAGGCTTGAGAAAACAGCCATTCAGCACAGGGAACAGAAAGCCACAGCAAAAAAAACAACTTTCTGAAAGTCCCCCTCAGTTCCCTAGGTAGGCATATTGGCTTGAAAATCTCTGTAGTTTTAACCCTGTAGGCCAAAAGGTGGAGAGATGGAAAGTATTACCTACACTGCATCTCTCCCCAGGGTGGGGAAATCATGTCTCCCACACTGTTTGTTGTGACCCTCTGAAGAGTACTGGAAGAAGGAGCTACTGCCAATTGTCCCTTCCCCCTGCAAACTAACTTCAGCTGTTTCTGCTGGCTGGAGTCCCCCTTCATCTTTCCTTTATGTTTGCTTCTTTCTGTTAATATCTATTCTCACTTTCATTCCTATTCTTATACCTACACGAATTTTTCATTTACGTTTGCAGTACCACATTATGGTAAAAACTATGGATTTTTTTTTAAATTAAATGATGAATGAATGAACAAAACAACAAAGAAAAAGAGGAACAGAATATTCCACAGTAAGGGACAGAATATAAGAATGCAACTGAAGGAAATAGTGAAAAATAGAGGCAGAAATTCCCACTGTAACTGAACCACTTGCAGAGTATCCATGCTTCATGTTGTGATGCTAAACATTTACAGTTTCTTAATAGCCAGTGGTTCAATTTTCCTAACATAACATAAAGAATCACATCCAAATGACTTCATTTGGAGTTGTGGAAAAATATATAAAAGGAAAATCTGACTTCAGTAAATGAAGTAGCCAAAGCGGTATGGCAATATCTAACATTTCTTAACTTCTAACTCGAAAGCTATACTTGTCTATAGACCCATGTGCATGTGTGAGTGTACACGTATATGTATTGTGTTTGAATATATATGCATAGTAGTCACTCACACATACAAATATGTATTTATGCTTATACAAAATGCATAACATGAGTTTGTAAGGGATAAAATAAACAGTGGCAAAACCATGAGGGAGCTATGCAAGTCATCCTAACTGAGCAATATTAAGCCATAAAACCCCATCATTCATCCTGTATTCTATGTATATTTTACAAATATATTCCTATAAAAATGTTAAAAAGAGTTTTACAAATTTTATGAGGATTATTTTTCATATCCATCTGCTTGTAAAAGCAGGCTCCCTTAGTACTAAGATTCCAACTGTAGAGAGCCCTGAGGGAGAGGAGTAGTATAATTTTTTTTTAAAACCTCTCAAATTATGCAAAGCAGATTTCCAACATATAAAAAGTATCATAATCTTAAAGTCTGTTGTGAGCTAAAAGAATGTGCCAATGGAAATCAGGGATTCTTCCCTGTCTAAGAGTGTAAAGTTTCCATTTTTATACCCGAGATTTGCAAGATATCTCTAATCAGCACAGCTCTAGCATTGAACTGCGCCCAGGCCAGCTCTTCAACAAATCTAACTTTTAGCAGTGTTTGTGCACCATTTGAGAAGATGAAACCATGAAAACCAAAAATTTTTTCTCCTGCAGGCTGTACTAAAACCCATGCAATTTGATATTCCTCAGATTTCTGGAACTGGAAAGCCACTCCAGTTAAACCCTGGTGGGACAAGGGCAGGAGAGTTGATTGAAGTGGCTATAATTGCAGGTAACCACACAGCTTATAAATGATCACATGAATACCTAATGCATGTGGCATTATACAATGTGACACACGAATAAAATAAGTGACCTTTGCAGGAGTCAGATTGGCTGAGCAGGCACGCGAGGGAAACTGCAAGGAGTGGTGTTTGGGAGAAGCCCCACAGGAACCTGCACAACCCGAGTTTAAATTTGTCCTTTTACATATAGGCTACCAACATGTATTATAGATAATCCAAGCAAAAGTTAGAGCTTTAGTTTACACACATGGAAATGGAAACAAGTGCTTTGGTAGTAAATTTTTCAACTCTGGCTTCAAGAAAATGAGTTAAGACAGTTACAGAAGGCCAGTTTCTGAGTGATGATTTTCTCAAAAAGCCTGAAAGATCTAATTTCTCCAAGGGCAAGAGAAAAAAATCTTCTAAGCCTAATAGTCAAAATAATATATTTACATTGCAAAGTTACCTTTCTCTAGCCTCCTAGAAGAAACAGAGGTGGACTTTTAAAGTAAGGGGAAAGCCTCGCGCGACAGAATTTAAGAACCTAAATTTGTGCTTAAGAGAATAAGAATACGTTTAAACACAGATAACTAAAGTAATAATTCATTCTTAAAAGCAATCACTTTGTAATCATATTTTGCTTTCAGCTGTGATAATTATTATTATATAGAGATATTGAATATACAGTAGGGTTACTGGATTAGAACTGCAGTGTACAGCTATTAGTTACGGTGCTGAAAAATTCAGGAAAGTTGATTGATTTATATTGAAAGAATGGTCAGAGCACGATTTAGCCAATATGTTTAAGTTTAAGCTGATAAATTATATATGTACATTAGTGTAAAAATATGAAAATGTAGTGTAAAGCTAAATAAAGATGTACTTGTGCATTTGAATTGCATTATCTTCCCAAAATAAAATTTTTATCTTGATGAAGTTATATGACATAAAGTAAAAGCAAAATACAGATACATATACACATCTGTACACATCGGAAACTTGATAGACAGGGACCAAACCCAACAATCTAGAGTAACCTTAGTCCTTTTAGTTCATTTTATAAATACTCAAAGGATCAGAACAGCAAGTTGAATCAGGACTACTCTTTGCAAGTGGAAATCATTACGTTCTGCTTGGTTTTGCCCAGATTTCTGGGTGTAAGTCTCTGTCTACATGCTGCCAGATCAGCAGTTTGTAAGTGGGTGGCTGAAGCAAGCCAAGATTTCAGTGTTATCTCTTCCAGATTTTTCCGGTGCATTAGTATACACTTTCTGGCTGCAAACAATAACATACTGTATGTGTCATATTGTTAGTACTATGCCTTAATTTCATATGTAAAACCACCTCTCAAAATAGAGCAAAGAGTAAATTAAAAAAGAATGTCATCATACCAGAACTGTGAGAAACTAGAAAAGACAGAGGACCATATTTTCAGGTTCCTTGGATATATCACAACATATGGTCTAGAGAACATTTTATATTTACAACCTCCCCAAAATACAGAATTGTCATTCATAAGAAGACTCTTCTGCGCTTCTGAATTCTGAGAGCCAGAATTTCATCTCATTTTGTCTTTACGGTTGGCAGAAATCCACATTTTCCAATAGCACCTAAGATAAGGCATTTAATTTATCTAAGAAATAATCTTTGCTTTCTGGTCTCTGTTTAAAGGGTCAGGAAGCTCCCTACATACACATGGGCCCACCTAAACCAAAGGTTTCAAATTCAGGAGTGTTGTGCTACTGGGCTGAATTAATTATAAAGAATTTCAGTATTACAACTAAAACCACTTTTTCCCATCCTAGGTACTTTTCAATTTCAAGATTCAAATGGTTATCCTTTTAAACTTTGGTGGAGAAGGATTTTAAACCATGAATAGCTTAAGTTCTCAAATACCAAGATCCATCCAGAGCTCCCATTAGTTTCACTGGGAGTTGTGCAGCAAAATTTCCCATTTTAAAAATATGTAACTCCAATAAATGCAGGAAAACAACTATCACTTTAGAACACTGTTCTAAAAGCACTATAAAGATTTCTGGGAAAAAAAAAGCAGCTGTGACTTTCTGCTGTAACTTAATGTTGCTTTCAAATATTTAACCTATGAAATGTGAATTACATGGTACTCTTAATTACCATAATTTAAGCAGTAATCGTCTTTGAGAAAACAACTTGGTCCCCACCAGTACTGATTTCTGGAATACCAAAAGTGTGAGTATAAATTTCCTTATGTTGCATATAATATAACTTTAATTATTCTACTCTCCTGTCAGTCTGTACAAACTGGTTATCAACAGGTTTTGGCTTCTTTAAGAGAGAGAGTGACCTTAACACACACACAGCAGCCACAGGAGGATCACACTAGAGTTAGGGAAACTCTCCCAGTGCAAGAGCAGCAGGCATTGTCCTGAATTTTGTGGCCATAATCTGTTGAATAACATACTTTCTACAACTTGTACGGTATCTGGAGAACAAACCCAGCACAGAGCTGGCCTGTACTAGAGAAATACTGTCCCCTTCCCAAATCTTAATTAATGTCCAGGCTCCAGTATGGCTAAGAAAAAAACACAGGTTAAATCACTTTAGGTTTGCTCTAACTTTAGACCTTGCTGTTAGCACTAAATCGTACTGTTTTGCACAGCTTCAGTATGTTGTTATAGAGTGTGAAATCTATGCACTGTGTTATATATTCTTTCAGTTCTACAAAAGCTGTGAATGATTACTATTTTGTAAATAAAATTAGAATAACACAGATGAATTGGAGGTTGCTTTGTTGTGGGTTTTTTTACCATTAGCAACCTGGATTTTATATGTCCAACATTTAAATGTCAAATCTATTACAGAATGATGCTTCACTGGAACTTAGAATTAAAAGCATTAGAACAAAGGAGGGAAAACACTTTCATGAGCTTCATCCAGTACACAAAATACCCTCATGCTTTCTGTGCATCTGGATAGTCATACAATGTATGATGGGTTAGAATTATTTTTAAATACAATATGTTTTGAAACAGTGTGCTTTTCATGTTAGGATGCATTTCCAAATATGCTGTAAAAATGCAAGGAAAATGGGTTTATTTAGAAATAATAAAGCAGTTCAGTGAATCAGTCCATCTTGATTACATTGATGCCATCTAGCAAGGAGTCTGATGCATGAAAATTCCTTTATTCAGGGAAGTATGTAAGTTCATGCATAAACATAAACATTTGAGTACCAACCAACTGGGTTAAGCATGTGCTGCTAATTGTACGCGTTCTTGTGCACTGCAGATGAGCAATATTCCTTCCATTGGTAAAGGACTGAATCTAAGCTACAGTATACCCACAATTTTCCAAAAAGAGGGAAATAAAGGTATGATCTATAGGTTATTTGCAATAAGAGCAATGAGTAAATGGTAGGGGAGGTCTAGGTTACCCTAGGATGAAACAGAGATACAGGGACAGAATAACATAAGAAATCTTTGTTAGAAACGTTTCTTCTTATTTATTGAGGAAGTCATCCAACTGAGCAGGTGCTTTAGGGGCAACATTTATAGGCATAACCTGACAGTTTTGTCCTCAGCTTTTGATGTTGCTTCTGTGATGGGAGAAAAATTTCATGTAACATGCCCATCAATCCAGATGAAATTGGGAGGAGATAAGGAAGCTAAGAATAGTTCTCCAAATCAACACATTAAGATTTTTTTACTTGACTGGTATTCTACATTTGTTTTGATAACGAAAATATTCTAAATGCTGATGGTATTTTGCATTTTTTGAAGTAAACCTTAATATACTTTGTAAGAAAATGAAGTGTCAGGAAATTGATTTTTCACATAATTCCTCTTGACAAGATTTATTATTATGAAAATTGTACTTTTCATTAAATGGGCTCAATATACCATTTGTAAATCATAGAATCATAGTATCATTTTGTTGGGAGAGACCTTTAAGATCATCAAGTCCCACCATTAACTTGGCACTGCCAAGTTACCGCTAAACCATGTCCTTCAACACCACATCTACACGTCTTTTAAACACCTCCAGTGATGGTGACTCAAGCACTTCCCTGTTCAGCCTGTTCAAATGCTTGACAACAATTTCAGTGAAGAATTTTTTTCTAATATCCAATCTAAACCTCCCCTGGGGCAATTTCAGGCCATTTCCTCTTGTTCCATCACCTATTACTTGGGAGAAAAGACTGACCCCCAACTCACTATAAGTACTTCTGCCTTGAGGTATTTTCTCACAAAAATTATTTCTAGCCTTTTGCAAAAATAAAAACTAATGTCTCAAGTGGAGACTTCTGTAGCACTTAAAAATGCACAGCAAATAAAGAGTCACACCAAGTAAATTCAGAATAGCTTTCATGATAGTCTATGGAACCTAGTCTATAAATTCTGAAATAAAGGAAGAGGCCCAGAGTGAAAAAAGCACAAATTGAGAGAGGGAAGAACGTATACAAGTAGAATAAATAACTCCCCATGGACTGACATACACTGTGAAAAAAATTACTTATTTTACTTCTGACATATATATCAGACATTCAATTCTCTTGCTAGTAACTAATTATGGTCAAAGTATGCAATTCATTATTCATACCATTTTAAGAGAAAACTGTCACGTCCAGTGCAAAGACATTTTGCAGTTTCTGACCTCAACTGTGCTCTGGCTTTTAATAAATGTTGACTAGAGTTAGTCTGATTCATTAGCGGCCTCAAAACTTCCTATTCAGATGGTGTGCCATCTACAAATACAGCAGCTTGCACGTCCCTGCTCATCTTCCCATTGAGAATAGAAGACAGCTATGTTAAAGCAGAACGAAGTTTGAAGCCTCTGTAGAAATACGAGAGCACTGGTTAGAAAAGTGGACAAACTACTCCTTTTGATAATAATGTATTTTTGCATTCTCTTGGTTTGGTACTTCTGGGTGGTGTGGTGGTTTTTTTTAAATACCAATATTCTCAAGCAGCACAGATCTGTATGGAAAGTCATAAAATTCACACTCCTTACCCCAGGGGCAAGAATGACTTAATTCACAAATAAATAATTAGGCAGATTTACAAAATGCACATTATTTTCCCAAGTGACTGGAACGGCTCCAAGCGATTAAATACATAATTAGGTAGTTTTTCTAAAATGCTTATTATTTACCTGAGAGTCTCATCGCAGGCTCTCTGGTAAACACTGTCTCCCTGCTAGCAGTTATTACCAAAACCGCCTCCATAATTTCCAGCCTTCCTCCAGCAGTGATAGAAAGAGAGGATATTACTTGGGGCAATGGATCATGAAAAGCAAAATCTGACTGTGCCAGGCAGCCTATTTAACTGACGAGCTGAGCTTCCTTTGTACCTGGCACTGTGCTCTTTCTTATTACAAACACAGTAGAAAGCAAACAAAAGGATTTTTCAACTCTTTTGGTACTTTTCAACTTTTGGTACTTTAGTTTGTGTTTTAGCTGGCCAGAATTCTGTGAAGGCTGAAGGCTGTGCCTATGGGTGTTTATGTGCACGCATGGCTACAGATGAAAAGAGAGAACTCTCATTAACTGTTTTCTACCTGGTAAGGATAATAAAGAAAACATCATTTGTTAGTCACAAAACAAATCAGCAAGCCCCCAAGCCCCACACTCCATTTGACACCGGATTTTCTTTCCCAAGCAGCTGTCTTGGGCCAAGTTATCAGACAGGACCAGCCTTCATTTGTAACTCCTTCCATTGCACCTCTCCTGGGGACATGCAGCCACAGTGTCACACGTGCAACAAGTGAATGTGAATATTCCTGCTCACAATTCACAGGCTGGTGTCTAAGCCGGGCACAGAGACACGGGAAAGCAAAGGTCAGGCAATGAGACCTTGCTGGTTCACCTATGCAGCCAAGGGACAATAACAAACGCCCTTTTCCTAGTGATCACAGACAATAAAACTGACCCTCAGAAGTGACCCCTTTACATTACTCCACCTCCAGAGTCAATTTTCCTTACACTTTATTCTGCCCAGAGGCCTCACTGCTTTGTGGTCCTTACAGAAGAGATCAAGAGTGACTGGAATCTCAATTAGAAAAAAGAGGGCAGGAGAAGACAGCAAGGCATGACAAGGTGAGGGAGAGAAAAAAAAGATGAAAGGAGAAATGAAGAGCAAGAGAAAAAGAGATGGAAAAGAATCAGAGGGTGAGGCAGTAATATTTAGGGATCAACAAATAAGGCAACAAATATGGGAAAAGAACAAATGCAATGGCAATGAAGGACAGAATAGAAATTATTTTTCTTCTCAAAAAGAAGAAAAAAAAGAAAAATTAATTGTGAAAAGAAATAATGTAGAATCAGGATAGGCTTAGGCTTGGTGGGGGGGAGGGGAGGAAAAGAACAAAGAGAGAGAAAGACATCAGAACAACTAAGCAGGAGACTTATACTGTGCGTACCTTTTTCACTGTATTTCCCAGTAAGATGTTTTGTTTGTCTGTTTTATAACACCTTCAACTAAGCTATTTGAATCACTTTATATATGTGTAAAACACATAGTCACAAATATTTGAGAAGTTCTTCAGAACTCTAATTTGATGTTAATACAATAAAATTCTGCCCTGGCTATTTTGGCCTTTTCAATAAAAGTCTATCAGTAAAAGCATTCTTGAAGCGTCTCGTGCGGTGTCAGTCACAGAGCTGAAGGTGGAGTCACTGAGGTGTGCACCAAGTAACAACAACTGCACACTTTGCCAGGTCATTGCTTTTATAGCAGGCGCCTCATTTTTTATGAGGTTTAAAAAGAGACATCTAGGGCAAAGGGGAAAAGAGAATAGATGAAAACAGGTACTGACAGGCAGATAGTGAGAGTCTCTGCGAGTGCACCAGGATGCTACTAGTTCCTCTCAGTTTCAAATAGAACTGTTCCTATAACATTCTGACCTCTGTTACAAACAAACAGATTGTAGGATGCATCTTGGTGCTTCAGTCTAGGCCTGTTCAAAGCATGTGAGGCATAATATTCCACATGTTATGTAATCTTATGAATGTTGCTGCATTACAACACATTATTTACTGTTGAAATTCATCCCTGATCCTTTGCAGCAGGCAAAGTATGCAAAGATATTGACAGGAAATGTGTGAATACTGTTCAGACTTCAATTGTCAGTGAAGGACACAACTAGTGAGGGTCTGGCAAGTTTCACTTCCACGATCATTTCAGCAATGGGAAAGTCTTATAAGAGAACCTCCTTTACCCACATTTTCAGGCCATTTAAGCAATGCATACACAAAACATAAGTTTCACTGTCATTCTCAACTAACTGTATCTCTTCTGCTTTTTCTCTCCTGAATTATGTACTAGGAAAGTTCCTTTTTAGGGGGTGATCCTGATTCTGTCCAGCCATGCTATTCGACTAGACTCTGCAAATTGCAATGTTAGTGTTCTTGCAGATATTTAAAGGTCAAAACATAAAATACTGCAATAAATATAGGGATATTAAATTGTTCTGGTAGATCCTATTGTCCTGCTACTTTTATTGAAATAATAAGGCTTTGCTTTTAAACATTGCTTTTAAAATGGAAAAATGAAACATATACATTTCTAAACCATCCCAAATTTATCAGGCATCGAAGTAAAAAATGCTACCTGTAAGCCTCTGAATTTAAGCCTCTTGAAGTTCCTTTACAAGACTTTCTTAAAACTCAACGTCTACCTAAGCATATGTTTTTTTTATCTTAAAGAATCTAGACTTATTTCCAAATAAGGCTACTCTGTTATAGTCACGTGGTGGCAAATCTGCATAAGCAATAGCTTGACAGTTTAGCAACTTCTTATTGTAAGAGGCTGTGACTGAAATCCAAACGTATTTGACCAGTATCTCTTTCTATAGTCTTCTCCTACCTGCCTGTGGTCAGTGCCATTGCTCTATCTACCCTCTCTCTTCAAGTTTCAAACCATCCAGCAAAAAACCCCTAACAAATCTCAAGCAGACAGATTACAATTGCAATATCCAAGGAACAATTCTTGAAATTGGCCTATGGCATCAAATTTTAAGGAAAAAAACTGAAGTGTGATACTTCAGTCAATACCAAGACTGACACAGTTCAATGTACAGATGTTCAGATTGCATAAACCTTTTACTTTGTAGTTAATATGAAAGGATCTTGATAAAAGCGCTGCAGATTGCATCTTAGTAGCATTTCATCAGTGCAAATGACACCATGCTGTTCCACCCTCACTCCTGATTTCCACAAAGTGCTTCAGCTACAAAGAGGTGGTTTGATTTCCACATTTACAAGATCCTTTTCTGCATTCTTAGGGAAGGAAACAAGGCTACCAACTGACAGTAGGTGACATGATGGCTTTTGTAATGTGAGCATGGATTCCCCATGGACCAGAATGAGAACACTAAGTTATTGCATACCGACCTTTCATACATCACCGATTTCAGCCACCACTATATTGGACTATAGCTGACCTAGATACAGAATGAAAATCTCTTTTCTAAATCATACACCTTATCTCCTTTCCCCCCCATTTCTTTCTTTTCTTAAAATACATTTCTGGGGAAATAGAATTTATTGAGATGCAGTTTGAACCATGTTACTTTATATAACCCTCACTTGCACCTACATTGTGCAATCATTTGACACATCTGCTATATCAAGAACAAATCTGATTTAAGAGTTTTAATAAGAACTTGCATCAATTAATTATAACAGATTGGTGATTAGTAGTATTATTTATATGCAATATTTTTGTACCCCTTATAATGCTGATGTCTGCTTCACTGGGATTAATTATTTTCATAATTTTGTCTAAGTAGTAATATAGAAAATGTCAAAAAGGAAATTAGATTTTCACTTTCCAGACACAGAAATTTAATTAAAGCCAACTCCTCGTTGAAGGGGAATGTCCTTAGCTGGTTCTGTGATATGGCAGCAGCTCTACATGCTGCCATGTGGGAGACTAAGGCTCAGAAAGTGACTCAGGGAATATTAATCACCAGGCTTCAGAGACTAAACACATGCTGAATGTGCCACAGTTGGTCCCAGCAGGTTATTTATGGAGTATATAAGGAGCAGACAGTAATGATTTCTTATATAGGCTGCAGCTTGCACAGCCCACGTCAGAGGTGGTGCTATACTGAAAGAGACCCTCTGATCAGATAAAAACTGATGCATTAGGAAACCTCTAATTATCCAGGTATGAGAGGTCAGCTTCCCTCATGCTGGTCTCATGTAAGATAAACACCTCAAGCGCATTCCAGCTGTGAAAATCAGCATCTTCTATAGTCCATTGGACATTTTTAGGACAAACACTCAGATGTCTCCAGTCTGTGGTATTCCATAAGAAGTGGTCCACATAAAAACCACTGAACTACTGTCATTAAAAACTAAACTCCCAGCCTTGCCAAAATGTGAGCGAAGCTGGGAGCATTATTTTCTCATTTTACCTACCCTCCCTCTTTAGATCTTTTTTCTTTCATTCTTTGAATAGTCACCAACACTTCTCCTTAATGCACTGCCTCTTTTGCCTCTCTCTCAGTTCCTTCCCTCCTCTTCCCCCTATTCCCTGTATGTTATTCCTTCCTTCCAATAATCTCCATTATGCCCAAATTTCACCCAGAGTCTTCCTCACTAACTGCCCACAGACAAGAATGGGAGCACCAAGCAAGGTCATCCAGAACTTCTAAGCACCATCCAGAGACAACTGAATCTAGCAGTGATTCAAAGTGAATCTGCAGCCATGAATGAACACAAAAGTTTCTTGTTCAGAAGCTGATCCTTATTTCTTAAAAAATATGTTTTTCTGGAGAAGACAGACTTCAAGGAAATACAGTCAAAATCGTACTTGCTATAACAGCACTTCTAGGAGATGAATTAGAAAACAGCTTGAATTAAAAACTTTTCAAGCATTTGAGAGCAAAGTTGATGACTACCAAGAATCTATCACTTGATTTCATTGTTCATGCAGGCAATGATTTTTCTCAATCGGATGGCATCTTAAAAGTGACTTGCCAACCCTAAACCCACAGCAAGTGATTATTATAAGATAAAGCAACATGGGCATAAGCGGTCTCAGTCAGAATGAATACCTTTCATTTCCAAAGACAAAGTCACAGCTTTCACTGACTTCAGTTGAGACAAAAATTCACCTCCACTTCAGCTGGACGTAGAAATGATGAAAGACAGATAGACACCCCCTCTGCCTCCCCACTTTTGCCACTGTTTCAGTATGTCTATTTTACTTTAATGCTGGACATCTTATTTTATAGGACAAGAAGTTTCCTTTGAAAGTTCATTCCTAGTTGCTCTTAAAGCCAATTAATTTCTAAACAAGATTTTTTCATTATCTCCTGTCCTTCATTATTACTAGCCAGAGTAAGCCCAACGTCACTGTCATCTCCATGCAATTACAAAAGAAATATATTGCAACAGAAGAACTAGTCAGAGATAATGGAGCAAAACACCTACTGTAAGACATCTCATGCTGAATTTAATTATGGCAAGGCAGATTTTTGTGAGGATCACATAGTATGATTTCCCTGTAGTTGTTCCCAGAGAATAATCCAATGCCTGCCTCAAATATACCATGGGATCAACCTCTGTTTGTTCTACAGATTTTGAGGTTGTTTAGATACGGAGTTGGCAATCTGCTGCTACAGAAACCGAGCAAAGACTTGAGGGAACAAACCCCAGACATAGCTGCTCGAACTTCGGTCAACACTAAAAATGGAAATGAAGGCGCTGTTGTGACTTCTAACTATGTCCTTTGAGCCAGCCTCATGTGCCTATGCTAGTAAAGGAACACAAAAAACCACTTGATCCACTGTTGGTTCATGTTTATTTTATGCCCACGGTGAAGGGAGAATAAGGAAAACCATAAAAAGTTCCTCAGGAAACTGCTGCAAATTCAAGTAACTCTTGAGAGCAAAAATCGGGTTTATCTATATGCTTTTGGTTCCCTTCTCTGTCAAAGTCTGGTTACAATATACTTGTAATCACTTGAATGAAGTCAGGTTAGCCGCACCTACTAGACCAGGGTAGAAAGCAGTCTAGCTCTATTCTCTGAGAAGCTTCCAGCAATTTTAAGAAATAATAGTGGAAGTGAACGATCTTTTGTCAACAAGGCTGTCTCCTCCAGGGACTGCACAGAGCTCTGCCACTTGTTCAGCGTACATACAGTCTTATAGAAAAAAGTCATTACTCACATATTGACCGAAAGTTAAAAAGAGGGAAATTAGAGGAATCTACTTCTAAAACACTTTAGGAGTGAAAAAGAAGCAATATGCTCATTGGAAAAGCAATGTAATGAAACTGACTGCACCTGGGTTCCAGCATAAAGTGTCAGTGATCTCTTGTGTAACCTCTATGTGATTTCTTGCCTCTGCTTCTCATCCCATGTTTTAACTACACAAATAGTAAGCCCAAAGGGATGGACGTTGCCTCTTACTAAGAAATATATACAGCAATGTCAATGGAGTATGCTGAAACTACCATAATGTGCATAATAAAATAGTAATGGTAATAGTATGTATAAACACTATAAATAGGATAGTAATAGTAACAGTAACGGTATGAATATGAAGAAGGGAAATAATCCCTAATACTTATTCTGCCCATAATACACAGGAAAGATACGATCAGAACTAATGAGTAGACTGAACCATCTGACATCCTAAAAAGGGAAATGATCTAAGGTTCACTTTCATCAAACCAGTGCATGTGTCTACTAGCCTGGATAATCTGCTTTTTAAGAAGAACTTTTCAGGATTGATAAGAAAAGGGTTTCCTCCTCTGTAACACCCTTCACCACCGCAGTCCTTGCGTTCCCTCTGCTGAAGGAGTAACCAGCTTCCCCTTGGGGATAATAAAAAGAAGCAGCTTACTGGGCATGCAACCCCTCTTTAGACTAGACAGTAGGGTTCAGCCATGGTAAATTAATGATAGAAAGAGTCCAGGAAAAAGGAAAAAAAAAATCAGTCATTGCCAAATGCTCTTCCAAAAGATGCTCTTAGATCCCTTTAAGAACAGGAAAAAACATGATTGTATATCTGCATTTTCCCTGTCATGGGCAATGCTGGAAAAAGAAAACTGCAATAGAACTGTCACTGCAAATTCTCTGAAAACTGTAATTGCTTGTTTATTAATTCCTCAGAGTGGAAAAAACCTCTTCTAAGATGTACAATACACAAAAAATAAAAAGCATTTCTCCAGCCTCCTACACCTGCCTCTGTACACTCAGATATTTCATACCAACAAGAAATTAGAAAAAGTTTATAGCTGTCAAGAACATAATGCCCTCTAAATATTAAACTTAAGGAGCATTTTGAAGAACTTCTTAAAACTGCAAATGTGTGTGCCTTGAATCCCTTTTATTTTGTTCCTCTAATAATACACTGCCATTTCCTGCATTTTCTGATTTCCTAAGTTACCTCGAATATTTTTAAGAAGGGTTATTGGCAAACACAGATTTCAGAAACTGCTGACGTATTGAGTCTTCACACCAGGTAAATCTTTTTTCTTGTATCAACTGGTGCTCTCTTCCATTTTAGGCCCCACTAAACTACCTCTGCATCCTCATTACATTCTTGAGAAGGCTCTGTTCATAGATCTGCTTTCACTAACCTCCACTTTAAAAGCCCCTTGCACACAAACACCTTCCTAAATATAATGGAGATTTTTTCTGTAACAGAAAAGATTCAAACACACTCTTTGGAGTGATCAAATCAAATGCAGTTTCCCTCCTTCCTTTGATTTGCAAACTTTGCTTAGGCTACCTATTTATTCTCCCGTTTTCTTTTTGAGTACTAGGATTTTGAAAGATGATTCAGAGATTCACCACTGCAATGACATCCTCCATAGGAGTAAGAACATACTGCTATTATACAAATAGCATGTAACGGGTATAAAAAAATTAATCTTAATACATATGCGTCCTCAATCATTCCCCAGAAGGTTTCTTGCAATGGAACATGGCTCTTAAGGTACTTTATTATACTTTAAAGCTTTAGTCCTTTTTATTAGCAGTTCCATACACAAACTGATGGTAATTTCACTTATTTATTTATATTATCTGTGTGGTAAAATCAGATTACTTGCAGATACAATAGTGCTTTACAGTCATCAGGAGAACTGCGTTTTTTATCTGGATTCCTTTAAAATACATCATGCATATGATTACTTGTAAGAAATAAACTGATGCAAAGACATTTTTGCAAAGTGCCTACAGCAGTGTAAAACCTTGCCTTTCCTTGGCTTCACCAACTTTTCTTCTACCAAAGATCTGTGAAAGTTTATTTTACCCTGTGGACCAAGACCCATAGTGCTGTAATGCTATTTTAAAAATGAAGCGGTGTTCATAGAAAGAGTAGTGTTTAAATGGAGTAATACACTGTATATTTGTATACAATTCCTGCTTTGAGGTAATGCTATGAGATTCTTTGCCCTGCACAGTAACTAAATAACCATAAATGATCTTTCATGCATATGCAAATCTGTCCCTCTAAGCACCTTATTAATTATTTCAAAGATACTTGGAGGTCACCATTCATGGAAATTTCTATGCATGAAGCCTCATTAATACAAGACACCATACAGAGAGATGGGATAGATTTTTGTTGCCATTTAACAAGGGCAGAGAGAGTATAATCTGTAATGTTTACTTTTTTATTTTAATGACCAATGAAATCCAGCCAGCTCCTCTCTATAAGTCCTTGCTCTGAGCTGATACAGTGGGTTTGAAGGAGGGGGCTGCTGCCACACTGCTCTGAACAGCTAATCCTGTCAATGCACCAGTTACCGTGCGCAGAGCTCTGGTCCTCAGCGCTGCCTGTTCTCAGCTGGAGTAGCTCTGCCTGGCACTAGATTAGCAGCTAAATGCTAAGGAATTGATGTTGCTCTTCCAAAAATCACAGCAATGACACATTTGGTGTTGGAGCAAAGTGAAGCTATGGCATTATCAAGGTGATCTATGATAGCTCATCAGCTGAGATGATAACCTTCTTCCAAACACCTATCATCTCCTGCTTAATTAGGCCACTTAACAGAAGTCAAAAGAAAACAAGGATGTAACCGCACAAAATACCTGAATACAATAACAAAATGCATCTTCTGGTATATCTGTGCCAGGAAGCAAAAATTAAACCTACTTGAGAAACACTGTTTATGTGAAATCCCTAGATCCTTTCCAGCTCAAGTTATCATACACATGTGATAACACTGATCTTGTCTGTCACAGTGACCCTTTGCTGTAGCAGCTGCTGTTTATTTTTATTCTTTGTGTGTCTGGTGCTTTCACCTCTAGATTGATCCAATAGAAGATATAAAAAACTTGCTATATTGGTACATTCCCTTGATAAAAATCGGGAACAGTGAGTCAAATGTTAATGGAAACTGCAGGCTATGTTCATTATGTTATCTCTATTTTGAAAAACACTAGAATGAACAGAACTAATTGGAAGTGCAAACAATTTAAATACGCTTAATTACAAAACCAAACCCTCCTGTACAGTTCTAGGGCAATGTGTGCACATATGCCTTGAAGAAATGGACTAGTTTTTAAGGAAATACTTGAAAATGGAAAAGCAAAATAATTTTTACCAAATCCAAACTTGGAACGCTAGCATTTTCTGTTCAAGACACCATAAATACTACTTCAGTATAAGTCTGTGATGTTTAAAAATACATGTATTAATACAGACTGTTTTGATCTGTCTCTGCAACCTGCTCACCTACCATAACATAAATCTCATTACACTAAATACAACTTTGTTTTGTATTCCTTTTAGAAGCAGGCTCAAATCAACATCTAACCTTTCAATAAAGCTCAGATGCAATATATTTTGCTTTGAGACATGCTCTGTTAGAGATAACACTTATTAAACAAACATTGCCACAGAAAAGTCTTTTCTTGGCATGTCCCATGGTATTCATTCCAGTCAAGGAGAAATAATTTTAGGCTTCACTGAGGTAATTAGAGAAAGTTGTGTCAAAGAGTTCTTTATCATCCTCACATGTAAATACAACTGCAAATTGCAGTTGCAAAAATGAAGATTCTGAACTGTAGATCGCAAAAATACAATCTTATACTATTCAGTTGGAATGCCATGATAAGTGGATAAGAAAATCACATGATACTTTTCTGAATGCTTCTTAATTGAAGTCATCGCTGATGAAAGGTGCTGGATCCATAGCTATGAAGGAGGCTAAATTTCTTTGTAGCTGAACAGTAAGAGAGAAGGCAACTCAGGCATTCTTCTTCTTCACGAGCATGATGCAACTCACCTCATGACTTTCTCAAAGGACAAAAAGTAGTCACCAGTTCTGAACTAAAATGTAAGCTAATTCTAGAAACCAGTAAATCTCTTGCATACCAGAAAGTCAGGTTCAGGTAGCTGCAGAATTGAACCAGTGAAGTTACAACTGCACTGATAAGATTCTTCATCCTACAAAGCAATCTGAAAGATAATGCTTACAAATGCTTTTATTGATACAGAACTGATAACACAACAAGGAGAACTGCCAGAGGTAGCAATCAATTTTAGGTGCATATGGAATATTATTTAAAACCACAAATACTCAGAGACTGTGATTGAGAACCTCACCAACTCAAAGCTCACCAGCACAGTATAAAGTCAGTGCTTCTTAGAGACAGCCAGGCTGGCTGGCTCTGAGCACGCAGGTATGCCTAGACAGCACCACACACCTCTGTGCAGAGATACCAGCACAGCTCCTGAACTAGTATTTGTCTTCAGCAGCCTGACAGAAGTGGCAAAGAGTCTGACCTATGTCCTATATGGACACAACTATACGTCCTTCCCTTCAGCATCACGATTCGGCTCTCGGTCAAGAATCTCTGTACTGCAAAGCACTGCACTGAGCTGTGCCTAAACTATGCACTTCACTGGCACAGGGCAGCACCCCTGCAGGGATTTTTCCAAGAAACATTCTTCCTAACTGGACAACAGAGAGAAAATTTATTGCAATTGTATTATTATTACTATTACTACTACTTGTAGTACTACTTTAATGTATAGTATTATGAAACTAACTTTCCAATTTGAGGAGTTCTGAAACTCTGAATAAGATTAGCAGTATTTTAGCATTTCCACATTTAGGTATTTTAACACTTTAAGTACAACACAGCTGAGTCTAGAATGGCAGCAATAGCTGCTTTTTCATTCACAACAGAACCCTATCTCATTTGAATAGCAGAAGTACAGTCCTCCTTTGTACAATCTTTAAGGTCTTCCTTTCTTAGGCCCTTCTCACCTCTCAAAGACTGAAATTATATCTTTGAGCACTTCAGCTCTGTCTTCTTGCGTTTTCTCCTCATCCCATCCCTTCTCTGCTTCTACCGCTCAATTCCAATAGTGTTCAACACACAGAATAAAACTTCTACACAGAAAAACTAGAGTCGCAAGACACACAGAAAAATCCCAGTACAAGTTTTGTGCAGCATGACTAGCAAAGGGTTTTCAGACGGCAGAGGTGGGAGGGCCACCAGTTTAATACAGCAGCCTGAACTGGAGGAAGCACTGTGACACTCGCCATGGCTGCAGGGAGGCCCACAAGAGAGGAGAAAGACAAGTGGCATGCTGCCCCACTGGGATAACTCATTAACCTAAGGAGCCAACAGGAGAACAGGGAAGAGAACTGATAAATGGGGTGGAAAGGGGTGGATTCATCTCAAGAAGCTAATTAATTTGTGTGGGTGGAGAAAATGGATTAACTTTGGGAGAAGCAAGGAGGGAGGCTGAGAGTACAGACTGACCACACAGTACTATAGTAATGTAAAGGTAAGAGCACCAGGTAGAAAGTTCCTGTTAGGCTCCTCATGACAAGTTTTCTCACACAACATTAAAAAGTGTTTTGTGCAGTATGACATCAGTGTGTAAATGCAGCAGCAGAGCAAACTGTTGGGGGAAGGAAAATGAGACCTGGCAAGCCAGCACATAAACAGCAATTCTAATGAAATATGAACTGATGACCACTGCTAGATTGCTCCTGAAGCAATTAAGAATAAGTAATTTTAAATGGTTCTGACTACTGTACTTTCAATATCCGCAAAGCACACCCTCTCATTAAGTAAATGCCACTCTCCTAAGAAATTTTGTCAATTTTTCTCCCATCTAGTGATTTGAAACTTATTTGTCAGCCATTCAGGTAACCAGGCAAACCCATCTTCTATGCAGCTTCTAATATGTTGGAAAATGATTCTCATACCACTACACAGCACTTGTGACAAACATATATCAACATATGCAAATTTAGCAACTGAAAAAATAAATTCTAATCTATTTCTTCACTGCAAAATTTTGAAGAATTTTGCAGTTCATGAGCCAGTGTAATGAAATCAATTCTCAAAACACATCTTTCAGATTCAGTGTAAGCTTTGTTTAGTTAAGTCAAACTTTGTTTCCTACTCAGGTAAAACAGATAATCTACAGCCTTCTCAGGGTTGTAGATTACATTTGCAGATCTGCATTTCACTCAATGAGGTGACAATTAGTACCAATAACTTCATCAACAGGAAGGCTATTTGAAATTCCTATTGCAGTCCTTTTTTATTAGTACTTGAAGACAGGCCAAGAAAGTTAAAAAGTTCCTGAATTTGAAATTCAATGTGGAGGTCAAGGTGTTTTTTCTTTAACCAGAAGTGTAGCCCTTCATGATTACCAAATAGTAATGTGAAGAAAGTATGCACTTCTTTTTAAAAAAACATCCTTTGTAACCCAGTTAATTCACCAGTTTACATGCTCAACAAGACCCACTTCAGTATTAAAATATTTTCTCCATGAAATGAAACAACTTCTATGAAAACAGTATAATTCCACAGATATACTCAAAACTAACAGATGATTAAAAAAATCTTGCCCTGAAATCAAAATAATATAAATTCTTAAAAAGAAAATTAGCCGAAACATACCTACGCAAGGGAGGGAATAGCCCAGCTCCGGGTCATGGATGAACTGACGGTCATTCAGCATAGTCACACAGTACAAGTGGAAACAGTCGAGGCAAATGACGTGACGGTGCACACACTGGAACACAAGCACAGGGCTCCTGTTAAAAACAAAACAGTGAAAATGACAAACAAGGAATGGACTGAACTCCACAAAAAGCTTTATTTCAAACTTCTAATTTTATAATAATTTTTCTTTAGTAGTACACAAGATTATTATGTACATAAACGAGAATTTAGCCTGGCATATTGCAGCAGTTTTAAAGAAAGGTGGTACCTACCATTAGTCAGATGCGACGAAAAGGAAATAAGTTTCTACTGAAAGTTGAAACTTTACTGAAAACTGGAGCCTAAAGCAAGAAAAGTGCTTTAGTAACAGAAATCCTTTGTATGAGGTGAGGTAAGATGGTAAAATATCAAATGGTGTTAGATAGAATTAAATAGAAATGTGACCAGCTAGGAAAGCTAAATAGGACTTTGTGAAGACCACCCTGAGCCTTCAGCCTCTAAAGGCAGCCATTGGAATGCTACATTGAGGGCATTCCCTTAGCAATGTAATTCAGCTTCTGGTCAGAGGTATGGGAATCAATTTGGAAGCAAGCCAACTAAACTTCAATGCTATATATAAATACCTACACGCGTGTTAAAGAAGAAATTCCCCCTATAGCCAATACACTTAGTGGAGGCTGGAGCTGATCAGCCTCCAGGTATCTACATTAGGGTGAGCTAAATCACCCACTTGGCTTCATTTTCTGTATGGACTAAATCTTCATGGACAATTATGGAAGCTCAGTTACCCCCCATACATGCAGACACCTACACGGAGACAATTAAATATGGGTATGCCAAGCTTGACAAGATACTGCTTGTGGAGATGCAGAGAGGTATCACTTGGAAAAAGTGAGGGACCAGCAATTTTACTCCTGAGCTGGCCTGCCTTCAGAAAACTTCCAGCAGTAGCTGCAGCAAGGAGAGGCAGTGTCTCCCAAAATCCTGCTCAGGACCAGCACACTGGAGGTGAAGGAGAAAATGAGTAAGATAGGAAGTATTACATACACATGAAATGTGTCTTCACTGCAGGAACACAGTGACAAACGTAATGAGATTGCTCTAATATAAGCTAACTTCTGCTAACTCCTGATGGACATAACTGTCAACTCCAAAATAATGACTGTGGCCCCTTTGAAAAGTGTATGTGTTCTGTAATTGTCATACGATACTGCTTGCTTATCTTTTCTCCTTGAGAGAAAAGATACCAACCTCAAGTATCAAAATTGGAAAAATAGAGATGCATTAAGCTGAAAAGAACAGTGAGATTCCCACTCAAATGCTGAAATACTTAACTCCTTTTTTTTATCTGCAAGCAAACACAGGTAGAAATGTGTTAAATGTTCCTTTTTTTTTAATAACTAAGATGAAGGAGATTTATTTTTAAAAATAAAAGGAGGAATTCTTATATATTCACTGTACTCCAGGAGATGGATATTAAAATACAACATCAAATACAGCAAGTCTTGTGATAAAATCATTAGTTAGCAATACAGCTATAGCTTCTATAAATCCTGCTAGATGATGCTTTGAAAACCCACTGAAATAGTAAATCACCAAGCCTTCAATATGTGAATACAGCTCCAAAATGTAATCAATAATAATTTCAGATACTCTATATAAGCATTTAATCTTCCATGAGAATATGCTTTAGAGTTGCACATACTATAGAATTCATGGCAGTGTGTTGGTATCTCCAAAAATATAATCTCTGTGTTTTAAGGATTTTGTTGAATAAAGCAGCTTAAAAACTGAATTAAATAAAACCTCCCTATTACTAATCCTTATTAGTTGCCCACTTGCTGTTCTGAATGTAACAAACAATAATTTTGAAAAGACAGCTGTAAGGCAAAATGAGAAGCTGATCTGTATCATTTTAGCTCTGGATGGTCCCAAAATCATTATAGAGAGCTAGAGGAGCAGTTATTTTGTCCCAAAGGTGCAAAAGTCCCCATGGCTCACCAATCAAATGTAAATTCAAGAAATCTTCCTGAAATGCACATATAATCAAATCTGCCTATGGCTTTAATGGATCTCTCTCTTTTAGTGTTAATGCTCATTTTTAGTGCTTCAGTACCTGAGTATCTTTAGTTTCATGGGAAGCTCCCTGGATCTAAATTCACACCTCTCTGATCTTCATTTCAAAGACACAATATATCTTGCGTGTGAGCAGAGATCCACAAGAGAAAGCTATCAAAAGCTGAGCATCTTAAAAATCCCAGGTCAGAAATGAAAATGGCATTATTAAGACTTACACCTAAACTTGTACAAAACCAAGACTAACAGCACTTCATTATACAAATGAATTACTACAGTTAGATACTAATGTAAATTATTTTGTGATAATCAATTTTGTTTCTTAATATATTAATTTTTTTTAAAATCAAATTATATTCTTCTGAAAGGGCACAGCCATATACGTACACATTTAAAATGCATCTTTAGGAACAACATTAATGTTCAAATGTGTTATCTTTTTAACACTATCAGACTCATAAACAATGCATACAAACTAGATAAAAGTCTGGGTTCTGACTGTGTCTGAATGTGTGTCAGAAAGCTTAGCTTTCACAGCTATTACACTGCCTGATAATTCTGCAGCCCACAGTATCTGTGTCATAAGGCTTTGACAAACTCAATCTGTATGCAATGCAGATTTATCCAAATTCATTTGGCACTGGAACAGTCACTGCATTCCAACATTTGGAGATTTTGCATCAAAAGAAAGCACTTCTAGTTTAAAATAGAGATAAAAGTATTGTTCCTGAGATCAGTAAAGATGAAGATGTATAGACAATGTTCATAATGCCCAGGTGAAGCTAGTAAATACTCACTTAGGATATCCCCAAGGGTTATTAATAGAAACCTTGCTTGAACCAAACACAATTTATTTTAGAAAAGAGCACTATGAAAGTCAAAAAATTTGCCATATAGTGTAACAAGGGCCCTTGCTCAATCTAACATAACAGTCGAGTAATGTAAATCTGATGTACATTTTAGAAGGTATTTCATAGGTTCCATTTACATAATGTGTTTGGCTGAATTAGAGGCTTCATGAGAATAATATATAAGAAAAATGTTTCTCATAGCAAGGGATAAATTGGTCCTTTTTGTTCGCCAATTAGGAATGTAACCACTTTTAAAAATTGAAAATCCAACATTACGATGCATCACAGAAAATTTCCATAATAAGTCACTCGCTCCTGTGCTCTGATTCCTTTTCATTAGAATTCTATCAGCATGCATTTACTTAAATGAAAAAGAAAAGAGTACCTAAATGTTTCTGCTTCATGCTATTACTGTTGGATAACTGTGTGGCACAACAACAGCACGGTTGGAAGCGCTATCTGGTCTGTACGCTCCTTCCTCCTTCTCTAACTGGGAAGCAGCAAGACTGCAACAGTATACTGGCTAGATAAAGATAGGGAGATTTGATCTTGTTTAGATAAGAAAACCACTGGGAAATAAATTGTTCTAGTATATCCCAAAATCTCATGACGGTTATTAACGTACTGAGAGTGAGTCCAAAGGCTATGAATGTGAGGGGCTACTCAGCATAAGGAATTATTTGCAGACATGCAGTGGATTAACTTGTACATCTTTCAACACCTACTGAAGAAAAATGTGGGGCAATTTGTCCCCTCCTTGGTCTTATCCTTCATATTTTGAAAAAAAGCTTTACTGAGTAAAGGTTAAACAACACACCACATATATCAGTCCATTACTTTTTAGAAAATATGAGTAGCCACAGTCTGAAGCACTTTGGACCAAGGAATATTTGTAAGCCTGTAGAAATCTGTGAAAAACACGTTGGACAAATCTGCGAAACCCCCTCGAGGTCATTTCTAGGTGACAGTTGGATTTTTCTCACCTCAATCTCAAAATCTTAACCAAATAATAATAAAAAAAACCTTAGCAGATGTCTATAAGGCTGCCTTGCTGTGATTACAGTCAGTGAAGCAAAAATAGCCATTTGGGATTCATTTCTGTGCAGTAAATAAATCTGAATACACACAGCTATATCACAGCCTTTAACCCCACCTATGAGTGCCATATTTATCATAACACACTTAAATAAATCTGAATACACACAGCTATATCACAGTGCCATATTTATCATAACACACTTCCGCATTTCTAATACATTTTTCCACGTTGGCAATCTTCCTGAACTTCAAAAAGCTTTCTATATAAGTACCATTAAATCATTTCATTTCTAAATGGATCTCTATGCCATTCCAAAATGAATCTTTGTTAACTCACAGGTCAGATCAATAAGCACCATTCAAGAAAAGACGAATTGCTGAATCAAATGTGTAAAAAAAAAGAAATTATGGAAAATATAAACTTTGGTGACATAGACACTAGAAGCACTCTCCTACTTAATAAACAAAGTAATTAAACAGAAATACTGTCCTTGAGCAACACTGAATCCATTTTGGCTCTACACTTGTAGCAGAACAAAATTACAATGCCTAAATAGGCCAAATTATTCATCCATCACATGGCTTCCTCAAAGAACTGTATGTAGGAAGAGTATAGTCTTCTAATTCTGGTGACACATCTGTTTTTCCTGTCTACTGCATACAGTCCACGGTCTTAGTCAAAACTATTGAAAAAATTGCCTGTTTATAACATTTTAAGTGCATGGTTTTCTTACCATGAAAATACTTCCAAGTACTTCAGTTAGAGTAGATTACTAAATTCCATTAGAAAGATTCTAGTATTTATATAAAATATAAATATAGAAAATATAGAAAAATTACCACAGTGATTTCTGTTTTAGAAATGAGGCAGTTTGGAGGAAAGTATAGCAACAAATCCTGCCTGTTAATGAGCAATAAGCTATTATAGATAAATAGAAACAGTGACCTAGCAATTGCAGACAACCTGTAAGTAACAGTGCAGGCCACTAAATATTTAGACAAGGGTAAGCATTTGAAATGGGTATCAAGACCTTACAAAAGAAAAGAAACAATGATAAAGTGCTAAGAAAGAAATCTCACTGGTATGACTTTGCAGTCAAGAATCCATCTTTCATGGACTTTTAGGAACACACAAGAAGTATATCCCTGCTTTGCCCTTCTTAAGGGATGAAAATAAATCTTTATATAGACTGTGCCAATTAAAAAAAAACAGTATATATAAATACAGTATTCTCAGAAAACTGAAACAACCAAAAAAGTTCTGGGTTTGTGCCTCTGATCATTTGCCACATAACCCATCAAAGGTCATAAAGTGAAGGTTATGAACAGCAAGAGACATCACCGTGCGAGCTTAAATTTTCTGGCTGTGCTTCTGTATAAAAATGTATTCTGACCCACAGCTGTTAACTTAAAGGGGCATTGAAAAGTGAAAGCTGACCTACTTTCTCCTCTATTATGTTACATGTTTTCCTCTAAAACGTGCTTTCATGTTTCTTATTCCTGTTGGAAAGCAGTGCCAAGAGGCCAGAACCCAGAAACAGCCCGACAGTAATAAATCAGAATACAAGAGGGAAGAACAGGCACACTTAAAATCAGCACACATGATGGCAAGCGCCCCTTTCAGCGGTGCTGCTGGGAACTCTGTTGTTAGGGGGTTTTTTTCATGCTATGAAATAACACACAATACTGCCTGTAAAATCTGTGATAACTGTGGCAGGCAACAGCACCTGCCTCCTGATGACACAGGCAAGGGAATTCTATGTTACATGTACTGGTACATTCATATTAGTAGCCAGCATTAGATATGTGCTATGCTTGCTTACTCAGACATGCCTTGTCTGGGCTCTGTGTTCAGACACAATGACCACCCTTGGCACTAACACCTGAATCTTTCGGTATCAAGGAACGGACAGAGATTGTGCTGGAGAGGAAACTTTTCCTGTAATCTATCAGACTAGCTGTCTACAGTGCTCTCCCGCACAGCAAATAACTAATAAATCAGTCATGCTTTGAAAGAAGATCAGTAGAACCTGCTCCTTTTCCTTCATTTGTGCTTTTAAAACCTCATTAATGCTCCACTGGAGAGAAAAGGAAAATACCTCAGTAATGGAAGCAAAAGATGACAAACGTGAACTAAGGAAGCAGCTCACAAACTGCCTTCACCCAAGCCCTGATGCCATTTGACAGTGGGAACATGAGAACAACCAATGGCACAGTCTAAGTGTGAAATGTCTTTGCTTTTCACAGAGCATGGATATGGTTCTTCAGAGCTCAGGGACCCTTGGATCTGCTCTATTCTGCCCAGCAATCCCCTGGGAGCTCAAAGACTGCCCTGGCATCAGGCTCACTATATTTTATAGATGTATGAACTGCATTTGGAAGTAAGACCATAATAATCAGTAGGAACACATTAGGAATGGCAGAGCAACCTCCTTAAATGTTAACTCAGAACCTCTATATTTTGCTGAGCACCAGGTTACTGTGAACCAATTCCTCCATACTGGCTCTTTTGCATGCAATGACCTCTTGGACCTCTTGACCTATGTCACTTGTAGCCTCCCCTGTTGCCACTGAAGGGTGGCAAAGGCTTCTTTCCTGGATTTAAGCTGGCTCAGAGTTGACTTTCTTCTCCCCCGAGGCAGCACCCAGCCCTCAGCAGCACAGGCAAAACTGCACATCGTGGGCAGCCCACACCAGGCACACACTCCCTTTTGCCCAAAGAGCCTCCCTTTCCCAGGCTGCTAACTTTCTAACTAGAGATACTTGACTTTGACAGTCTAGAGACCTACAGTCAGAAATCAGCCTAGTTTGGTTTTCAGAAAAAATATAATCATCAAGGTAACTGATGAAGTAGAGGAATGAGGGAGTTTCACAACAAGAGAAGGAAGGGCTAACTCTGCCTACACAAGCAGACCCATGTGATCCTTCAGTAATTAAAGATGAATAAATAGAAAAAGTCAAACTGCCTTTGTACCCTACTGGCCTCTTATTCCCCTGACTGTTTGCTGAGGATTCCATTGATTTCTTCCAAGGTTTTAAACCTTATTTAGTCTTACTGCCCACATCAATGCTAGTAAAATTAACATTGTCAGCAAATGTTCTTATGCCACTGGAATGCAACTGTCTAAGCTGTTAAATTGTTAGAATGAGCCCTGGCATGGTTTTAGGCTTTCCAAATAGCAAAGTCCAAAACAGCTCCTGGGCATAGTCCAGAGGTTACCATGTGCTGTCTCCAACAGGCAACAGCAATCTCCATGTGGCCACTCTGCTTTAACAACTAAGGGAGCTTAATAGTGCAGTTTTATGGTAGAACAGCATTATTCTGGGACCAAAGCTTACTGCAATATCCTCTGTTTTCTTATTTTTAGACTCATACCTCCACTCCCAAAACCAAACCTTTTGAGATAGCCTGCAAAAATTATGTTGTCTATAAATACATTACATAGAAGATAAGTTTCCCAACAGGTAAGACAAGACAGAATCATGACCCCTTTTTATTTTCATTCTTGTGGATGCTGAAATCCATGAAAGACACAGGAGGGAAAGAATACTGGATATCATCTTGAGGGAGGCTGTCACATTATCTTCTTCATTCCCTGGGACTCCAGGCAGGACTAGGACTGTTGGATACAGCATGTGTCCATTGTGTAAATTTCAGAAATTTCAGTTATTCCCTTCCAGTTAGCTTTGAAAATACACTCTGGTGCACAAACTTTAAGACTGAGTCTCTTAATATGTATAGAAGAAAAGATTGGAAAACAAGGTAAGGTAGAAAAGGGGGTAGGGGGAGAGGAAAGAAAGATCTAAGAGGGAACAGGAGGTAGAAGTGATATGTTAAGTGTATTTGTTCCTAGAGAATTATCTTTCACCACCTTAATATTACATCTTATGCTTTTTCTCATCTTTCTTCTCAAATATGAATATTCAATTTATGTGTTCATTCAAACAATAACTTGAGGGTACTTCCCATTAAATGAGTCTTCAGTCTCAACCAAAGATATGATTATTATCTTATAAACAAAAACACCCTCAAGTTATTGTTATAATAAAGAGATTTCTTCATAGAAAAACACTTTTTTCAACTCCTCACTATCATTATAATTTACAGATAATATTTTACCCTTTCCTCCTCAAGGCAAATACCTTAGCATAAACGTCAAGGTGCAGTTATCTGAGTACACCTTCTACATCAGCACCTCCACTCAGGAAAGAAGAACAAGCCTTGGGCTAGGAAGTCTCCTTGAATGCATTCTGAATTGGTAGACTTTAAGTGTACAAAGCAGTTAATTCCCCTTAATAGTCCGAAGAAAATAGTTTGCTATGTCCATCAGAAAATTATACTAGCAGTGAGAACGGCTTGTTTATGACATTTTTCTATCCTGCTTACAACCATTATCATAAGACATTCATATTGTGATTTTTTTTTTCTGACCCTTTTGTTATGGCCCTTGTCAAAGGAACAAATGTGGAATTTAAATACCCAACATGCACAACTCTATGTTTACATTTTTTTCATTTGCCTCCTCCGTCTTTTCCCCTACACATCAAGTTCCATTACATCAAATTGTTAATTGAATCAACTTTCTAGCCAGAAAAAAAAAACAACCATCCCACTGTCATGGTTTAACCCCAGCCAGCAACTAAGCACCACGCAGTCACTCGCTCACTCACCTCAGTGAGATGTGGGAGAGAACCAGAAGAGAGAACTCAGGGGTAGATGAATTATTACAAAGTTTGGGAAGTATCAATTCTGAATTTGTAATTGGGCCAATAAAAAAAAAAATACAGAAAATTCTAAAGATTTACAGAGATTAAACTCAACTCAGAAGAGGATTCTGGAAGTTTGAATAATTTTATGTGGTTCTCTTCTGTTTAATCTCAGAATACATTTTCATTAGTTTTGTACTGACTACTTGGAGGCTGGCAGGTCCTCTTTGCGCCTGTTCTTTCAAGGAATTACAGTATATATTAGGACTCAGGTAATCTACTGCTCTTCCTACAGAAGCACTCAGGGAAAAATCTTCTCCCATTTGTATACCTGGCCTAAGAATCTGTGTAACACTTAGGAAGACTGACATTTATCCAAATATAACTTTGCATTTCTATAGGACTATTCAATTCCAGATCTCGATACCCATAAGATGCACAGAGTACAGTAAAAGATAACACCAGAAAGGCATGTGTGAGATCTATCCTTTCTCTAAATTTACTCAGTATTGTACGAGTGGAAGCAAGGGTCTTCACAATACTGCTTTAGACTATAATCTCTGACAATCCTGTGGAAGCTGTTTGTGGTGCTAACATGGACTGACTTCCGAAAGAAGATGTTTTGCAAGAAAAAAATTTGTGGTGGTCATTTCCTCAATTTCCTTCAAGCATATCAGGCTTTTAGTTAATGAAATAGTTAATGAAATAGTGATATGCTATTCATATAAATGTCAAATAACTTATATGAAGACACTAGAAAAAGAGTGTGCGTGAAAGGGCATGTATCATGAATACTTCATTTTTGCCCATCTTTCCCTTGTTTTGATGAAGCAGTTTACCTCCCACATCACAGTTACCTGGGCTGACACACGGGCTGAGAACACAGTATGGATTTTTGCTCTTATCCCCTACTTGTCCTCATTGAACATTTGCTCAAAGAGAAGGATGCAGCAAGCAAACTGCAACTTTCTTGAAGGGGATACAAGAGCCATCCTTATCAGCACTAATGAATAGTTGTGACTTCTCATGTTTATCTGCAGGTTTCCCCGAGCACACAGATCATTCCCCCAGAAACTATTCATATTCACTCTTCTGTTACACTCTTTCTCTGTTAGAAGAAGTAATCTGGTCTTGGGAGAGAAGACAGGTTATAGGTAGAAACTTGATAAGCAATTTCAGTAATTTCTGAGAAAAACTAAGACAAATAAGTTCAGAAATACTAACAGGCATTTCCTAAGGTAAGTTTTTCTCTGCCTTTAATTTTCTTTTGACAGCTCCCTCAACATGCTGTACTTACTGCATATGAGCTAGGGTCCAGATTACAGTCTAGCTAACAGAAAAAAAAAGGAGGAGTAAAAAGAAGAAGGAAACAGAATGGAAAACAGGCAAACCAACATTTTAACATAATCAAACTCATTTAACATGTGAAATAATATCCAGGACATGTCTTGCAATCAGCATGGATAACATCATTACTTAGCTTCATGGTCCACCTATGTTCATTCACAAGCTTATCAAACTAAAAATAATATACAGGAATCTTTCCTCACAACTGGTGCATTTCTTCCACTACAATGCCAAGGAAAGTGTATTTGTACCGGGCATCTCAGAGCTGGCTCAGTTCTAAGAATCTGTACACCACTAAAGTGTGTCCAAGAAATACATTTGGACTTTGTGACAATACCCTTCCTGCTCTTTCTTTTGTTCAGGGAACAAAGAGAGATATGGTATTTCTCAAAACTTATTGACAAAACAAACAAACAAATGAGCATTATCCAATTCAAAATGTAGGACAAAATAACAAATATTTCCCAAAAGAAGTGTTTCTGAAGCTCCTGCATTTTCTCTGTTTCAAATTATTGAACGGCACCCGAAATAAATGACAATTTCGTCTTATTTAAAATGGTATTTACCAAAGATCATTGGAAATCAATTATCAATGATCACTCATCACTCTCTACTTTTTGCTTTTAAGTGAAACATTCAAACTACTGTAGTTTTTCTAATCACTGGAATATTATATATGAAAACTGTACTCTGAACTGTCAGAGCCCTATTTGAGTCCCGTGTTGGGCACCATCTCCAATCAACTTAAAACAAAGATGTCTAAAGGCATGATATAACACTTCACTTAAGAACAACATGATGAGATCAGCTGTCATTTGTTTCAGTGGCCCATCTGGCCCACACCACAACAACCCTTAAAATTTACTTTAAAGTTTTACTTAAAGTTTTTACACTCATATTTATTTTTTTTTTTAATTACTGTTATTTAAAAGAGAAAGAGCATATACTTACTTACTTTCAAAAAAACCCCACCCCAGCACATAGGGGAATGGTTTGATTGGATTTTGATTTTTAATTTAGATGCTATGTAGAAATAACTTCTGGGATTAAGATTGTGCATGGTAAAAAATAAACATTTTTTTTAGGATGTTAGTAATTAAGAGAAAAGCAGATTAGCTAGACTGTGGGCTGTAGATTCTGTCACATAAAGTAAGGAAAAAACTGGAACACAAAAATGCAGATTCCCTACCTCAACTCTCTGCACTGTATTATCTTCACATTGAAAACCCTCAGAGATGCTAAGGAAAAAGATCATTTTGAATTAGAGAGTCTCACTTCTGCTTCAAAAAAATCTAAAAGGCCATATTGTATAAGGCTCCATTCACAAAATGGACTGCAGGAACTTCTATGGGTTATTAACTTTCATATCTTAAGACTCATAACAGCTCATGTAAAATATTACACAGTTACACTATTATCAAGTTTACATGTAACAATACTCGGAAAGGAAATGTCAATGAATGTTTGATATTTAATAAGTAACTCTAATTCATCTGTTTTCTAGCATATATATGATTTTTCTGCCAAATTCTAGTCTCATGAAGACAGAAACTTTTCTGGTAATAACGAAGAGAGCCTTGACATTCAGTGATGAGAAACGGAGGGCACACTGCGAAGACAGCTGTTTGAATTGCGTTAACAAGTAGGGAGGGCCAGTAGAGTACCAAATTTTCTGAAGTCATACATCCGGCTCTCAATGTCATTTCATGTCTTTGAAAGTAGTTCATACGAAGGATTTATGCTTTCTTCAAGAGAAAGTGTTGTACTGTGCTCAGCCTTGCTCTTTTCCATAAAGATGTACACAGCATACACTTTGATTAGCACAAATCACTTTGATTAGCACAAATTAACAGTGACTGAATCTGGTAGGAATCTGGTTTTGCTTCCCTGAAGATGCTACAGATATGCATTTGGTTGCAGTCTGCAAAGGAGCAACTAATAAAACAGCAACAAAAAAACTACAGAGGACACAGGCAGGGAAGTTTACAAAATTACTAACGGAAAAGTTGAGACCTGCCACTTCTTTCCTAGGTCTGATTCTGTTTTCATTATAATCAATAGCTAAAATGTCATTGAGTTTAGCTGAGCAAAATTTGGCCTTACACTTTTTTTGAAAACTAAAAAGATATAACTCAATGTGAAAAAAAATAATACATTAAATTGACAGGGGCAGACCAGGTGTTTTAATCACATCTAAAAAATTTAATTGCACAGCAGCTGCATACAGAAAACATGTTTACACCTGTCCATCTGCTAATTTTACCTGGAAAGCATTCTACTTTAGCATTCATTGGATGTCATTTTTCAAGTGGAGGAAGACAGTTCTGAAATTAAATTAACTGATACAAGTTTTACCGGAATTTCCTTGTCTGTCAAAATAGTACCTTTCTCCCTCAGCCCCAAATACTATGATCAATGTTTTCCTCAAACCACTTATTCAGGAGTTTGGCGGATGGTTAAGGCCAGAGAATCTCACTGCCATGCTCTTCCTGAACTGATTCAGAGTTCAGAATCAGACAGAACAAAAGTTTGTCGGGTAAATTAAAGCCAGAAGTGCCATAAAGCACCATTTTTAGGATGTTCATGCTAATAACTATGCCAGGCTTCCTAGAGGTTACATCTTCAGCTGAAAAGGTACTGGAGCTGACCCTGCCTCATTCCTCCTTTGTGGCAACTTCATTCCTCCCTGGCAATGCTCAGACAGGGAAGGAAAGGGGGGGAAAAAACCCAAGCAAAAAATGAAATAAAACCTTTGAAATGACAGCTACTAGGAATACTAGTATGCAAGCAATCCAAGCGTATGGATTCAATTCAGAGCTCTTCCAGAAACTGCAAAACCCTGCAAGCACGATTGATCTCCCAAAGACGGTTCAGGCCAACTCTTATCAAAACTGGCTCACACATTCCCAATTATATAATGTACCAATTATGTTTCCCACTCTCTCTTCCATTAGCCAGCCTGACAGTGATCTGTTCAGCTGTGCGTATTTCATCAGGTTTGCCTTCTGTTTCTAAGTACGAGCTAGAGAAGAAAGCAGCCTTTGAACCCCAGCCTGCTTCGGCAAAGTGTGAGAAGTCCATGACATTTCCTTGCCTTGTGGCATCAGAAACCCGGCAGCCTCCTGGTGCTCTGAATCACCCCCCAGCACGTGCTCAGCTCAGTGCTGGAACCACACAAGTTTTATAAATAGTGCCTACACAGGCTTCCAGTGGACTTGCGCAAAGGACCTTTTATTTCAGGGCTGGCCTCACGACAGCCAGTCTTGTTACAAGGGGTGAAGTTTATCGGATTAGAAGCAACACTGTTAGTATTCAGGACACATTTCCAAGTGCGTATGACATGTCAGCTGCTTACATATCTTCCAATTCTGCTTCACATACTCCTTTTAAAGTTAAACATGAAGTGACAGAAGTGTAGAAATATCTGTGTCCTGCACTCTGTGAACATAACAGCTAAAAAAACCACCTTGACATGTCAGCTGACAACAGGAAAAAAATCTCTGACCTCTGCCGAGGCATTCTGATTTTCCTAACATCAACTACTCGTAACAGAAAGGAGAATTGAAAATACACAGTCATGAACTCCACAATAAAATATATATATATATAAAAACATGACGAATTTTGTTTGCATACCCCCAGACACAGCTTCAGTCTTTGCGCCTCTTTCTGTGTCTGCACTATTCTACTTTACAAAGACATCCCAGAGATCTAAAAATAGGGGTCTCTTGTTGTTTATTTCATGTATTTGTAGCTATTTTCTTTTAAAAGATATTTTCCTGCATCTTCCGTGACAGATACAATGCTTTCAGCAGCTAGTTCTTCCATTGTTTAAATAGAGTACTCCCTGCAGCAACTCCTTTTCCTCCATAATTAATTCCCTACTATTTTGTTTTTCTTTCTGTTTTTGAGATTCCTAATTCAACATCTCTCTCTATTTGTACCTTCAGCTATGATTTCCAAATCAAGGCCACCTTGGGCACCCTGGGTTCCTGTGGGTCCAAGAATCTAGTTCAAGAAGAGAGGATGACCTTGCTATGAAAGTGATGCTACATGACATTTTTTCTGTTAGTCTGATTCTGCATTCTGTATTTACTTTATAAACTCCAATTTCTAGAAACACAGGGGCAACAGGTATAGATTCATTTACGATAAACACAGCACGTTGTACATTGCCAAAGGATTTCTTCTTAGCGTTATTCACATCTAATTTTACATTCAATTAGCTACCAAGAAACTTTTGACCTTTTAATAGTTGATATTTAATAAGTTGTATGATGAAATAAGACCTTTCATTTACCTAATAGTTGGATGATTGGTTTGGTTATGCTTTAAATGCACGCTCTCGGAGGCGGGGGGAAGCTCTTTAAAAGCTACATGTGCCCACACGACCTTCAACATCCTGCACATACAGTGAATTGCACAGGAGACATTTGTTATGTACCTTGAAAGGCGAAGATCTTCAGCAACCTTGTTGAGATTCTTATCTGCACTCAGAGGATAGGGCCTAATTTTAATCTTGCTTAGTTCTGCATTAATCAGAACTGACTACACACTGAGGACAGTAAAACTCATCAACTGTAAAACCTGTGGGAGATCAAAATTTTGTGGTAAACCAGGCACTTGCAACTCTCTCATAGCGTTTCTTACATAATGGGTCGTGATCCTGAGAGAGGTCACAATCAAAACAATCAGAAATCTGCAGGAAAAATGTCACCTCAATTACAATGCAAAGCAAATAAATTTAATGGAACACTTTTCGGGGGCGGGGGGAAGGAAACAGTCAAAGTTCAGTGTCACAGGTAACAGCATTGCGCATTTTTAAGGTAACACAAAAGAAGGCCTATTACAAAAATACTTGTCTTCAAATTGGGCAAATGGGCCACCTGAGAAGTCTGAGAAACTCATCCCTAGCCATTTCATCCAATTTACTTATCATTTGTTATTTACTGTAGTTATTCATATATCCATCTTATATTCTAAAAGGTCACTATCCTTATCTGTCATGGATATTTCAGAAAAGTCTACCTGAGATAAAGCTAATGCACCTGTTTCTGAGAAGAAAATGCCTTCACATGTTTTCTGATGATAATATTAATGCTCCACAGTTGAGGTGATACTTAATCACCCTGGAAACCAACTCTGTGTAGAGCAATATATAGTTGCTAAGTGAAGTTTACGAAGGTGTAACTTCCAGACCCAAGTGACAGAGGAGCAAAGAAGGAGAGGGGTTCTAATGGACCTCATGCTCACAAACTATGATGGACTTGTAGGGGATGTGAGGGCTGAAGGCAGCCTTGGTTGCTGTGACCATGAGACAGTGGAATTCTGGTTCTTGAGAAGAGGGAGCAGGGAAACATGCAAGATTATAACCCTGAACTTCAGGAGAGCAGACTCTGGCCTCTTCAAGGATCTGAATGGAAGAGTCTCATGGGATAAGGCCTTGAAGGGAAGAAGGGTCCAAGAAAGCTGGTTAATATTCAAGGATCACTTTCTCCAAGCTCAGAAGTGGTCCATCCCAAGGCCAGAAGTCAGGCAAAAATGCCAAGAGGCTTGCATGAATGAACATGGAGCTCTAAGAAAAATTCAGACATAAAAAGGAAGTATGGCTCAGGTAACCTGGAAGGAAACAGAGCATTGTCCAAGCAGGCAGAGGTCCAGTAAGGAAAGCCAAAAACTCCCTGGCACTGAATCTCTAGAGAGATGTCAAAGGCAAAAAGAAAGGCTTATATAAGTGGCAAAAGTACTAAGTCCTTCACCTGGGAAGGAATAACCCCAGGCACCTGTACATGATGGAAGAGAACCAGTAGGAAAGCAGCTGTGCAGAAAAGGTCCTGGTGGAAGAGACAGCAATAAGCTCTTGCCACAGAGAAAGCTGATGGTATCATGGGCTGGATTAGGAGTGTTGCCAGCAGTTTTGGGGAGGTGATCCTACCCCTCACTCGGCACTGATGAGACATACCTGGAACGCTGGGTCCAGTTGTGTGCTCTCCAGTACAAGAGAGAAATGGAGCTACTAGAGAGACTCCAGCAAAGGGCCATTAAAATGATTGAGGAGAGATTGGAGCATCTCTCGTTAGAAGAAAGGCTGAGAGAGCTGGAACTGTTTAGCGTGGGGAAGAGAAGCTTCAGAGGGAATCTTATCAATGTATAGATATCTGAAGGGAAGGTTTAAAAACGACAGAGCTGGGGTCTTTTCAGTGGTCCCCACTGACAGAACCAGAGGCAATGGGCACGAATGGAAGCACAGAAACTTCTGTCTGAACATGAGGAGAAACTTTTCTACTGTGAGGATGACCAAGAACTGGCACAAGATTGTCCAGAGAGTTTGTGGAGTCTCCATCCTTGGAGATATTCCAAAGCTGTCTGGAACTGGTCTGAGTACCCTGCTCTAGGTGATCCTGCTTGAGGAGAGAGCTGGACCAGATGACCTCCAGAGGTTCCTTCCAACCTCCTTCCAACCTCAACCATTCTGTGATTCTGTGAATGAGATATTACCATACAGTAGAATAACCAAAGATAAAAATTACTATATTTCATAAAAGTAATGCAGAGTTGCACCATTCATTAATAAAAGGTGACTAAGTCTAACTAACTAACCAGCTGAAGCTTGCAACCCCAAACTGAAGAGTGTGCATGAGGGGTGCTGGGCAATGTACCTTTTAGACAGAAGGAAGTTATGGGAGAGGATAATTTTATTTTGTTCATGTAGGCATCATATATACTAACTTCAGCAAGCACAGTAACCTTTCCTTCCCATGAGAAACAAAACTGCTTGCAGGGCTCCTCTGTACCCTTGTTTAATCTGTGACACTGCAATTGGAATTTGTCACTCTAGGAGCTACATCTGATGTTACAGCCTGCAGCGGAGCTAAACCAAAATAAACAATCTGCTCCATTCTGCTTAGACTAATACGACAGTGATGTAAGCCCCAGCACAGTGGAAAATGCATAAATTGGCTGCCACACAGCACACACACACATCAGAACCGCAAGACAGCTTAGAAGTTTTATGACTAGTACATATTGGGTGAAAGGAGCCTTGCTTGGACTTTGGCTTTGCTATGAAACAGTATATTTTTATGTGTGTGTGAATGTGAAAAATATGCTTATTATTTCAAAAGGCCCTAGGAATTTTGTGCTGCACTAAGCCAATACCTTTTTTAAAAAAAAAAAAAGTCCAGTCAAGTATTTTTGTCATCGTTACTGGTGCAAAGTTATTCGGGGTGGCGGAGAGAGAGCTGAACAGGATTATTTTATCATAAACATCCCACAGTGACACAACTGTGGAAATATTTGTCCCGGTGTCATGTGTTTGAATACAGTATTCATCCTGCCCTCTCTGTCCCTTTCTCTCTCTCTCTGGTTTTTGATTTAGGGTCTCTGGAGCTTTGCCAATGGTAGGCTGTTCATTCCAGTTGCACATACAGACTCATTTATGCAAATAGTCACATTGAAGCCCTAATCTGGTTATTCCCTCTACTCAGGATCACTTGATCAGAATGAGGATGGGGTGGGGGGGGGGAAATGCTGTACGTAATTCTGTTAAATTTGTCATCCAGAATGGCTGACCTTAAATCTGGAGTCTTACATGCAGTCATTTTTACTTTTCTCTCTCCCCAAGCTAAGAAAGCCCTGCAAGGGCAACTGACTGAGCAGGTCATATTTTCTACAAAGATACAAAGAGGTTATCTTGTTCAAATAATTTTATTTCAGGAAAAAAAGAGGATGGAGTGAAAAAAAAGGCAACAAGGTCACTTCAATAACATCAGAGAATATTTCATGTTCTAACTGCCTTACTATTTATATATCTTCAACTTCAAAGATGAATTTTCACATAGAGCATTTTTATATAAAAAGGCAAGAAAAAACAGCAACATCCCCCTCCTCCCTTTATGTTAATAATGCAGCTCATTAAACTTAAAGGCCTAAGAGCAAAAAAACTCCTCCCTCCACATCAGGCATAATCTATATGGCCCCTGTGCAAGCTTTCCCATACCATCCTGTCAGCGACCTCAGCCCACATCTGTAAAATAATTTTCTCAAAGGAGATGAGGTTATCTGGCCTGGTTGATAGCTCAGCTCCTGTGTTTCTTCACATCAGAGTCCCCTGCATGAGCCCAGCTAAAGCGTAACAGCTGAAATTTAAAATTAATGCTAGGGAAGATACTTAGAAAGCAGAGGATACCCGTTTGCATTTTGCAGAGAAACAACTGGCCTTTTACAAACATCCTGCCCTGCTTTCTTGCTCCTGCCTTATTGAGAGCCCAAACTGCTAATTGCTTGTTTTCCCTCTTGCTGCAGATCCTGTGCCGGGCAGTGGCACGGCGGGACTCGGCCCTCACCTGCCCCTTCTCACTCCTGCGGCCAGAGGACCCCCGCACGGCAATACCAGCAAGTTTACAATTCTTCTGGATCTTTCAAATTCTTGCCTTAAGCATCCTCTCCCACCACATCCTCCTAACAAAGGCAACATGCTCTGCAGGTACCCGTTTCTGTTGTCAAGTTTTATCTCAGCCCGATCTGGGTATTTCCCAACGCCTCCCTTCCCCCAGCAGGCAGGCTCCAGAGAGCGGAGATATCCAGATCCACCCCTAGATGGCGCTACTGTCCGCAAATCGCTGCGCTGGGATTACAAATTCAATTCTCTCAGCACCAGAAGCTAAAATTAAGTACTGACTATTTATTAATCTCCGGCCCATTTATTAACCCCCTCATCCTTCATACATACTTCTCTGGCCTCGCCTGGCACACGCCAGTGATCAGATTAAAACCTTTAACTCTTTCTCATCCCTTTTGTGCCCTGCAATAAGAGCTATTTTCCAGTCACATAAAACCAGATAGAAAAAGTACGAGCTAACGCCTGCTCGGAGAGAGCTGTGTTCTTCTAGGTTAGCAGCAGCCAGCCAGTGGTGTAGGGACAATCCTGTCATGAGATTCTAAGCTATTTCAACAGGATATAATAATGTGGAAAACACCTAGGGGAAGCATATATTATTTTTTCAGTTTAACTCATACGGCACATAGTATCTTTCAAATGTATTGCCATGCAAATTATGATATTATGTTCTATTTTCAGCTTCACACTTTTCTTAGCAGGTTGCAACTAACAAGCACTATATTGAAAAATGAAAACAAATCCCTAGAGAATGTGTTTAATACCCAAATAAAGTAATTTCACAACGTCTTCATGATTTTAGTGAGACCTCGAGAGTGACTTCACATAACAGAACAAACAGTGATGATATAAACAGATAAAAAAAATTACTGTGCATATGTACAGGTCCCTTTCTACTTGATTGTTTTGGGAACCTGTCCCACACAGACCTGCATCTCCTCAAGTCATTTCCACTTACGCTGAGAGGGCAACTCCCTGCCACATAAACTGGAAATATTTTATATCCACTATCTACACGTGTAAATGGACAAAGACAGGAAGCAAAGAATTCAGTCCACTGTGATTACTAGTCTCTGCCAAAGTGATTATTATGTGATTTCTTTCCACTCTAACTTGAAGATAGAGAGATTCTACAGTTTGTTACCTAGAACTACTTCTAGAAAGTCTGTACGTTGACTTTAATGTAAAAGAAATTTACAGAAGAGTTGTCGGTACTGCTATATGAGAAGATGAAATGATTCCATGCCAAGTAAAAAAAAAAAAAATAAAGGAAAGAAAAATGAAAAGGAATAAAGAGCACGCATAGTGGAACAAAACAGACAATCAAATAGAAGTAGACAGAATAATTATAGATGTCTGAATAACACTCCAGATGGCATTTTGGGCATCACAGCTAATAAGCAGGCTGTTTCAGGGGACCAGCATGTTAGCACATTATTGCAACAACTGGAAACCAGCAGCTGAAGCATGTCTGCCTGATTATCCAGGGAGCAGGCTACATGCAGCAGCCAAAACTAAGAAAAAGACAGCCTTTGGATGCTGGTTGGTATGACAGCTCCAGAGACCCATTTTTCTTAACAGCAAGGACATGTTTAAAAGAAGTTACCACAGTCATAACTACCAGTCACTTTATGAGGAAGCTGCGTTAGGCCAGTTAATCTCCTCTAAAGCTTGGGCATTTAGAAAAGGTATCTTTTTGGCATTAATTACCCCATCTATATATTTAAATTACAATTTCTACAGTTCTGGTCAGATGAAAATCAGGCCGGTTCCTGTGTTCTTCTCCCTCTGTGCAAATTAGTTTTAGTAAAAGCAGCAATAACAACTGAAAGGGAGTTTAGGCTAAGATTTCATTTTATTCCCCTTTTCACCATTGGAAGTTGCAAACTACTTCTGCAATTGCAACTGTTCAGGTTGAATGTTAAATTGTCTGCCAAAATAAGCTTGATATCTTGTCAGTTATCTTCTTAAATGAAATACATCATCTTCAGTACAGTACAGAATCCCATTGCTGATATGCAGCCCTCAGGAAATGTGTTTCAGGGATGGAAGGTCTGATATTTCCATCGAGTAGAAAGACCCTTAGCAACACCCACTCCTTAGTAAGCCCTAAATTTATTCTAAAATAGTAATTCTGTGAAAACATAATATATGATACTCTACCATATGGCAAAAATAATATGCTTTCTTACTTTCAATTTTAAATCAACGTTGCACCATAGAGCTCCTGCAGATCTGCAATCAGAGACAAATGCCACAGTTTCAGCTCTGGAATTAGAAGTTTTAGTACTGAGTATCTTCATTCTTTTACTTTGATCCCTGTCTTTAGGTTTTCCTATTAAAGACTCTTCAGATCTCTTTGTACCTGAACAGATCTACATATAAAAATCCCAACAAAACAAACAAAGAAAAACTTAACACTGAGATATTAGCAAAATAAAGAAATTTGAAATTATCTCTTTAGCTCACGGTATGGATTTTAACTGTTTGCGTTAAAGAAATTACCATTCTTTAAGGCTCTTTGGTTCACAAAAAATCCCCCTATAAGTGTTGTAGAACAAATTTATCAATTACAGCATTTGCAGAGCCCTTCTACCTCCCCAAGGATTTTAGTTGCTTGTTCTGAAAACAGAAAATAAATATGTTTTGGTGATAGGTTTTTTGCCTGGAATTCTTATGTCACCGTATCAGAAAATAATAATAATAAAAAAATGTTTGGCTCAGAAAAGATTGTAAAGATAGTAAAAATATGTAGTAGTTTTCTACCTCACTGTGATATAAAGCATATTTATCTATGTATACATATTCCACCCTCACTGAAGGATTTCCTGTTGTAATACTGAACAATACCAAGCTTGATGTACCTTAAGGTTGGCACACATACCTATTCCTAATATCTTTTATCCTCTGGGAAGAAAGAAAATATCAAATACATCAGAAAAGAAGGCAATTTATGAATAATTCATAGTGGCTTCTTTGGTTCTTGCTTTCTTACTTACTATCTATTTCAGCTTGTCTACATTTATGTTAAAAGAAAAGAACTACAAAAAATCTGGAAAGACTGTCACAAAAAAAGCACAGGTAGGAGCTTCGCTTGGTAAATTATACTGGATATGAACGTGCATCCTGATTTGACAGGGTACTTGTGGTTGGCAAGGTCTTGCCTTCTTTTTTTTCTTCTTGATAATGCTTAATGAAGTGGCAGAGAAAAACAAACAAACAAAAAAAATCCAAATCAAAGCAAAACCTAACCCGAAATGCTAAGAAATTAAACACAAGTCAGAAAACAGCCAATGGTATTTGTTCTCAAAACATAAGCTCACATTACACACTTTAAACATAATTAATTAAGATGTAAATTCAACAAGGAAAATGAGAGTACAGAGTATTATTTATGTCCAGCTTGATTAAGTAAACTTTGTGGGAGAGGCTTTAGCATTTCTTGGACTAACTCTGAAACACTGCATGCCAGATAAGCCACCAGGGAAAGCAAAGGCATAAGAAAAGCTGCAAAATTTAAAGGTTGCCAAGTCCCCTGTTGTCAGTTCAAGAGTTCCCATCCACTGTGTACATGGAAATCTCCTTGAGCGCCATCTAGACCACTAACGTAAATTACAGAAATTTTAAAGAAGCATAAGGAAACATAAAAGTTTGGTTTGCCAGCATCAGAGCAACATCTCACATGCTTGCCCTGGAGGAGATGTTAATAAGAAATGGCCCACCTCCACCAGACAGGATTTTAATGGAGTTTGAATCCTAAGATGCTTTGGCATTTCTCCGACCTCCTTTGTATTATTTGCACCTTGTCTGTCTCCTCTGTATCTTCCTTTACATGCTGCCAAAACATTTGATAAAACTTCTGGAGACTTCTGCCATTCTACTATTAACCTCACCATCCCCAAAAAAGACTTTTTTTGTGAACTGTTTTTTTCCTTAAAAAAATCACAACAGATACACAAGACTCCCCCCAAAGCCCAAGAACTACACAAACACATACAGAATTACAGTTTATATCTTGCCTAGATCATTTTTGTGGTTTTTTTCTTTCTCCTGTTACTTATATTAAATGCCTTTTTTTTGAGTCCACAACACATTTTTTTGAACAGTGATTTCTTCAATGTAAACAACATATAACAAAGAGGAGAAAGGAGAAGAAAGTCTGTCGTCATATAAGGTATTTTCACCTGGACTGCATCAGCAGTAAATCACCACAATCCTGAAACAGTACAAGAAGCCATAGCAGGGTCACTAGGTAGGTACAGTAATATAATTTGTTGGTTGTCTTACATGAAGTCTGAGATGAAACTCAGAAATGTGTCATTGAAGGGATTCAGTGATCTTCAGTGTTACGGCTACCGAGGCACCACTAGCAAAGATGGCTTCTGAGTTCCAAACTTTTTCAGAATTTTCCAGATCTAAATGTGTAAATCCCCTGCAGCAAAATAAGATAAATCAAACTCTTTGTTTACAATAAAACGAAGGTTCTCATGAAGCTTCTCAGCTCCTGAAAATGCCACTGATTTACAAGATACCCAAAGATATTGGTGATTACTATTCATTATTTGAACTGTAGTCATACCAGAAGATACAAGGAAGACTCATACCTCATTGTGCTGGGCACAATATAAAATACAGAATGAAAGACAGTTCCTGACATAAAAAAGAAAAGAATCTAAACAAAGGAGGTAAAAAGGCATAGGGAAATAAAATCACTTCTCTGGAATAACAGGCACTTTTACCAGGTGAACAACAGAGACAGCACGTAGGTGTCCTGAATCAGGATGAGCGTCTGGATGTTTGTGCTTCACAGCATCACAGTGGGAACAGAATGAGAGTCTTTCACAAACAATCTAAATCAAGACATTTAAGCTCAAACAGAGAAAAATAACCAGAGTCTACAATTACCTGATTCCATGGTCACAGGTTCAAGGAACTTAATGTCCTTCTTACTTTCTCAGTAAAATTCAAACTGTGAAAAATTTACTCATTCCCTCTTGGGAAGACAGGCAAAAGGAAAGCTGATAAAGCAGCCAACTTTATCTGTAGATAAAGAGATCTACACCAATACCAGACAGTGATGGTGGGTGGAGGAAGGTGATCCTACAAAAGCTTCTTTTAAATGGTTCCTGGGACCAGCAAGAGGAGAGCACAGTATCACAGACCAGAGGGAAACAGAGATAACATTTTGAATGTTCTGCTGAGAAAAGTAGCATTTACTAGATAATTAGAGAATTGGATTCATTTGTTAATGTAAAAAGAAATTATTAAAAAATGGCTGTGAAAGATTTCAGGAAAACACTTGTCAGCAGAAGACAAAAGATGAAATGAAACCATGATGTTCAACATAATTTTGAACCTCTAAACCTTTAAGTATTTTTCAGACAGTAGCTTAGGTCACCAGTGAAAATAGTTTATTAATGTTTAACCTGCTCCCATGTGAGGCACAGCAAAAACAACACACAGTTTACGATGATGAGAGGTCTTTGTGTTCCATATCGAACATACCTGAATTTTGAATAGATGTGAAGTTGATCGGGATAAAAGAACCTATCAGAATGCAGATGAAAACTTTTGAAGTTCACAACTGCTTTACATCTCATATTGGGCTCTCAGTCCCTCATTTTCAATATATTCATATTCTGCCATCAGGATTTTTGTTAACATAATGCTGTAGAAGAGTGAGCCTGTAAAATGAGGCAGCTAAAACCCAGCTTTATTCTCTAATGACTGCCTATCAAATATGTTCAGATTACCTGTCAAAGAGAAGATGTTTTTAAATTTCTAGTTCTTCAAGCCATGTGGGAACCCAAAAATCCCAGAACTGCTGCCTTTGACAATCACACCAGTAAGAAAAAGTAAGCAATCAGAATGTAGCTGACAATCACAGTAATTGTGCCAATGAAGTGCAATAACTTGCACCTTTATCGCTATTATGTGTTTCCCAAATAGAAACACGCCCCCACTTCTCAGTAAATAAAGTAAATGTAAATATGTTAGGGTTACATAGCTACTGTTTATATGCACCCTTCTTTTTGTCAAAGCACTGTAAGAACTCAAGCGTTTGTAAAGTGGATTTTCATGAAAGGAATGATGTCCCTGCACTTAGACAGAAGCTTAAGGTTTGGAAGAGCTATGCTGAGTTCCTTCTGTCAAGAGATTTGCTGCCTATACATGGAGAGAGGTCTTTCTTGCACAGGCAACTAACCACAACAGATATTCAGAAACAATTATCCCACAATTAATATCCTGATATAGTTACCATGTTTGAAGTGACCATATTGTGCAGATATTCTGTTCCAGAATAATATGTTCTTGTTTAGAAATACAGAAAGACATGCAGAGTGCCACAGCTATTACAAGAATAGATTTTCCATTTAAATCCCTTGTTGCAAACAAGACTTTACCATCTCTTATCCATGTCAAACTGATGAAGAGCTGAAGCAAATAATATTGCCCTGTCTCAAAAAGAAGGGTACATACACTAAAGAATTAAAAATCCCAGTTGTGAATATGTATTTTAATTCCCTTAGTAAGGAACCCAATATAAAGAATTTCGAGTAATAAAGTTAATAGTGAGATAAAGGATGTCATATATATAACTTAGGCTGCTTACTTAGAAAAAATGGAAAAGTAAAGCATAATAAAACAGCTTTTTGCTCTCTAAAAATAAATCAGGTCTTTAAACTGCATAAAATACAGTATACTTCATTATGTCACTGCACTATTCAGAAGCTAAGGACTGAAAAATTCTAGGAGAGTGGGCATTATATCAATGGAATTTGCTATAGTGATACAAGGGTGATGCTTATCAAACCTAAAAGAATGTTATCGTGACTTGTTTTGTTGAAACACTTTTAGTACCTACTCTTTATGACAAAGATTTCTTTTTGTTTGTGTAGGCATCCTTCCTCAGAGGGCATTTTACTGAATGTGGCTTTCTGCTCAGAGACAGAAGCTTCCAGGGCTCTGTTATCCGTAGCAGTAATAAACAGCCTGGTACCACTGTCAGATGCATCAGAAATCTGACAGGAGGAGGGAAGGGAAAGGAAAGGATTGATTCTAACCAGATCAGACTTTGAAATTTTCCAATGAAGATTATTTTTCAATATTATTATATTTTCACTAAAGCCATACAAGATGGACTATATACTTTTTGCCAACATTTGTCATCTTTCCTCTTATACGCTTCAGTTCCACTTCACTGGTTCCTCTGAATTCGACTTTTTATACATGGAACTAAATTACAGTTATAGAAGTATTTACGGCTGCAGTTCAGGTAGCCAAAAATACTGCCAGTTTTCAAAGACAAATGAACCTACATTTTTCTCTTTTTTTTTCTCTTTTTTTTTTCTGTTTCTTTTTGAGAGGATTATTTTTGTTTATTTGTTTTTGAAGTAAAAGCTTCAATTACTTCCTCTGGAATATTAATATTCTGAATGATAATACAGACAGTTTTCCAATACTTGTGCATTTCCAGTAGAATTAAAGAACATTAAAAGGAAAGCTGATAACTGTATTAACAACATTATTCAGGTAGAGCTATAAGATTTACCTTTTTTGTAGCTTTGAGGGACAGTCCTTAAGTGTGTGTTAACTTAAAAACCACCGTAGAGTATCCTTCTATACATGCAATATAAAAATCAAAGAGCACTATATTTACATGTACAATAAAGATATCCAGTACAGCCCTGAAAATACACTGGAGACTACGGAACAGCCTGATGCTCAAGTTAAGTACATTACATGTTTTACTGGACATAATTTCGGAGCAGATCTGTGTAAGCAGCAGAGACTTTGTCTATATACAAGGTGATACAGAATTTACCCCTGGAGGGAACTCGGCCAGCTTTATCGCTTTTAGATGTGTGCTGGAAAACTAATGAATTGGGGAAAGACCACACTCAGCACACAAACAATTAAACTTTATTTATTATTGTTGCTTTTTTCAATGTTTCAACTTTTCATAAAGCAAAACACGTTGAATATAGTCTAAAAAACTTTGGTAATGCAAGCAGAATAGTACCTCCTGTCTATACTAATGTTCTGTATAATAGTTTTGTCACTTATTTCCTAAAATCATAGGATCATAGAATGGTTTGGGTTGGAAGGGACCTTGAGGATCAAGTTCCTACCCCCCTAGGACAGGTTGCTCAAAGCCCCATCCAGCCTGGCCTTGAACACTTCCAGGGACAGGGTGCTCACAACTTCTCTAGGCAACCTGAGAAGATACTTTATATATCGTACCAAGAACATTCAGATTTTACTTGCTTCTGATTACATGAAACAAGAACTGGCTTAAGGTTGACTCTGCTGTTGTTACAGCATAAAGTTGTAAGGACAAGCCAGTGACCTTAAACTGTTCATGGTATTTATTATCTGAATGCTCCTGCAAAATGCATTTTTATAGCCTCAGCACTTGGTAGGCATTAAATAGCTGTCAGAGGAGATTTCAAGAGTAACCTTGTTAGGTTTAACACAGGTTTCACAGCACAGCCAGCCTGACCCACCACAATTGCCTAGCTCAGGTATCAGCAGCTACATAGTATTCTTACAGAAGCTACTGTGTCCTTCCCTGTCTTTACAGGACAGCAAAAATCCATCCACCCCACCCCATGTCCCTAGAGGAGACACATATCTCATTCTTTGTGCTTCAGCACACTGAGCTTCCCTTGCACCTCTGTGCACAGGAAGGAGTCAAGGAGGCCACTGGGGAGCTACCAGACCTTGAGTGGTTTAGTTACCTCCCTGGATACCAACTGTGCAGGTCATCATTCCAAAAGAATGAGAAACTATTCATCTGGCGTACAACACTCCAAGCCAGATCAGCTAAAAGCATGATTTAATGGACAGATTTTGAACATAGACACACTATACCTAGGAAAAAGTCTAGTCTAATTCTTCATTTGAGGCATAACCTGACACTAAAAAAGGATATACTAGTAGTATACTTCAGTGTTTTAATAATATAAATAGATATGGGTAAAATAGGAAAAAAAAAAAAAAAAAAAAAAAAAAAAAAAAACCAAAACCAAAAACAACAACAAAAGAGAGCGCGAGGTACATATGCATTTTTCTCCCCTTTATTAATATCATTATGTGCAATTGGCATGGAAGAAAATAAAAAAAAAGAGTTTGAATCATGAAAATTCCATGTCTAGAGCTAACTGGTTTGCAGTTCACTGGAACTCACTATGTCTGCTTTTCATTGGCTATAATTCACCAACTTGATTACAATGATCAATGATGCTTTAAACAACAAAATGAAAATTCATAATAATAAGTATAAACAGAATTATAGGAAAAATAAGCACAAATTCATACTATTTTGTCTTAACCATATTGTGAATTTGTAGACATATGGACAAAGCAAATCTGCAGCATCTGCAGTCAATCCCTGTAATTATATCAATATATTGAGAACTGAAATGAAAACCATTTCCTTTGATCCCAAACCCACACAAGTTACTGTAAACTACTTAATCAAGCTCCTTCAACAGCCATATATGGCCTAGAGACCCTAAACACATTGCACAACAGAATTATAGGAGAGAAAGACCACCTAAGAGCAATATTTTTAAAGTATTTGCTACAAAGAAGAGAATAAGAAAAATCAGAATGAAGGAGATCACAGTTGCTAGCACTGGAAATATTTTCAACATGTCTCTGATTTAGCCAGTAAAACAGAAAGGTGCTGACAGATGTTTTCACTAATGAGGAAGAATGAGAGGTAGGACTGGAACTTAATTAGTGTGGAGTAGTCATTTTAACAGAGAAAAATTACAAATATTTGGAATTAAGAAAACACTACCAAAATTTCAATTTTTGTGTGCAATAGAATACAGAAAAAATCAGTAAACCTCAAGTTCTGCCTTACAAGAAAAGCAGATCTGGGCAGGTTGAAAGCTGGGGTGGCTGGCTGCAGCTTATGAGACCTGGGAGCCAAGCAGACAATGCTCAGTGGGATTGTTCACTAAAATGAATTGAAAAAATAAAGCTAACTATGTGAAATGCTTCATTTTTCACAGTACTGGATTTTCCTACTTTGTGTTTCCTCAGTCAAACTTTTAACAACTTTGATTTTAACTCCAATTTTGGGCAAGTCCCACAGGCTGACTGGTTCAGGCCCAGGGTGTTGGAGTGGAAGCACTGACAGCAAAACTGGCAAATGGATAGGTGGACAATTTGGAAAGCAAAAATATGGATTACTTTGGACCCATGATACATATAAGAAAACAGAAAATTCCCATGTGAGCTAGGGAGGACACTGTAGGCTTCTCCCATGGAAGAAAGATTTAGAATGAAGAAGCAGGTATGGAAGTAATTAGCAAAGGACCCCACAGACAGAAGTAGAAAATGAGTCAACAAATGGGGTCGAGAGCAAAATCTTAAGGCACGCTAAGAAAGAGGGCTTATACAGGAGAATCTTCAAGAACAGCCACTAAAGAAATGGGGAGAGTGACAGCAGAGCCAAGAGAGGGCTCTCATGAGAGGTAGAGCATAAAGGTGCCAAGGAAAAGGAAATAGCCCAGAACAACGACAGCCAAAAGTTTGCATGAAGTTAGGGGAGGCTAAAGCACTGACACTGAGCCAGAAAAATATAGCTGATGGCTTCATTGCATGCAGGTTCTCTGGAGTGGAGAGTGTGGCATCTGTTGAAAACACACAGGGCAACATGGTCTAATCTGTTCTGTACAGGTACTTACACCATGCTCACCACCATAATGTGAATGCCCTCCAGCAGTGCATTAAGCTACATGATTAACATCTGCTAGCAGTTGTGCTAATTTCCATCATTCTATCAGGTAGTGCAAAACCAGTGAGAGTTAAGGAAGCTCTTAAAAACAGGCCTTTTCAAGGCAGGAAGGTGGTTAATGGGCATTCTGGTTAATATACGTCCCACCGAGTTCTGTCAAGACTGTAAATCACCGTCCTAGGATAAATTTCTATTTATCCAGAGACTACAGTGTTCATTGAAGGTACCATCATGACATAGTCCTTGAAAAGCTAAGAGTTACAGGAAATAATTTTCCAAGTACAGTTTACAGCAAAATTTTACACAGACCCATTTTTAAGTGACAAGGATTCCAGTTAAATCCCTGAGACCTGATACTTCTTTCATTTACAACCAACTGGTCCTCATATGACACCCATTACTTTCAGTACTTTTTTCTGATTTAATTCTGTATAAGGAAGAAGCAGCAACAGATTTTCAAAATCATGGGCAACTTTTCCCAAATTGTTCAAACTCACAAACCATAAGCAGTGATCCATTTATTTTGAACTATATTAAAGAATATTTCCATGAGATCAAGGAACTGAATAATGAGAATTCAGGTTTGTCTTATCAATGCCACACAGTTTGTACCATTCTAGTGTGAAATAAGCCTATACTCTGCACTGCCATTAGAAGGAGGCACCATGAGCCTTGAGAAGTCTGAAGATGACAACAGGCACAGTAAAGTCATGAAGGCTATGCCTCCTGCTTCTATCACTACAGCTCAAAAGGAAATATATCTAGATCACAGTCTGATTATATTTTTTTAGAATTGCCACAGCAAGGTTCATGAAGGTACACCTGGAGATTGACTGCCTACCACCCATGACACATATTCTTGTGGTTCAAAAACTGGCTATAACCACTGCACTGGGATGGAGACTCGTATTTCTCTTAAGTTATCATCATTGAAATGAAGATATATTCTTCTTTGACATTTTTTATTAATTACTCAGCATTGCCATCTAAATAAAAATATTTTCAACAGATAAGTATTTTCTAAATGCTTCCACGGTGTGGCTTTGCAGATGGAAAGACGCCTAATTTTATAACTCTAAATTTTCACTGACTTCTAAACCTTCTGATATCTTCACTACCTGATCCCATAAACATGATTGCAGTTCACCATTTCACTACTGGATGGCAAGTTTTCCCCTAATATTTAGTTTCAATTTAGAACAATATTCTGGACTTATTAAACACATCTCAAACCCTGGATCCCAAATTGTGATAAGTATACCATGGCTGCATGTTTGCCCAATGTTCCACCCTTTGACTTCACAATATCTTTTTAAACGGCACCTGAACCGACCAGAAGACTGGTGGCTACCAAATTAGGCATATTTCTGCTTCCCATTTACTCCTAACATCAGATAAAATCCTTGTCTCAATTAATCTCCTAGTAGCAAGTTAGCACAGAAAAATATTAGCTGAGTGACGAGCAGCTACATCGCTTATTGAAGAGTTACTTTAACTGTGATGAGAATTAAAAACATTTTGGCCATTCACTTTCTGTCTATTGAGTAATCACTGAAGTATTGAAAAGAATTAAAAGTAACCACTGGAGTTTTCCTACAAGGTGCCTGCCTACTGCATAAGACATAATTGTTCCCTTCTGTCACGATTCCGACGGTGTTTTTGTGATTCAAGGATCTTGACATAAGGTTTTCTTGAGCAGGATATTATTTTCCTGATGGGGTGGGTACCACAAAATCGTACTTCTAAAAGGCCTCTCTTTACTCCTTTCAAAAGGAGACAGAACAGCATTATTATTGTCTTCGGGCTCAGTAAAATGTGTGGGTGGCTGCATGGAAACAGCATTATACAGTGTGGGTAATTGCTTAGTCGTGCCTTTCAGTTAACTAAGCTTAGGCTTGTTTTTTTGTCTTGATTAGCCACGCAAGTCAGCTTGAATGTTTCACTTCTGGGAGAAATTTCACAAGCACCTCAGTCTTCATTTTATTGTCTGTACAGAAAACAGATATTGATAAAGAACCCTGCCCAGGTGAAAGGGATTAAAATAATCTCTGAAAGTCCCAGAACCACCAGTTTTCTCGCTTACAAAGAAGGAACCATTCCCAGAACTAGAATAATAATAGGGGGTTATTGAAGGAAAATTGTCGAAGATTTATGTATCCTCCTATTATTTACGGAAGCCTTTACCTCTCATTCTGGGTTGATAGCAGTTAAAACATTTATAAACTTTATACAGTACATAACTTTACTTTAAAACCTTTTTCTGCTAGGGTTACATCCTAAAGAGAAGGAATTAAAACAAAAATATTAGCAGTGTGCACACTGGTCTTTACAATAAATTTATTGTTGCAAACTAACCAGAAGGAAAAGCCTTCAAGAAAAAAAAAAAGTTATGATAAAGTTTATATACATAAAGAAAAATCAGAAGGTTTGACAGTGCCATGAATTCCATGGGATGACTGTAACATTTTTGATACAGTATACCCTAATACACTAGGAAAAAAAAGAAAAAAAAAGAAAAGAATTGGGTTCTTAAAATGAAACCTGTTTCCAGCATTAAAATCTAGCTCTACTTCCCTCAGCTGTCACCTGTGATAAGGAAAAGACTCAAACTCTTTTTCTTTTCTTCTGACAGCTGCTATTCCACAACAGGCCAGCTATCCTGCCATGGTCTGACACCTCTTTGTCAAGCAGGCTGTTTCCTCTGCATGAAGGCACCTGATGCTGCAAAGACCAGACGGAGGACAAGCTGCAACGGCACCAAAGCCATGGCAATGACTGAGGACAGGATTTTCAAAAAGGCTCGAGTCATTTATGATCACGGATCCCATTGAAAGTTTATAAAGTTTGGGCTCCCAAATGACTACAACCTTTCAAAAACAAACAAAAGAAATCTACTTTAAAAATTAATTATAGGATTTTCCTCTAGCTTATAATGAATTTAAGGAGGAATATAGCCCGGGAGATGGGGTACTGTTTTGCACCTGTGAAATGCAACTCTCCTGGTTTTTATTTCTTGCACTCATTTTAAAAAAGGTCTTTGTTTTAGGCAACTCAATGCGTTCTGGCAGACGGGCTTGTTCCTAAACACTCTAAAAGAAGACTTTTCGCTCTGTAGAGCTCATATGAAGATTTAGAAATTATTTCAAAATCCTTGGAAGTTTGAATTATATGTGATAATAGACATCTTTAGAAAACCCTACCTTTGGTTCCTGAGCCCAAACTGTCCCAGGCATGAGAAATAGAACCGTGAAGAGTTGCGTTTTTGGTGTGTGTGGCTTGCTTCAGTCCTGTTCTTATAGGCAGAAATTAGAGAAGCTGGAAGCTTTTTCAGAAGAATGACAAAAAGCTGAGTACCTTGAACTTCTGGACAGTTCAGCACTTTAGATACATTCCGGACTTATCTCCTCTGATGGCAGCTTGACAAGGGGAGGCTAAAAAGGGCCATTAGCTCTAGGTTGCCCTTTCATGGAAGAAGAAACAGAAAAGTCTAACTAAACTACTTGGCTACCTGTTTAATGCTACTGAGACAACAAACACAAATGGCAGAACACGATGTCAGCCTGGACTCAGGCTAACTTGTATAATTTTCCTTGCAGAAAACCTTGAAAATATTTGCTGTGCTGTTTTGTGTCTTCCTCTGGAATGTCAAATGCACTAGAGAGCACAGCAAAAGGTCAGAAAGAGTTTGGGGCAAAAGTACTGAAGATTTAATCCTACCCTGTTAGTCTAGTTTGGCAACACAAAACACTTAAAAAAATATACTCTGTCCTGTGCAGTTCAACGTGCAAGTCTGTATTGCTTGCCCCAGGTTAACAAACAGGGTGCCTTAACCACATCTCAATTTATGGCTGTGTGATAGCCAGCGTCAGTTGCTGTCAATCATGCATTCCCTAAGGAAATTAATCATAATCATAATTTTGCACAGTGACTCTGCAAAGACTTTGTCATTAAAAAGCTTGATTATCCGTGTTAGTAAGGTTTTTAAACTTCTACATACGAGAGTCTGTTCTCAAATCTTGGTACTGGGAAACACTTGCTAAAGATAACTAGGCAAAGTGCTAACTCACCCTTTTTGTTTCCACTGTTAGAATAGCTTCTTAATTCTAATTAATTAAAGTATACTTCATGTCATGTGAATAGCCATTGCAACTGCCACAAGGATATTCTATTTTTTTGAACAGAGGGAAAAGCTCTGAGTCATCTTGACATGAAGAAAGAGTTTTTCTATTTAGATGTCAGAGCTACACAATCAGTTTCAAGACCCCCTTTTTTACTATTTGGCATTTCAGATAAAGTGATCTGGAAAGGATGAAGTGATTTATACCCTAAGGTGGCATTACCAGTAAATAGCTCAGACCAGGTTGTCAGAAAAGTAAGGTTAAAAGGAAAAAAATAGTTAGAGAGCTGATGCACTACCCCAAGTGCAATGGAAGAGTCAGCTGGATGGCTCAGCTCCGGTCTCAGGCCAGTGTGAGGATGGTGCGGCCCCAGTGTGCAGGCAGCCCAGAGCAGAGAGGCAGAGGACGAAGAAGACATCAAAATCAGAGTGGCCCAAACACCTGCCTGGGGCCCTGCAGCCCCCAGGTACAAAAGCAACAGGGTTTGTTATTCCTTGTTTCTAACAAGTACTGAGCTTATCTTTTCACACCTAGGAGTCAACAAGAGCAAGTAAAATCAGCTTCAATTTTTTCTGGTGATAAAGTGCAAACTGGACTCACACGAAAGATGTGAGAGCAAGGCAGCCAAGCCCCATGCTGTAGAGAAACTAAATTCAAATGTCCTTTCTTTGATGGTGCATCCTTGTAGCTATTATATTTCTTAATTTATTAGGGTAGACAGACGCAAAAGTGCCAGAATGATAAAACTGAGGCAGTTGTATGGAAAATGTGAAGAAAATATTATCTGTGTGCCTCCTTTAAACTTGTGATCTTGTGCAGAGCCATTTTACACTTAAGTGAAACTGTCCCTGATCAGAATTTCCTGCAATACCTTAGGGGAAAAAATTGCATGCAAAACCCCTTCAACAAATGTTTCTGAATGCAAAGGTCAGAGAAGAACCAAACTGTTTTGAAGATTACATTATCAGGAAAGATTCCCAGAGTGAGTGAAACATCAATCAAAATAAAAGAGTCCTGAGAACACAAGCTGAAAATTGTTTGCTTGCAATTATTCCATTTATTTTTGTGATGTGCCTTTCTGTTGACACATTTATCCCAAAAGGATACTCAATTTTCACAGCAGAGATATCATACAAAGAATATGGAATTCTCTTTCAATGAAAAGTATGGAAGCACACACTAAAAATACAGAAAATAATTTTCCGATGCTGGTAACACTGAATCTTTATTTCCCTGGTTCTCTCTGCTATTCAATGATCAAACGGTAGAAGGACTAAGATACTGGTATAAATACTACTATAAGATACTACTATAAATAGTGTAATTAGTAACCTAAGCAAGAACAAATAAGAAGTACAGAAGCCAATTTACCAAAGGGAGGGAGGAATCTATTAAGAATTCATTTATGTTCTGCATTTATTATTTTAATATGCAGGCCTTTTATTTTGCAGTCTGTACATTTCGCTTCATTAAAAATTCCAAAATAAACAAATATATATTCATGCCTTAGAGACATTTTTCTGAAAACATATTTGTACTTATTTCATATAAACATGGGCAAGCACTTAGGCTACTATTTAAACAATCTGTATTCATTTAGAATGTGTATCTGTGTATGCAGATTAGGTAACTCTGTGACCTTTTTGCATATGTAATTACCCAATTTGATCATCAAAATATGTATTTTTTATTTCTGGTGAAACAGATAATAGATAATACTTCATAATTTAGTTATTTCAGCCTAAACCTAATAGTGCAAACATAAGCACCCATGAATTATTTCAAGTACAAGAGAAGTGCTTTCCACAAAAGAAGTTACTCGCACTGTAATGCTTTGCCAGGCAAGTCCTTATACAAGGAAAATATGTCTAATCAAAAAAGGCATCAGACTAAAACTTTTCTCCCAGACAGCCACACCCAGAATTTTAAAGAAATATACTGCCAAACAATTTATGAATACTGCCTATTAAGATGATTATTTTAATCACTTTTGCAGATTTTTAGAAAAGGATAAGAAATCACAGATGAGGAAGGATGCCTGTACTAATATCGAATCTATCAGCTGTTTTCACTGCTGTCAATTACGAAAAACAATCTTTTTCAGAAAGCAGTTGATGATTTTGAATCTCCTGGTTTTCACAGAGCTCAAACAAGCCCTTTTAAAGGATTTTCAGGGCTTAATTCATGGCCATTTCTTGCACAATATGAGTTACTAATAATTTCTAAGGATGCTCATGTCAGTCCCAAATTAAGGAACCCCTCCACCAGCTTGATATTTCCAACTATAAACTGTATATTTGGAGCAAATAGGCTGCTCTATAAGAGACTCTGATCCCTCTGTACTTAGTACTGCCAAAGAGAATGATCAGTCATTCCAAAGAACACGGTTCTATTAAATGCTACATGATTTTTTCTTTTTTTTCTCAGTATTGGCAAATATCAATTAATATCTGGGTGCTGAAAGATAAAGTGAGGATGCAAAGCTATTCATGCTCTCTGAATACTGCTGAAAAGCAGCTGCACAGCCCCTTCTTCCATCTAACCTAGAAAATGCTGCCAAATATGTCACAGAGCATCTGGTCAAGACCGAAGCATATTGCTGAAGACTGGCTGGTAAAACTGAATCTCAGGGAAACAGATATGATACCATCAGAGTGGCAGAAACTATCAGAATTAATGTCAAGATTAGACAATGCCCTTTTTCTGAGACCGCACCTACTTATCAGTCAAATTTAGAACTTGGGAATATTCTATCTCCTGTTACTACTACAGATTCAATCTACTACGGTGTTTCGGCATGACTTCTCATTTCTGTGTGACCAGAAGACTGTAACCATCCTATTGTTTCCATCTATTTGCATTGAATTCCCATTCCTTTCCAGTGAGCTATCCCAGCCACAAGTTTATATATTCCTTTAGCTATAACATTGCATCTGCCTTAGGTGTCTTTAAGATGCTATATCCGATAAATCCTGAATGATAGACAACTTCCATTAATTGAACACTGGATGGCAATTGTGACTTATTATTTGCAGTTGTGCCTACAAGTTTGCACTGATATCAAGGTTCAGTTTTCCTAGATACTAAAGAAAAACATTGTATGACATAATTCTTCCTCCAAAACCTATGAAATGTAAGAGATGGCTAAAAAACAGAGTAACTTAGGGACGTGACACTGTTTATATGATAGCACACAGAACTGGAATGGCAAGAAGTATTTTGCACCAGCCTTGTTCTCTTGCCTTGTAGACCAACGCTTCATCCACTGGATTATGTTGCATTGCTGTGAACAATTCCCCTCATGCAGTTTGCAAGGTATGATTAATTTTGCATAAGCCATTTACAAATACTACCCTAAATCTTATAAAGCAGGGACTGCAAGGTAATTGCTGCAATTTGATTCTTCATTGAAAGCATATGGATGCTGTATTTAAGAACAAATCCTGAATTCCATCAATGATTTGTGGAACATGATTATCATATCTAAAATTTGAAACCACTAAAAGACAGAAAATGAAAGTAGAATATAAACTATCCAGCATCAGTGCCTCATTATACAGAGGAAAAAATATTTAGAAAGGAACTGATGATGCCTAAGATTCATACTGATTCAGCCTTTAACAGGCTGGCATGCTGTATTTTATGGTGTAATGTAATCACAGTTGCACTTTTTTATTGTCCAACTCTTTCATATCCTGTAAATGGCATTAAATAAGTCTATAAATAATAATGTGGTAGCTAATTGGGCCACAGCCATATTTTTTTTTTTTTTTACTTCCTTAATACATTCTATGCTGTAAAAACAGTGTGAGGCTGGTAACACTAGGAAAAATAAGCACTATTAGCCTTTCCTACATGCAATTGTACGTTTCAAGATTGGGCTAAGTGGGCTGGTATTACACTTCACTGCCACAAGTTCAGGAGAATCAGATCATGGAAAAAGATCAAAATAAATTGTGGAAAAATCATCTGCATATAACTTACAGCATTTTGCATTCCAGACCTACAAGGTGACTTCAAGACATTTTAGTGGGACAGTTAACAGAGTCATAGAATCATAGAATACTCTCCTCAATATGGACAAGCAGCATACGTGCTCAAATTCAACTACAAAGGGAGGATGAGAAAAATCATATCAAATACAGTTAAGAAAAATTTGCAATATATTTCAAATGTATACTATAGAAATATGTATGATAAAAGACATAGTGTCTTATAGTCTTCCAGGGCAGAAAGTGCTAATGACTGAGTCTATTATCTGGCATTCCCCGTTTCTAGCCCTAAGTCAAGAAGGGCACCATCTCATAAGGCGTAAGATTAGGTACTGTGTAGTAAGACCAAACAACACATCCTACTTTTAAAATACTAATAGGTTGAACATATATGACTGCTCCGGGACTTTGAGGACTCTCAAATGAATTACCTAACATTATTTAACTGAATTTTCCCTCGTGCTCTAGCTACAATTTTCTGAATTAGAAGAAATCTCAACTTAATGGGTACAGCCTTATACCTTTATATGGGCCTAGAAGCAGAAACTATATGGTGACCATGAAGTCACCCTGGTGATCTTTGCTCTTACTTCTGATGCTTTGCTTCTTTTACAGTATTTCATTCTAACTACTGCTGATAGGTATCGAGGTTAATGGATAGGTCACAGTAGTTTTGAGATGTTAAAGTATCTTAAATTTTACACATGGATCTGTTGAATTCATTAAATAAACTTTGTTGAACAATGGTCTGATTTTTCTGGACTAGCCTACCACTTTGTTCGCAGACGGAGCAGACTCAATTTGCCTGATGAAAAAGCCAACACTGCCCAAAATTTGATAGCAACTAATATCAAACTAACATGAGAATTTCTTTTAAAAGACATTAAAAACAAAAAAAGCCCAAAGAACAAATAAATCAACAAATCTCTTTTTTTTTAATTTTGTTTCATTTTTTTGTTTTTTGTTCTCTTCCTCTGTATTTAATCACTTTGATTCAAACAAAGAACACATGATTTTGTGAGTAAGCTCCAAATCTTTTGGTGGATATCATTAACAGGCCCTCATTATCAAATAGAACAGGTTTTCCACTTTATGTGTTTTTTCTTGCACAGTCAGACAAAAAAAGAAACTTAGCATCCTCTGTGAGCTTGTCAAGAATATGAATCTCCAAGGATACAACATTAAACACAGAATACTAGGACACAGCCAGAACCAGGGGAAGCCACCTAAACAATGCAGCAACAGTGTTTCCGTGGTCTCATCTGGGATGGAATCTCAGCATTCATTCTTTCGACTCTTACTCCTGCAATTTATTTTCTTTCCTTGCAAATAAATTATGTGGTTGCTTTTTCTGTGTATTGTTTTGTATTTAGCCCAGAAATCACATGCTGCTTAGCCATGATAGCCTTCTAGCATTTAGTATATTTTAAAAATTAGTTAAGGTTGCACAAACTTACTGGCAGAAAATCTTGCCTGTTGGATTCACAATCTAGACTGGCTAACTTAAAAAAAAAATTGAGTAGCTCCTTAAATAAATAAATACAAACTAACCGTGATTTCTACGGAGCAACAAGATCATGTTGAGATGTACTTCAACACGACATGTATATGATATGTAATACACTGAGGGCAATTATTGTGCTCTATCAACTGCTGGAAAATACTCAACTTGAACACTCCGCTTAGTTTTGAGCATCACAGTTTAAGGAAAATATGGCTAAATTTGAGCTATTTCAAAGGAAAACAACAGAACATTAGATCTGTTGTTAAACACAAGCTATATAGAGAAACTGAAGGAATTAGCTTTGTTCAGATTAGAAAACAAATAATGGAGGTAGATACCATGGAGGGTTCTGATAGGCAAACAGCCAGAAGAACACAGTGACCCTCTGCTCTTAAAATCCACAAGAGAAAGGACTTAAAAACCTCAGCTTGCCTACCAGAGCAGAAGACACAAGACATCCTTCTCACAGATATGAACAGATATCCCATGGAAAACAGACTGCTTGGAGTGTACAGTACCTCCATCCTCAGAGTTTTTTAGGAGCAAGCCAGACAAATATCAGTCTGGATCAATTTCAGCGTATTTGAACCTGCCATGGATAAGAGGTTTGATTAGGTGCCCTCGCGAGGTATATCTGCCTCTGCATTTCTATGACAATCTTCATTCTGACTTTTCTTAATCAAATCAAGTCTTAAGCTTTTCAGTTCTTTATCTCCCTGCAGACTTGCCCAGGTTTTACTCTATTTTCCCCTTTTTAACAGTAATGTGTTAAAAATCCCCTGTGCTTACCACAAGTTAAACATCTTCTCTGGCATTTTCAGGTAATTTGAACACCAAACTAGTTCTAGCTGAATGTGGAAGTAAATAACACAATTGTTGGAAAACGTCAAATGAACCAATGCAATGTACAGACAACATCTATTATTAAGGCGAAATAGGTAATTCACCAAAAAATGAAAGATTATCAGCAACAACATATACTCTACGCCAACATGGGGGAAAAGGGTTATATTGCTTCACCTTGAAATCATATTCCTGAAACTAAATTTCAGCTCCTGAAAAGTTAGACTTCTTAAAACAGAGACAGAAAATTAGATTAAGTTGCCTATGAAGAGTTCCTTATAGCTACTTAATTGTTTTGAACATTATTTTACTCGCTTCATGAAATATGCCTCATTTTTCACATGAATTTGCAAAACTTAATATTGATGTGATCTGGAGGTAATCACCAGACAACTAGTTAAACAGAAATTGAGCTAGAAGCTCTTTTTTATCAAAGATTCTGTTCTAATAGTACTTTATATCAAATCTTTGATTATCATCTTTCTTTTGTTCTTCTGTCTTCCAAAGGTCTTCATTATATGATCACAATCTTTTCTATACTGTAAACACTGTAGAACATTAACTGGAAGTGGAAACTTTAGCAATTAATGAAAAAGCACTAAAATTACTTTTTCAAAGCCAATCTCAATCATTTTCTCCAAACTCAGTAATTAAGAACACTGAATTTATTTCACTAACGCATGATGCTTGGTGGCATTAAAAAATACAATTAAAAAATGTATTAAAAAATGAATAATTGGTATGAATCAGAATTGGTCTATTTGAAACAAGACACACACCCCCACACCCTGTAACTCCTATTAAATTTGACCATTAAAACTTTCACAAGGGTCATTAGACCCAAACCAAATGAGAAATGATAACAGCAGAAGTTTATCTAATTTTTTTCAGCTACAAATTTGTTTTGGATTAAGCTTATTATAATTATATTTTGATTCTGTGTTTGTTTAGGCTTTGGCAACTTCCCAATAGTTTTTTAAACAGACAAATCTCTTCTTGTGATAGTTTGATACTAAAATACAAACGGAGAAGAGTTTAGCATTACTAAACTATGATATCTTCAGGATATTATCAAAGAAGAGGTGCATAACATTGAGTAGTGAAATAATTATTTAAATTATTTTTTACTTTTACAGTTTAGTAAGAATATTGACACATTCAAATGACTGACTCAAAACTCCACTCTCCAACCATACAGGCTGTAAACATTTTCAATGTTGTTGAACTCAGCTACTTATTTGAGTTATTAAAATGATGTATTCTGTGTTATTATAAGTAAACAGAGAAGGGCTATAATGTGTATATACCAAAGTTATTTTACATATAGGTAAAACATAAAGTATGATTCTTGTATGTATGATTCATCTGTATGATTCCTGTAACAACTTTTTCTCCAGGCTGATTACAGCGGGCAGTAAAATTCAGGAGTTAACGCAACTCACAAACTATATAGTTAAGGTTCATCCTTACTATAGAATTACTCTTTATTTCACTATCTAAATAACTCCTTTTCATCTTCTCTTCATATTCATTTCCAATATGTGTGGCAAAAAAATTGAAGGCAGTTATTCTCTGGACTCTCTCAAAGGGTGGAGGTGGAGAAATTCTGTCTCAACACAGAGACTGTTTCTTAACACAGTCCATGCACAGTAGGCTGTAGTAATTCTGTATGACTGTACCTCAGATAATTATCAGTTTAAGGAATAACTAATGTGTAATGGGTTGATTTTGTGAAAACATGTTTTTAGTACATTTGGAAGTACGCTTTGTTCTCATTAAAGACTAAACATTTTATTGCCACTTTCTATGTCAGATGCTATACAGGCTCTTGCTTGGATTCATCTATGCTGAAGAGAGAGGCACGGAGAAAGTTCACTTCTCACAGCAGCAGAAACCAAGAGACTCTGCTCCTGGAACTATAAATTCATGGACTTATCAAGACCTTCATGTTGGTCAGAAGAGCATCAAGCAAACCATGAAAAGGATCTTTATCAACACAAAGTTAACAGGTCAGACAATCTCTCCCTCTAGAGCATCTAATTTATTCATCTAGGCTTCCTATAAGTCAAGGAGACTTTAGAGGGCAGTCAAAAATGATGTTTTATTGTATGAAATAAATTATATTATCCCACTAGTAATCAAGCTCCAACTTAAAATTAGTTAAGAGTGGGGTGGAGTTCCCCAGCATCATTCTTAGTGGGAAGCTCTACTCTCATGGCCGGAGGCTTCTAATTTCTAGCTTGAATTTAAAACTATGTGAATTTAGTTTTGTTTTTTCCTGCCAATTAATAACAGTTTAGATGTTTTTTCTTCAGAGCTATCAAAGTCGAATTTTGTCTTATTTCCTAGAATGAATTTAAATTAAATTAATATACTATAAACATGACTCCAGTGAAACACTGATCCTCTAGGAAATTTTGAAGATCAGATCTAATTTAAATACATTGCAAACAACTTGTAGGGAACCAAGTAGGAAGCTCCACAGCAGAAATGCAACAGGTCTGTCATGAGTGCTCACAGACTGAGGAAGCCCCTGTTGAAGTTTGTATCTGAGGCAGACTGAAGGATTTGTTAGCAAATAAAATAGGCTATTTGTGTTCCTAACAAGGGCTAAAGAAGACACTGAGGATATAGTAGTCATTTAAAGCAACTTCTGGGGCTGCCTCAAGTTGAAGTATGTACATTCTTGGTTTTTTTCCCCTATCATTCAGAATCTGCCCCAAGTGTAGGAAAAAAGGGTAGTGCAAGTGATACAGATACCCATGTGTTAACATGACTGGTGAGAGGATTAATGTGGAGAATTAATCTGGATACTGAGTAGGCATTGCTTTATACTATCAGAAAATGAGAAATGTTAGATGCGCATATCATATGTGACTGAGCAGGAAAAAATGCTGTTATCAAGCTAAAGATTGTTTTTTAAATGAAATTTAAAAGGGGGTGGAAGTGGAATATAAAATGGGACACCTGTTCAAAGTTTATTATGATGGCCATACCTCTGGCTTAGATGTAAGGCTGACATAAAGTATATGAGGATTTAATATCCTCAGTAAGTCCTCCAGAAACTTGTAGAGAGCATTTCAACACCACTTCAAAAGTGGTGATAAAGTAGCAGAGGTAAACAATTCAAGGCTGAGATCTGAAATTCGGTGCGAGTAAAAGGGAGTTCAGATCAGGTATCCTGGTCCAGGTTTACATCTGATTAAAAGACAACTGGGTACATGGATGCAGACAGAAAACCTAGACCCAGGTGCGAGATGGGAGGAAATAAGAACACTCAAAGTTCTGACTTAGTAGGCTCAGCTGCTTGCCTGAACAGGGCTCAGTACAAGTAATATCTGACTAGTACTGTGACGAACTGAAGGAGGAGTGTAGGTGAAAGGACAGCTTCCCTGGCAAGCAAACTTGCTCTTATCAAACACTTTTGCTTGCTTATTTACTGCCAAGGTTGCCTGGAAGTATTTTTTTAAGAATGAAGTATGGAAATCTAGGAAAGCAAGAAGAATCACTAGAAACAGGAAAGATGTAATAAAAAATTAAATGATTTCGCAGATTTTACTCTTAATTGTGCTGTTGACTCCTATGAATTGATATCCTTTTAAATAGGGCACCAAAAAATGGGCAAATATTAAACCGAATGCTCTGCAGATATATCCACAGAGGCAGACACAGCTGTGCACAGCTAGCACAGATGTTTTAGTTTTATTTTTGTTAGCTCTCGGTCAGGTTTTAAGGGGAGATTACTCACAGCTGTTGCACACAGAAAAATAATGTACTGGCAGTAATCCTCATCTACAATGGGACTCGTAGTACCAGTCCTAGATATAGGCTGCTCTAGGCAAGGAGGTGAATGCCCATTTCTCCTGGTCTTTAGTCTTTAAGACAATAGCTGTTAACTGTTGTAGCCCTAGCTGAATGTTTGTACTTCTCCCTATACTTGTCCCTAGGAGGTACTGCTGTGACACTTTAGATGAGTAAGAACAGTATCTGCAGTCACATTCAAAGGGATGAAAATTATAAGTCAGAAAGAAATTTCTCCCTATGGTACACTATTGCACAACTAAGTGCCGTATAGGTTTTTACAGCTTTCTTTCAAACGTCTTCCAAGGCTTATTTTCAAAAAATAACATTACGTGGAATGTAAGAATTGTCACATACAATGAAACATACATTTTTATGGTGTTTTCACTACTCCTGTCTTTTTTTAGCTGGAGTTAATATCAGATGATCAAACTTCCCAAAAACTAGAGAAAAAGTTGTACTGGATTCAAATAAATTAGCATGTATAATCTCATGTATATTTCTCCCTTGGTGTTCAGGAGAGGCTATAATATTTCCCTGGCCATGTTGTTTGTTGAATAATAAAAGATGATACTGCATTATTACAGTTTCAGAGTTAAGACCACAATTTTGTTTTTAAATTTAAAGCAAAACCAAGTAAAATTGTTCTGCAACAGAATAAATGGTATCACTGCCAGTGCAAAAAACTTATTATGTAGTATCTGCTATTTTATATTTTTGGGCAGAGTTCTTGATATATACAATAACAATGCCATTAGAAGGAATTATTATGATTCAATTTTACTGGAATGAATGTGGTTTAACATTAATTGACATAGCACGTAAATACAGAACTCAAGTATACAATTATTACTGAACAGGTGAATTCTGATGTGTAAACCCAACTGCACTCCACACCACCCAAAAAAAGATAAAAACACACATGCTCCAAAGAGGTACTGAGAGTCAAGCTGCAGTGGTCCAGATTGCAAGTTCAAGACTTTAACAAAAATTGAACAGATGTGAGGGCCAAAACTGAGCTGCTATTTTCCCAAATTTTTGTCAAGGAGTTCCCCACCCACCCCCTCTTACACACAATTCCTGAGAACTTATCTGACTTGGCACCATGGCAGAAGTTCAGGAGAGAACAGACCTTGCAGGCCAGGAGCTTGATCTTTGAACTGGTTCAAGGGGTTTGTTTGTAGACAAATGACCTAATAGTAGGAGAATCTTGACACTTTCAAAGCTCCCCTCATCCATGCCAAAGAGTCAACCTGTTTTAGCATTGCATCTGTGCCACAATCCTTCAAAAGTTAACAAATGTATCCATAGTATGAGAGGTCACTAAGTTCCACATACGTGTGCATATGTGCTCTGAAATGACGCACACAATTCTCCACCTGCCTCTCCTACCATTTTACTACTTGGATATTCTTTTCACTGATGCCACTTTTGGAACGGCATCTCTGTCTTGTTAAAAGCTGTTCCACAGTCATAATCCAAAATCCAAAAATATCTCCTCCCAGATGAACTTCTCAAGCCTTCCACTAAAACCCCATAAGGCTGATTGTCTTCACCTTGCTCAGTTTTTGAGCCTTTGCAAATCTATCTTCTCTTTCACTTGACCTGGTCCTTATGCAATACCATGACTTAGTGATTGAAATTTTCGGTCAGAAATAAAAACAATTGCATAATGCTACTATCTGCCCCTCTGTTCTACAGTGGGTTTCAAAGCACAGAAGAGGTAACAGTGCCATAGCTACCGTGACAAACAAATATCTATTCCACCTGTGTCCTTTCAGAGACTGTTAGCTGAATGCTCACTGCTAGTCACCAACCAGCATAATGCATTTTTTCAGCTGTTTCCTTCACAGAAACTGTTGTGAAGAAGCAGCGTGGTGCTCAGAAGAGGAAAGAGCTTCATTAAATCCAGTATGAAACACAAGAAGGCAACTCTAGTGCATATGATTCCTACAAAGATCAAATAAGGAAAAACAGAAAGTCAACTCTAGAGGCAAAACAAAGTGAAGCTGAAGTCCAACAGGCACATTTGGCCACATACAAGAACTACAGATATTCCAGCAGAGCAGCAAGGAATAAAGCTGCTGAAACCAACCTGGAAAAATCCTCACCTTCCTACAAACTCACAAGAAAGAATACATCTCATGAATGCATTATTAAAAAAAATCCCAATCTATTCCAAACTAACTTGTCTTTCACAATGCCATTTCCAGAAATTGCTGAGCTATGCTTTTGAGACTGGTGTGAAAGAGACTGAAATGAAAAACTGGAATTTTTATATGGACAAAGCCTGGCAAACTTTACAATTCTGTATTACCTGAATGTGTTGCTTGTGAAGAAAGACACGCAAAAGCAACAAGAGTGAAGGTTTAAGCATAGGTCTGTTACATCTACAGAAAGGTAGAGCAGGGATGAACAATCATATTTCTACAGGATAGTCATGATAATTTAAAAAAATAAAAAAAAAAGGTAACAAGAATTAAGACATCAAAACCCAATTAATTATAACTTTACGTTTCCATATATATGAACATCATCCAAAAATTTAAGTAATATTAACTGCATAATTTGAAAATCAAACATCTTTACATCAAAATCATGTTAGAAGTGGAAATTTTTCTTGGCCTTGGCTAAGATGCCAAGGCTAGAATTCCACTCTTGCATGAATATGTATTTTCATTCATATTGTGTTTTTCATGCAGAATTCCTGAAAATAGATGAGGTTTAAGTACCGTGGTTTACCTCATCCATTTGAGACCTTTCCGAAAGTCTTCATAATGATGATGAGTTTTCCATAGCTAGACAAGATGTATGGACTACTGATGTCTACTTTTTCTTTTGGAGAATAGTCTGTAAAGCAGCAAGATTTAGGAACAACTTAAATAATTGCTTTTAGCGGCAACCGAACTCCAAAGGAGACATAAAATTTACAGCTCCTGAACTCAAAGGTGCAAACAAAAATACAACACTAAGGTCCTGTCTTTACTTTGTTATTTTCTCAAGTCAATCCGCCATAAGTTCACTTGAAAGGAGTTAGACCATAGTTAGTTAGTTACTTAGTTACATAGTTTCTTCAGTCAGCTCAGCAGCTCATAAAAGATCTTGTGGACTTACTCGCCTGTCAGATGGGATAGTTGTTTACATAGGGAGGTATATAAGATGAAAATAACGCCTAAAGATTAAATTTCTCAAGTCTGTCTCAAGGACAGACTCTGCTTTTGTAAGATACTCATTCCAGCAAGGAAAATTTTTCATTGTTAAGTCTCCTTTCATTTTCCAAAACCCTGGATCTAACCACACAAGACAATGACACATTTTTATTCCCTGTTATTTTTATTCCTCTTATTTTATTCCATGCTTTATCATGAGGACTCAATCTTTTCATTATTAAATCAATGGAAGAATAGCGATAGAACTCAATGGGAGAGAGACTGAGTTTTCAGCCTTGCCATCAACACAGGTATTACGTCTGATTTACTATTCACAGGGAAGCCCCTTGCAACATGGTGTCTGGTAACATATCATCATACTATAAATAGAAATTATTACCTTAGTGAAGATAGCAAAGCCAGAATTTGTTCTATGATACTTAAATTCATTCAAAGAGATTTTTAATAAATTCTCAGAACAGCAAGCATATTTTCTGGTGATTCAATTTGCTTTTGAATTTTTCCCTGAGAGAAATCCTGGAGTCATTCCTTTACAAATCCTGAATGGTCTATCTGTTTTTATAGAATAATTTTTAGAGAGTTTAGGAATAAAAATGTTACTGGATTTCTTTCCCTCTATCCTGACACTGACTTACAACCTCTGTCCAGATGCATGTGTATAAACCTGTAGTATGGCAGTGCACTGGTTCACCACAGAAGCAATATTCCTATAGTATATATGAAAACTCTCCTGTAGGTTCCCGTTGAATTGTACAGATTTAATTGCATTTCAGAACCCATTAAGAAGTAACAAGGCCACTGTGAGGTCTTTTCCCTTGCAGTATGAGGAACAGTTTTTTCAGTGACTATATTCACAAATCACAGTTTCAGATGTGGTAATATTTATTTTTATCCAATGCCAACCACCTTTGCTGACCAGAGACGTGTGTCCAAAAGTTACGACAGGAACTGCAACCCAGCAAGTACTTCACTTCCCACGCCGAGGTAGGATTCCAGTGCAAAAGTTGGATCAGAAATACATATTTGAAATTATTGTATAGGTTTCATATAAAATGAAACATGAAATACATTTTAAATTTTCTTGGCTGTTATCGTTACATCAGAATGAAACTCATCTCCATTTTAGAGAAATATTGCCACTCTAAGAATTTTAAATGGGAGAATTTTTCAGGGGAGGATATTTTTACAATGCAAAATAAGTGCTGCTGTTGATTGGCCAAAAGGGTCTGAATCAAATCTCCGACAGTAATATTATGCTTTTAATATATGTGTTGAACACCTTACCACAAAGGGCATCAGAATGACTGGGCCGTCCTTATTTTGAAATAAAACTGACTTCATCCATATCTGACATCTAGTTCATGTATTTTCTAACAACAAAAAAAAGTGGTGTTGATAGGCGTTAAGATTAATTTGCAAGAAAAAGGCTGTTCAGGGATGACTAGGATTTTTAACACAGATCTATTATGACAAGGCAGATTTTAAATGAATGCAGTTCAAATAATGAAATGTATTGTGGGCAGTAATCACAATGGAAAGGCTTTATCTGAGATGTCTAATACTGAAGAAATCAATCAGATGAAGGATTTAGTGATGTGAGACATATTGAACAGGTAAAATGGGATGGAGATAGGAAACTGTTAAAAAGAATGAGTGATACTCTTGACTACAATATTTGGCAATCTTTGTTGAGAAAACTACTTGCTTAATTTGTACAGAATAATCACACTAAGGCAGTAGATACGCATAGCTGCTCTAATTGAAGTGGAATAGGCTGCATACTTGTCCCAGATGACTTGCTATGAGTAAACTACATTTAGATTAAAGAAAATCTTTCAAGATATTTTAAAGCATCTGAAACTAGATACACACAAACTAGATAAACCTCTCTAGACATTCTTATAATGTACTGTAATATTGTGTTCATATGCAAGTTTAAGGTGAAGTTTTGTTTTACAAATTGTTTTTCTTAGTTACAATTTATTTTCCATTTCCAGTTTTTGCAGCTTGAAATTCACAGTGAGTTCACTGAGGCAAGCATAAAGTGCCCAGCTTGTGTTAGTAACTCCACGTCTCTTAAAATGCATGCAAAAACAGAAAGCGTAAAGTACTATCATTATGTTGTGCAGCTAAACAGCTGTTCACTTTTTTCTCCTACACTGACTTTTCCATTTCTAGGAGAACGCCAAATGCCATTGCAAGGGTTCACGCAAGATGGAAGTTTATACGTTGTTTCTTTGCTGGAGACAGCATTTTTGCTTTTCTTTTTTGTTTTTCAGTATTTTCCTTTATTTTTCTAAGATAAATGCCACTCAGAATACAAACACATATTTGTTTTTAGTATTTAAAAAGTAGAAGTTTTCAATATTAAGGCTGGTACCAGCAATAGTGGGTCTTATGCTTACAAATTAAAACAGTAAAACTTCACTATACTCTCCCATTTAAGAAGTAAAATAACAGAGGCAGCAGAAAACTGACTTCAAAGAGAAGTCCAGGTTTCAATTAAGCAAAAGTCTATTACTTTCATTCTGATCAAATATGCCAAGCACATCTGCTTAATTGCACTGTAAATAATAATCACTTTTGCTACCATAACACATTCGACTGTTATTATCTAGAGAAACATTCATTGGCTTCACCATCACCCTAATTCTTCCATGATGGACCACAGTCCCTTGTCCTAGTGATAGAAAATGTGTGTCAAAGATGGTGCTAAACGAATAGAGGACAATGGGGATATTAGATGAAGAAAATTCCTGCTTCCACATGGCACTGCATCAGGATTTCTTAATAGACTTTTTAAAATATTTATCAGACAAAATATTTTGGATCCCTCATTTTTCATGAGAACAAGAAATGTACAGATAACTGTTCCCTTCAATTTTTTGAAATTAAAATTATTTTTGAAAGGATTTTGACTGGTATTTTCCAGTTTTGGAGTGCTTGATGTTTCTCCCCTTTCTGATGGACGCAAAAAACCATCATCTACACAATACCTTTTATAAATTATGAGGTAATTCGGGATATTTTTGGTGAGACAGGGTTCAATTACAGTACACTAATGTAAACATGTGATTCACCTCCCTAACTATCTGGAATTCTATATTCATATATTTAATACTTGAATGCATTGTCCTATGAAAGTTGTAGAATTTAAAAGTTCTGGCCAGGCATTAAAAAAAAAGAGAAACAGCTAACTTTTGCACTCAAGGAAACTGCTGATGCTTCTTGACACATCCAGAAATCTGCAGCTGTTGAAGTGGTATTTGAGATAAGTCTGCTTCCAAGATAGATGGCAGGTGAGAAAGATCTGGAACATTACTATAATTGCTAATGTCAGTCCTCATATACCAATATGAAGAGATGTATCAAGCAGCAAAAGCATCTCTACTTGCAAAAGCAGTTACCTGGAATGGTCACCGTAGCTTCTACAGCTGGGTTCAAATCTGGAGCTAGAGCAGGCAGTGCTAGTGCTGGCATAGGCCTGGGAATGCAACAGCAGGCCAGAAGCAAAGCTGGAGTTGGCAAGTACTAAAATAATTTACTTCTTGAAGTGATGTTGAACCTCTGCAGCCTGCCATAACAAAATATCTCTCCCCATCCTTGTTTTTTAACAGCTTCAGCCCATCCCTCCTGCCTTCTGAATATAGGTATGCATTTATTTTTAATTCTCCACATGAATCCGATCACCGTTGCTGAAAATTTGCCCTCTGCTGTCTGCCAAATCCCAGGGGTAAGCTAATTGCTACATGTGACAAAATGGAAAACGTTTGTTTGCAGCAGCAGGTAAACATGCTTTATCTGAAGAGCAGCACTATGAAGAGGAATTGTGACAGATTCTTGCCTCTGTTGGGTAAATATTTATTTTAATTGGCAACAAATTAAGTTAATTTTCCCCAAACTGAGTCCACTTGGCCCACGACAGTAATTGGTAAGGGATCTTCCTATCTTTATCTCGACCTGTGAGCTTTCTTCCTCCTATTCTTCCTATTTTCTCTCCCGTCCTGCTGGAGGCAGAGTAAGGCAGCAGCTGGGAGCCTGGCTGTAAGCCAAATCTAACCCACCACATGGGGTACCTACAGGCAAGACTTTGCACTATTCTAGTATGTCCTGGGTATATCATAGCAGCCAAAGCAAAACACGAGGGCTTGGCAGCCCAAGAAGAGCTGCAGCTGGAAAAAGTTAGAGATATGTTTTACACTAGGCCACACAAACAGAGGTACTCACTCTATGGACTGGAGAGAATTTGACAGAATAATTATCCAGCACCTCTAGTTTTGAATATCTCTTTTTCTTCATGTTCTTCCTATTACTGTAACTATGTTTGCATTTTCCTGAAGCCCACAACATATAGTAAGCTGATTTATCTGTGCCTTTTTTCCCCAGATGAAATTAAACCTAACTTTTCTCGTAATCCTCTGTTGCCACATCTTTCTGCCTTAAGTTCATTCATTAGCTCATGACCACAAGTTTGGGCAAGACATCAAGTGACAGGTCAGCTTGACCACGTCAGGAAATCAAACAGAAATCATTTTCTAGAACAGAAATCTCATTATACTTCCCAAACTCACATGGACTATAAGGAGCTTACAATTTAACAGTAATGATAAATAAAGCCCCATTGGTTTATTTTTAAACGATGCTGTTCTTTAAAGGGAAAAGAAGGGAGTTTCATGGCTACCCCACATTCAGAAGCACAGAAGTCACTGCAGAGAAATGGCAGCAGCTGCTGCTCCAATGCTGCAACAGTCCAGGCACAGCTGAGCAAGAGCACCGCGCTCGCTTTGCTATGCTATTTTTCCTTTGTTGACAACATCACAACTGTGTTCCTGGAAGCCCTAAGGGACTACTAGGAGCTGCTTCAGCTGCTCAAAAGAATAATATAAAAGTAACTTTTTTTTTAACTTTTTTTTATTTATTTATTGAAAGACAGTTTATTTGTGTTAAAAGAGCTAGGCGCAAAGGGAGCAGGACGCATTGCCAACCGCTCTTTACTCCCACCTATCTCCCATCAGTCAGCCTGTAGAGTCTAAAAAATAAGCACAAAAACAATCTTAGAAGTGGAAAGGACGAGATCAGACATCACGATGCCAGAAAAGATCTTCCCACACAGGCTCAAATAGATGCTAAGTATTCCTGGTAAAGAAAAGGTCCAGAAACTCTCAGTTGGCCTTATCTTCTACTAGCAATGTAGCAATGCCAGCAGAAGTAATGCTTCAGTGTAGGACCCTGCATTCAAATAATAGATCCAAGGCATCACACTGTCAGTTGTGCCAGACTGTCATGACTGGGATGCAGTTACCAATAAGAACTATATAAAAAGTATATATATTTTGCAACATAGTCTCATATAAACCCATGGTTTCCCAGTGCTTAAATAGTTATAGTATGTTAAGACCTTTGAAGAAAAATTCTAAAATACAGATCTATATTTTTCAATTTAGGTTGCAGTATTAGCTTGTCATATTAGTGCCAGTTTATTTACCCTAACAAGCAGCTCCTTCAGTAAACAGTTAAAATTTCATTGTTGACTGCTATAGTTTCTCTTCAGTTTTAAAGGGTTCACAGGGCTGGCATTAACAATATGCTACAATATGTCTGTAGGCTAAAAAGATATCACCAGTAGTCTAATTATTTTTTTTTAATCTGTTAAAGGATAGTTTAATGTTCATTATTGTGATTTTAAAATGTTAAGTTTAATTTTAAAATGTTCTGTCTTTTTGAGCTTTAGCTTTCAAGATTTTTTTCTTTTTTTAACACGGACAGATATTTTGGAAGCCAATTAATACGTTAAAAATACATTAACATGCAATCTGATTCTTAACACAGCAGAAGACAAAATATTTCTTCTGCAGTACTCATTATTTTTATTTTCTTCTTTTGGAAAACTATGCAGTAGTCATGCAAATCATTATATCCTTCAGTACTAAAGCTACAGTGATTTTATGTTACTATACAGAGTGATGAAATCTGTTTTTAATAAAGCTGTATTTTGATTATTTTACTCCCCAAGTGATCTTCTTGATCACAAGCATTTATGCAATTCACAGTTGTTTCCAAATAATGGCTTAAAAGATCTTCCTGTATATGCAGACATGATATCAGTCGGATATTGTTTTAGGGAAAAACTAAGGATTAATGCATCGCAGTCAGTAAACAAGTGAACGCAAAGAAGGTGTTACAAACTTCCCTTCCTAATCCACTAGCCATTTTATTTAGGATATACGATTGGAGCCTTTCTTGGAAACAACACTAGGAAAGAGAACTTCTATTGGAGTCTTGCTTGATACAAGTTGTAAATAATTAAACTCAATCTGCTCTTTGCACGTTGCTGCTGAGGAAGCTGAACAGATGTTTTGTTGCAGCACACAAAAGACACAAAGTATAGATTCAGCTAAAGAAGCTTTCTGGAAAACTGGCTTTGAACCCGTTGTGCCAGAAAGTACATAAAGATGGCTTTTTCCAGCAAAGTTTGATCTAATTAGAAGATGAATGGAGAGCCAATTTACAATAAAGCACAAGATCATAAAGTACAATGAATACCAGAGAATATTTTTTTAAATAAAATTTTTAAAATCATACTTAACTGATACATTCCCTTAAAGAACATAAAATAAGTGCTAAGTGTCCACCTGAGGACACAACCTTACTTTTTTTTCCGTGGAAGAATTGACTTGTCACTGCAGGTCTTTGCATGAATTCCTACCATTTTGGCATGGCATGAAAATAGCCAATTAGTTTTCAAATTACCTTTTTTCAGTGCCACTCAATGGATAGGGGAAAAAAAATGGAAAAATACCATTTTGAGAATGATCTCTTGCTTTTGCTAGGTGTGTGGAAATGCTGGCAAGCATTTCACAGTTGTGAAGCAGACCTTTACAAAGATTTCCAATTGACAGTTGGTTTGATTTTTTTTTAAAAACTATTCTTGTCTACTCATATGTCATTACAGAAGTAGTACAGAAAACAAAGAACACATGCTTGTCTACCCCTAACTTCTCAACATTTGTAGGGCACATAACATTCCATAACACTGTTATAGCTGGCAGTGCTATTCTGCTCATGGAGTTCTCAGCCTTAGACAAGACTACACAACTTTTTGAAGGTCACAGAGGAAGTTTGTATCAGAAAGGGAACAGGAAACAGGTTTTTCTAGATTTAGATTGGTGATTTAGGCATCATCTTTCTCTCACATCTCCTTGCTGACATTGTTTATAACACCGGTGGCAGGGCCACAGATGGGCTCCAGGTTACACAGACATTTATGACAAAGAGGGGCTGAAGTCACAGATCTCTATTTCCTGACTGAGAAAAAGATCTTTTCTCAGTAAATGTCAAAAAAAAAGCCTGTAAATGACTTGCAGGTTCCTTCTGATATCATGCGTATAAAATAAATAACTTTGAAAAAAGAAAAGGAGATAAATCATTCCTATTTTGCAATTGATAGGGGATTACAGTGTCTCCAAAGTCTATTTGTTTTTACCCACTTCCTTTCTCTTGATTTTTGTGCTTTGTCCCTGTCCTTAACCTATGCCCTGGAGAAAGAGTAAACAGCTGCTAACGGTGCCAATAACATTCAATAGTTCATGTTCCTTTACTCTTTACCCAGGCTGAAGTAACCACATTTGGTATGCATTCCACTCTGCAGCATCCTGGAAACCTGCAGTCTGAACCCGTTTTTCAATTTAGCAGCAATGCACTCTGAACAGCAATATGTTACGGAGCCAGCTGGGCTTCCTTAGCCTTTTACCCTCTTTTAATCTTTTAGTGTTCTGCGGCCACCTCATCTACTCTTGGCTGCTGTAACCTTCGATCATATATCATATTTGTTGTGTTCTTCTACATTGCCTTAACCTTCCTGGTGTAAAGGGTGAAGGCACTGTGATTAGAATTTGAAAACAAAGTAATCTAATATTCTAATTAATTCAGAGTTTGGAAGGAAATCTGCAGGTAAAAGAATGAGAACCATCTTTAGTGTATATTTAAAAACAAAACAAAAGCACAGATGAACAAATCTAGCCAGTTTAAATTTTTAGCTCCCTACTATGGAATTTCATTCATAAGTGTATTTATATGCATATATGTACATACAAGTATATACATCCACACACCTGCACAGATGTGCAAATTCACATGCACAAAACACACACGCAGTCACAGAAGAGCAAAACACGTGGTTTTTACACAGTGATTTGGTTAGAATTATTATTACAGCAAGAAATGAACAGTAACAATACAGAGGGAAGCAAAGACCCTATTTAGAAGTTTAGGCAAAGCGACCGCAAAGTATAATTTAGAAATAAAAATGGCTGACTTTGCAGTTAATGAACAGAATTCAGATAAAAATAAATTAAATAAAATAATTAAAATAAATATGCATTAAAAATCTCAAACTTTTCAGGTCAGGGAACAGAACACTTTCAAGCTTCATTCTGTAAAGTGTCTTTGCTATTCTTTCGGTCTAGTGATGATGGAGAATCGTACAGATTTCTCTACACACAGTAAGAATTTTTGCAATACAGGATGTGTGGCAGTGCTCATATGTCTGGTTTTACTTAGTAGGATAAATCTATTGCAGTTCTCCCAACTCTTGTGTTCTCAGCAATACATCCAAAGGAAAGGGTTTCTGAAGAAAGAAGTATTTGTACTGTTCTACTGAATAAGCATATTAATTACACTGTAAGGTAGTCTAGTATGGTTAGACTGCAGGAAGGAAGGTATAAAATTTGATTTCATGTAAACTTGTTCATTATTTGCTGGAGAAAGAATAAGTTGTGAATAAACACAAATGTTAGGGTTTTTTTTTTTAACTTAAGCTTTCTAGAGGGCAGTATGCATCAGGAATGCTTGGCAAATATAATTTACATTTTAAAAATTCAGAGCATAGTCCTTTTTCTCTTATTGATTAAATCTATCAAAACTTATTTGCTGCTTTCACTTTATTACAGTTTGAAGCTACTTGCAAGGATTCAAGAAGCACAATGGGCATGTACAAAATGAAGTGAATGGTCTCTTCAGCGTCTGCTTAATTGGTCAAAGTAGTGACTGGAATTTCACCCATTAATCAAGAATCAGATGACACTAAGTTCTACCATTATGAGTTTATACTCTTAGACATTGAGCACAAACATGATCGTAAGTTTGTGTAGTTTTAAGCCTAAAAATCTTAAGTATAAAATTTTAAATTCTAATACACACTCTGTAATCTCGGAGATAAGCCTACATACTACATTATGAATTAAATGCTGGCAGTAAAAAAGAAGCAATTTGTGTCCTAATAATGTATTTCTACATTTCTTATTTTAGCCTGACATCTGGTATCACAGCAGATTTCTGCCACCTGCAAGGTCAGGAAAATGCAGACATCTCAACACTTACTGACTACAGCAAGCATTACTGCAAAGATTTTTATATGGGTTGGATGGCTTCTATTTCTTCCCAAGCGTCTCACATATAAAAAATAATAGCTATGAAAAAGGCAATCTTAAAAATGTACAAAGCTGGCAACCAGCATTAAGATGATCCTCCCAGTTAATGAAAGACACGATTATAGCATACAACCCTCTAAATTCATCTAAGTCAGAAAGCCATCATAAAGTCAGACATGATAGCTTGATAGTTTGTTCCTCGGCCATGGCATGCATTAGCCTATACCTGTAGAGGATGCTGTGTGCCAAGTATAGCTGTAGTAGCTCAGCAGTATGTTGTACACAACCTCTGCATCATGCACAGATCCATCAGCCTAAAGCCTCGCATGCAGATTCAACTCCCCAGCTCCTAATGAAACACAACATCATTGTGCTACAAGGTGTCTCAAAAAACCCAACAAACTCCCACACTTCCTGAGCAAATAAGCTTCTAAGTTCATTAAGCTTAAGCAGCCAATTGTTTCCCTTGCCATCTGCTAATTTACTACCTCCTGAAGACTTGCCTTAGTCTCATGCACCACTGTTATTGGAATATCATCTGTCCACCTGCAATCCTGATTGGTTGTAATAAAAATATTTTTAGACACTAATTAGTAAAAAGACGTTTCTAAGAGAACTCTCCTGTCCTTGTGCTGCTGTTTACAAACTGAGGACTGCCAGAGACTTCTCTTCAGAATATTGTTTCTTTCCTGTTAGGTTAGAGAAGTCCCCGACCTACATTTCAGGATGGTATGTAGCTCTTTCAAAGAATAAAAACTGCTGAAATAATTCTTATTCTTCTTTTAAAAATATAATTGTCTTCCCAACATCATTTAATAAACACATACTTTTAAAGTGTATTAAAATCTCCTTTTCAATATCAAAGTAAGTAATTTTTCAACTGTTACAGTCGCCTTTTTGCTTCCTCACAGAAAACTGACTTCTAGCTCACAGAGACCCAATGGGCCAAACTAATTCTTGCCTAATCACTGGTGCTTGGCAAAATTACACCAGGGAAGAATTTGGACCAAACATATCTGTCTAAGATAAACCAGCAGGAAGTTGCCCAAACACTGTAATCTATCTCATATTTTGCTCTTAAACAGAAATCCTCAAAAACTGTTTCTACACAACCTGTTTGACTCTAAACAGATATAAGCCTGTAACAATTATGAAAACAGTATCACCTTTTGGAAAGCAAACAATTTTTGATACTACTTGGCTGAAAGGCACTGCAGATTATGTGCCTGTGATATATCCAGAACTACTGTACACCCAGATGGACTAAACGGCCTTAGATTAAACGGATGAATTAAATACTCGTATGGCAGGGCAGTTTGGTTTGCATCAATTAGCAGAACACATCTGAAAAAAATAAGACAGCATGGCACAACACACTATATTAACTCTTGCCGTTGTTTACTTTGCAGATAGGCAAAAGTAAGTACACCTTCCACACTGAAAATACCATGTGGGGCACATGACTGAGAACAGTTACAGCTGTTGTAAAAAAGCCAATAATTCTTTGGAGACCGGATCTGGAAAAATGTCTAGAAAGGACATGACTGTGCACCTTTCTGTAGATAAGCAGTTACCCAGTTAAAGCCACTGGAGACTACTTGCACTAATATTGCTAACATATGCTTGTAGAATCAGAATCTAATTTCTCACAATATCAGTGTTCCAGTATCTTAGACTTCTACTCTGTGGGAACATGATTGTTTTGGGCAGGACTTCCCCTTGGGGTATGTGGCCTTAATTTATTGCTGCAGGGTTGAGTAATGTAGCTATCACAGAGCCATTCATGTTTTATTAAAATTAATTTCAAGGCAATGTTGTTTTTAGGAAGCATGTATAGGACTATTTAAATGCTTTGGCAAAACAAGACCAACAATAAGGAGTAATGAAAAGGTTTCCCTTTTTCATTCCTTTTATCTTAAGACAAATGAATTCTAGCCTCAGAGTATGCAAAGAAAAAGGGGAAAAAAAAGCAACAGGAAACTCCTGCTATTTTGTCCCAGTTCCTCTGATTTCTTCAGTCTGTTTTACATCGCTTCTGCTGGAAGGAGTCCCCCTTTGCTAACCCAGATCTTTACAATCTATCTGCAGATCTGGGTTAGCAAAATAAAAAAGTTGTTCGGCAGGCACAGCTCTCTCTACCAAATGTAGATGAGTTTTCTTTAATCCCGTCTCTGATCTTCACATGAATATTTCTTTTAAAGTGTCTGTTTTCAGATCTTTGCTAGGCATGTGGGAACAGCAGAAAATAATTGCTTTGTCTGGTAGATCATTTATTGTTTGAGAGACCATTTTAAGGTGAAGAGATGCCACCCGCTATGAAGTTGTCTCATTTGGTAAGTGATAATTAAAGGCTGAAAATGGAAATAGCAAGAAAGAAATGTTGATGGTTTCTTGGAATATTTCAACCACTTTAAAGTGAGGCTGATCCAGAAATTCCCATTTTAGAAGGAGCAGAGAAAAGGAGGTGGGGGAGAAAGAGCACGCACATGTGTTTGTGTGCACTGCGTGTGGGTATATGCAAGGAAATGTTCAGAAATTTGATAGTGACTGTGACTACAAGCTCAAAAGGCCTAACAATTTGCATGACAAAAAAGAAAAAGAAGCAGTCCTATCACAAGAACTAGAAGAGATCAGACACTTTCTGTTACACAGCTCACACTGTTTCAAATGTACACAGCAAGACAGAATTCATACATCACGAGGTACAAGCGTTTGCCACCGCTGTGGGCACTTTGCATATGCGCCAGATGTGGTACCAAGCTGGTCTATATAGAAGAATCTTTCATTTGTCAGTGCTGCATTTTCTGAAGAAAATATTTAGTGTGGTCAACAGCCTTTGCTATAATGAGAGCAGAACAGTTAATTTTGTTATTGTGTCACAATACAGAGAAAAAGGAATAAAATTAAACTACAAAATGACCTATCAAATTTGCTTGACAGGTACTAATTCACTTTGATCTATCTCTCACCATAATTTCATTGGCAGGGAAACCATACATATTTATAAAAGTGGGAGCAGGCTGCTGTTGTTCTGTTTGTAATTTACAGCAACAAAGAATTCATTTAGATTACCATACTTGAAGTCCCAAGGTGACTCTGCCGTGGTTACAGGCCCCCTGCTATGCAGGATACCTAACATAATAAAGAACAAAGCAAAACAATGCTACGCTGAGACCAGGGCTCCTGGGTAATCAATTCAGGTATTTACAGCTGAAACAATAGCTCTGTGCAAATCAGCATCATTACTACAATTTGCTGATAGAAACCCCAGGGAACTGAGGAAGTGTCTGCCTGCAAAGCAGCTGATTAATCTGAGTTACTTATGTTTTGTTAAAGCATTATTGTTTCCCATCATAATTAACAGTAAATGATTGTTTAAGAAAAGGGCAAGGGAAGCGCAAACAAATGTGCAAGATACAGGTCTCTTCTATCATTTTGGCCTTCCACAACAGTCAGCAAATGTATCTGTCAAGAAAAGGAATGAGGCCACTTTCAACCTTGTGTACTGAGAAGCACCATTACCAGACTCACTTGATTTTGCTTTTTTAATGCTTGCTTCTAATCTTACAGACTTTTGAAAGAATGCAAGCATGGACCCAGAGACAGCCAGTTTAATCAATCCACTGCTTCTACTGCACTTTTTGGCAAGTATATGGGGTCTCCTGTCTTCCCATTTTGTTTTTCCTATTAATGGTTAAAAAAAATTAAATACAAAAAAATAAAATAAAATAAATTCTCCTGCTGGTAGAAAGGGCAACTAATAAGTACTGTGGTAGGATGTACAATAAAAAAAGAAAAAAAGAAAAAAGATATACATAGTAGTTTTGCCTCCATGTCCATTCAGACCTCTAGTGTCCACTAAACTAAAAGTGCACACATTCAGCTCAATCACCTGAAAAATTACAATGCTTAGGAAGTCCTTTGTACTTTATTTTTGGAACATTATCAAATTGTTCCTTACATATATGGGACGACTGCAGAAAAAGGGTTGTTCAGACCATGACAAAGCTTTTTTTCACTATGTTATTTGCTTATGCTTTGAACAGTTTTTCTCATACATTCCTGTGTGACAGATTATCCATCCAAAGCAACTACCCTTCTCCCAAAGAGATATAGATAACTCAATTATATCCCTTATGATTCAACCTGCATTTTCTGTTTCCTACTTTCACTCGCTGTGCATAGCACTTTCCCAGAAAATTACAGAGAAATGAAAGCTCCTGCCATTCACTGCTCAAGCATAAAAACTATGCTATCTCGTTTGGTCACACTTCTGATACAAAACTGTCATAGAACTGAGTTTTCAGAATCACTATGCAATATTTAGCAGTATCAACTACTGAGAGAAACAGATTATTGAAACAGATTAACTTGGAAGCAGTAAAGAATAGAACTCAGTCAGATAGGATCTATGGTAATCTTAATTTTGTTAGCAAGTACATTTTTCAAAAGAACGGTCAGGCTCCGCAAAGAATTTCAAATTAACATGGGGCAGAAGAAATCTAAGAAAGAAGGAAAAGGAAAAAAAAAAAAGATGGAATGAGTTATCAAGAAGGGAGTAGAAGCCAGACTCTGCACAATTTCCAAGAACGTATTTGTTGGAGAGAAGTAAACCATTTTTGTGGATCTAACAAACGAAATACAAACAATTCTTTTGTCAAAAGTTGTTACCTTGCAGTTGGTCAAATTGAGCCCTAAACAGAAGTGCTACATGCCAAAGGAGATTCAAGTGGAAATAATTTTCATGCACTCAGGGCAAACAGAGCTATAGGCAGTAAATAAAACACAACCGGGATTCAATTCGAGATTCAAAGCATCATACTTTTAGTTCCAATCACTTCAAACAACCTAAGTCTCACAAAAAATACAGAGAAACAAGAGAACAAAACAAACAAGTCTAGGATGACAAGAAAAAAAAGGAGGCAATCCAGCCCAGAGAATCAGAGTAAGTGAGACAGGATGAAAAATTAACAGATTATAGTTTAAAAAGAAAGCATGGCTATTGTTCAGAAAATGGGACTAAGAATCACTGACTATAAAATAAATTCCTCTGCAGACAACTGATATTGGGAGACATTTAAATTGCATATTGTTTTGGTTTCCTCTCTCCCGCCTAGAATATGCCTACCTCAGATAGATACGGCCTGTAAAACACACTGAAGTCAAACTGCCACCTCCTTCCCCAACATTTACGGAATTCAGACAAAGTAAAATACCACCATCTTCAGTGAAGGGCTTGACACTTGTTCCCTGCTTTATATGATGGTGCAACATTAAGTACCAAGAGGAAAAAGAATTACTGAAATTTTAAAGCACACAATAAAAAACATTTTTAAGAATGGTCAAAGAGTATATAACAACTAAGAAACAATTATGTAAAATGGAGTACATGCAAATTTAGCATAAACAATGAAAAAAATCCCTTGAGATTAAACATACAAAGATGTAGCATATAGACTTCAATAGGATATTCTGCAAATCCTGATCTCCAAAGTCATTTAACCTAGACAAAACCTCAGGGGCTTCCTTACAGAACAATCTTATACTGGAAATACAACCTTGATAACTTTAACAGTTTCAGAGTTTTTTTTTTCCTTTTCTGAGCAAGATGTAGCTAAGCCCAGTATGTGTGACATTATGGAAAGGTCAAGTTTGGGATACAAAAATGTCCACAAAGTAAGCAGTACAATTCTGTAATTGGCACCAGCCTAGCTGCAATTACAGTCAGGAGAATCATCTGTCAGGATAAAATGTAAAAAATACAAAAATGGTTGCAGGGGATCAAACAATTTCAATTTTGCTTTTTGGGGGTACCTTGTCAGGCATTATCCACACTACTTAGAGGCATCAAAGAGCAATGAGAATATCAGCTTTATATTTGACTCATCTATTAAGCATTTAATTTAAAAAGCCTTTATATTCCAAGGTAAATATCTCTCTATTTCAGTATTTGGTTAAAATATGCTTTGTGAATTATTTATTTTGCCCTTTTGATAGGTAAAAGTATTTCAACAGTCATGAAACATCCTTTGTCAAAATATACATGTAGGTCACAAAATAAGCAAAGTTTCAACCACAAAACTGTTTTTTTGAAAAGTTCTCAAGAAATTATCTCTTTACCTAGGAGGCATCATTAAAAGAGATTTAGAAAAATAGAATAAAATAATAATAAAAAAAGACTATTCTGAAGGAGGGAATAGAGAAGTTTTTAATAACTCACCCAGCACAGAAAATTCATGTCATTGCCATTTAAAATCATGACAATAATAAAGCTATACTCATAAAATCAGCACATAAAATATTTCACTCTATAAACCTTTCTAATTGCATTTTTTTTTTAAATCAAACAAACAAAAGTGAAGGTTGCCAATCAAATACAAATAAGCTGGAGCTCCGAGGTGCTGAAAAGAAGGAAAAACTTGCAGACCTCAGAAGAGATTAAGTCAGGATTTTCAGCAGAGAATGAGTTGGAGAAGTACTTGGTACAGAGAGGACGAACATACTTAGGCAACAAAGCATCAAGAATTTGACAAAAGTCAAGCAAGCTAAAGAAAATAATATCACTTGAACCAAAACTGTTACGAAGGTCTGAAATTTTCTGTGGAAAGAGTATAACATTGCACTGACAAAGACAATTCTATGGTTCCCTGGACCGACAACTATTACTCTGCTGTTTTTTCAGGGTAATAACCTCAATACTTTAAATAATTTTATTTTAAAAAAGAAAAAAGTAAACACTAGGGGAAATACTAGAACTCATACATTTTAACAGAATTCAATAGAAACAAGAGGAAAAGATTTGAATTAATAAGGGAGAAATGAAGCAGCTCAGTTGTGATTTTTATCTGATTAGGTTTCTATGGAGGTGTCTTAGAAGACGTAGGTGGTGGCACAGCCTGCTGTCACCTCTCACACAACAATGTCTTTTGGAAGCCTATTTATCAAAACCAGGCTTACAGATATGACTTATTTTTTGTGAGTTGCAGAGATGATAAAACTTCAGGCCAAGGTCAGAACATATAGCTGCTTCTGGAGGGGAGAAAATACATAGGTTTTTCTAAATTAATAGAAATATAAAACAGGCTTACTTTAGGGCAATGTTAGGTACCTCAAACCATGAAAACCCCTTATTTCTGCACCAGCTGTGTGAGACAGAATGGATCCTGGGCAAATCTGTTGGTGGTGACTGGGAGGATAACCTCCACAGCATTCAACCAGCATGTGAGAACAACAGTGGTCAACTTCAAAAGAGAACAGGATTTTGTCATAGAATGGGTCTAATTCTAGAAAAGCATTTGTTTGGATAAAAACTGTACCAATGCTATGCAGTAACCCCTTGTAATTTACCTGCAATAGGGAAGAGGAAAAAATTAATGCTGTCCAAAGAGCAGCTATGAGATAATCAGCAATTTTGGACAGTGAGCACATTTTCAAAGGTAGTATTGATATAAGAGGCTAATAAAATACTTAGACACTATTGACATGCAGGCAATACTGTAGTTTGAAGCTTCAAAGCTGATATGAAGTCTAAATGATTCCCAAAGTAGGTATTAGGTTTTCTACTTCCTGAACTAAAATATAGTCATATAAAAATGTTCTATCTAAATGTCTATGCTGAGTTTCCAGCAGACTACCTCCATATCCACAGCATAAGTATGCTAGCATGTCTTAAAGATCTGCAGAGGTAAAATGAACGCACATTTACGCAGAAATAAATCACCACTTTAAAGATCTCACCAGGATTAACCACACCTCCCCAAAGCATGAGGTCACAGAACACAATTGGCCCTTCACATTCTAAACTATCTGAAGATGAATTATCTATTAGAACTTTGGGGCTCTGGACTAACAATCTATTGAAACAAAGTGATAAAGAGGATAGCCACTGCTGTGAAAGTGAACTTTATATACAGTTAATGCAACTGAATGATCAAGTGGGAGAAGGACAGCATGCAGCAAGAGTTGAAAAATAATTAAGGCTTTAACTTAATTCAATTACAGCAAAATGTATTCTTAACAAAAAAAAAAAAAAAAAAAAATCAATTTTTTTAAGTTGCTCAATAAATCAAATAAATTTATTCATTAGATACTGTCATTGTAACATCCTGTTACCAGAGATAATGGATTTTGACTATTGATACATGTTCAAAATCGATTTCATAACTGAGTAACAAATTTCGTTTTCTTTACTTTACTCAACATTGGGTTCATGAACTGTCAACTGTGTATAAAAATATACTTGAAAACTAATCTCCCACTATCTTTAAAATCTTTTGTCTTGCCATGCACAAAGATGCTAGTCTTTCTTTCCTTTTTAATCTCCTTGTTTGAATGGTAAATTTTGCCCAAGCATCGACAGTTTTTCCGACAAATATTTTCTAAGTACTTCCTATTAAAATGTATCAAAATACCAAATATATCAATCTCTTTTTACAGAAAAAGTAATATACAAACTCTCTGCACTAGATCTCAGACCCAGAATCAAAACCCTACCCACGGCAGCAGTTAACATCCTCACCTGAAGCTGACATTTAATCCCCAGTCTCATGAGGGGAGACAGCCCTTACATCTTCTAAAGCCAATGTGAGAACCCAACAGATAGCAGCCACAGAGAAAACCACTTTTATTCGCAACCTGCTTGTTTGCTTTACTAACTTATAACCAAAGATTCCTTGGCTCTATGAACTTAATCTAATAGCTACAAATTGTATTTGAAAAATCAACGCATTCATTTATTTATTTATTTGAGCAAGCAGCAATTGCAATGCCAGCTACACAAGTGGTGTTTCAGAAACCCAAGACACAAAAGTGGATTGTGCGTCAATGCTTATAGATTATTTACCCTACAGGCAACTGAGCCTAGACCAAGCTGTTACTTCTCTGGTTTCTACTGTTAATTACATGACCATACCTTTTTACAAATCATTGTCTTCGTGCTTACTATACTAACTGGCATTGTTACCCCAAACTAATAAACTTAAGAAGATTATACTGTCACGAAAGTAGTAAAGAAGGTTTAAATATTAAAGAAACATGACCTTGCATGGAGACCAAGAGTCATTTTTTTAAAAAGGAAAAACAAACAAACAAACAAGTCCCAACAAGGAAGGAAGGTTCCAACCTTTAGTTCCCAAAATAATTTTGCCTTTTAAGCTTCCTTATTCCTACTAACGAAGTAATTCTTGATTTTTCATCTGCCCCAGATCCTGAAATCCAACCACCAGGAGACTGATAGTTACCCCCACTGAGATTTTCCAAGTGTCTGCCTCTGTGGCATCTGTGCACCTTTGTTCCTGGCTCTCAAAATTTAGATATTTGGACCTAACCTTGACAAGGCAAACCACCAAAGAAGAAAAAATTAGTAAAGGGGAACTGAAAAAACAGCTTATGTGACTAAGCCTTTATTCTTCTGTTGGTGTATTTAGTCACTACTCACATGTTTAAATGACATGCTATATACTACTGCTTGAGTAATCAGAACTTTGAAGGATCAAACTAACACATGCATGATAAGAAAAGCCAAGCTAAAATATCTGTAAAATGCAACTGTTAAGAATACAACTTAAAAAACCCTGAAAATGGATCCTTTTACCTGTATGATATTTTTCAGTCTTGCACACAGCAAACAATAAAACAGATGTCAGTAAATATTAAGTAGAAATTTTCTTTTGAGATTACCATGTTTGTGGAATGCTCTGCCCAAGTGACAAAAACTACTATTTAGCATTGGTATTTTAAATTGGGAACAATATAATACTGACCAATCCACTTCACACCAGATTTTCTTAAAATCTTCTTATAGTACGATTCAACCACATGATTGCTTACTGCAAATATAAAACATCTAATGGAAGATTTTTCTTTTAAAATGAAAAAATGAAATAAAAATTCTTGCTGGTATCAAAAACACCATCCTGCACATTCTTGACAGATCTAATATAAAATCTTCTCTTTTTCATTGCCTTTTCTTTTATCTTTGGATCAAAAAAAAAAATTTAAAATTCTTTGCAGAATCTAATAAACATAGCAGGGAAAAGGAGAGGGACAAGGGAAGAAAGGACTTTGAAGGATATTCTCCTGGCTTCCTTTGGAGTTTAAGACAATCATGAATTGGAAAAGGAAGAACTAACATATTCTTACACTTGCAAAAGAACAAACAAACTAAAAAAGGAAAAGAATATGAGCACAGAGTAACAGTAACAGTATCCTATTTCTTTATCAGCAACTACAATCTGAAGGAATGCTCACTTTTCTGTGACACATTTTGAAATGCCAAAAATATTGCCCATCATACTGAGAAAAATATTAATTTTCATCAGAAATATTTTAACAGGTTTTAATACTAGTGTTGATACTTAAACCATTAGATAAATACCATCTGAATAGCAAATATGTGCGATGCATTTTCTAGAAAAGAAGAAGCTCTGATATGGTATAAACAAAAAATATAAATACCTCCCTGAAAACGAAGGGTCATTACAAAGCATCAGGATAAACAGCAAAGTGAAGCCTAGTTGGAGGCCAGTGACTAGCAGTGTAGTCCAAGAGGCAATACTGGGTCCCGTCCTGTTCAACATCTTCATTCATGATCTAGATGATGGGGCAGAGTGTACTCTCAGCAGCTTTGCTGATACACCAAATGGTCGTGCTGCCATCCTGACAGACCTCAACAGGCTAGAAAAATGAGCTGACAGGAACCTTTTGATGTTCAACAAAAGATTCTTCCCTTCACTTGGGAGGAAAAAGCGCAGGCACCAGTACATGATGGAGCTGATCAGCTGGAAATCAGCTCTGCAGAAAAGGAGTTGGGGGTTTTGAGGCACACCAAGTTGAATACGAGCCAGTAATGTGCCTTTGTGGCACTGTGAGGGCGACCAAGCACTGGAAAAGGTTGTCCAGAGAGGTTTTGGAATCTCCATCTTTGGAGATATTCCAAAGCACTCTGGAAATGGTCCAGGGCAGTCTAACCTAGGTGACTGTGCTTGAGTGGGGGGCTGGACAAGATGACCTTCAGGGGTCCCTTCCAACCTCGACCAACTGGCAATTTTATGATTCTGTGAAATGCAGGCACATCTAGGAAAATTCATCCCGTGTCAAAGGTGATAGAAGTGGCTCAAACTGTTGAGATGAGTCAGGCTGTTAGATTAATGCCACTCATTAAATTTCAGATGTCCACAATTTCCCTTTTTAGAAAAAAAAGCAATACATGAACAGCATTGTTATGGTTTTATTATGAGATATCTTAGCAGCAAATAGAGAGCTCTAAGCCCTTTGCTCTGTAAAAGTATCTTTTGGATTGCCACTAATGACAATCAATTTAGTTGCCTGCTTAAAAATAATTAAAATAACAAAATAATAATTTTATTTAAATGAAACATTGGAAGGAAGAGCAGAAAATAGAACATAAAAATTTTAGTGCAGTCAAGGTCATGTTATTGAATTCAGAGATTCAGGTTCTGTGGCAAGTTTTGTGAACACAGACGCTCCTGTAAACAGAAGATACTTTTTTTGACACAACCATAATGGAATATCTAAATTCAGAAACAAGAAATGAATTGTTCTGCCTCTCACCAAGGAAATCCTTGAGGCCTTTCAGAGGACAGCAGCAGAAGGTCATGTATTTTGTTGCTTATGTAGGCCAATCTGAACATCTCAAACCGGGAGGAAGACTATTAAAGCGCTCCCTGAGTTATGTATAGGAAGTACATTGAATGGGAGAAAATTCCTGTGCCTGTATTACCAAGCAGGCACACGGCAGTCTTGATTTTCTTCTCATTTGCACCTGTGAAAAATGCCAGGCTTTTGCAGTATTCTAATTCTCATCAAAAGCTATGCAAATGATGCCTAGAATATTTCCTGTGATTTTTTTTTTTTAATATTAGATGCAGCATCTAAAAGTTATTGCATTAAAATGGAAGAAATGCCAATGAGTTGAATGTAGAGTGTTTTCCCTTTTAGTATTCTATACTCAGAGCACTCTGCATGCTTTTCACAAGCACTACTTAGTTTTCAAGTTTAGCTAATCATAACTCTCCTTAACTTTTCATCTTCTTACTGTGCCAAAGTTTATGACATTGTAAAACTAATAAAACAAACCAAAATATCTGAGTAGCTGGAGAAGATACTAAGCATACCAGACATATAGAGCACTTTGCCTTTAAAACACGAAAGAGAGGTTGTAATAGGATAATTCATAAAATCCGTAGCACAGAAATTAAATAAAGAGAAAAGTACTACAGATCGCCATAAGGCAGAATCACCTAACAGCATTAAAGAGAAAGGAATGACCATTAGAGTCTATGAGATACTCTAAGTACCCCTCAAGGGCCTGCACATGCTTCACTGCTTTATGTGAAGCCTTGCGTCTTTGAGAGTACAATCTTGTTAATCAGTTCTCAAGGTCACAGCTGAATGCAAGAGAGCAAGGCTGTGCATCTGTAGAAGATACTTATTTCTGGAAAAAATTATAGTCCTATTTATGTGAAAATGATAGGCAGTTATGCAGTACATAAGTCCAAACCTGCAAACACTTATCCCTATTGACATAATAAAAAAAAAAACTGTTTGCAAAATCAAAGTCTAAAGGGTCAAATGAGAGTTGCCCGAGGTGCCTGCACACCCATCACAGGATTTCCAGCTGACAGGAAAAAATGCTGAAGGTAGGAGGAATTGCACCCACCATGGGAACGTGTCATTCCCATTTGAATCTGGGTAACTATGGGATTCATAGGATGGGATGAAGAATGATAGTAGCTTTAGCTTTGTTCTCCTCTTCCTACTATATGTTGCCCAGTGCAGCTTCCTCTCCCATTAAAGGAGAAGGTGGGAGAAGGAAAAGAGACTGGCTAAGAGGGCACGGCAGGGAGGAAGGTGAGCTCTGAGCAGTCATCCCGTTTCTCCACTGATCCCAGGACAGCACAGCTATGCAGAGTCTTTGAGGAAACTTATATCTTGCTAAGTGAACCATAACAAATTATTAGGTATCAATGTGTGGCCAGACAGTACTAAAATTAGAATTCTAAAAGTAAAATTCCAATAAGAAAATATAGGGAATATAAAAATTGTGGAATAATTATAATCTAGTAAAAAAGTGGGCAAAATACCCTAACCCAAGCAAAAAAAACCCGTAAGCTGTGGGGGCCGCCTGGACAGGTCGCCAGCCCTGCGCGGCCTCACAGCCGCCCCATCTCGGGGAACCCCTCCGTCCCTGTCACCCTGTCATCGGGGAGAACCTTCTGTCAGGGTGTCTCGGAGCCCGGGGAGGGGACAGCCCGTAGCTCGGTCCGTTGCTGCCCGCCGCTCGTTACAGCACTGCAATAGGAACTGTTCTGCCCCCAGGACAGACAGGAGCAGAAATCCGAATATAATGAGTTTTGCAGCTCTTCCCAGCGCTGTACGGGCAAGGCCCAGCTTCCCAGCTCTTGCCACAGGTCACCTTTAGCTCCCGAGACATTACGAACAAAAGCAAAAAAAAAAAATCTAAACAGCTTTCCTGGCTTTGTTTAAAGAAATCTGCCAGCCAAAGAAAAATAGTGACGCAAGCAGCTGAAATAAAAACGGATCACATAGCTGCTAAAGAAAGAAAGGAGAGAGTTACTCTAGTTTGACATTAATTGAGGGTCAGTGTCTCCCAAGAGTGATTCAAATGAGGAAATTTTACTAACGGAAAGGAGCTTTAAATGGCTGCTAATACCACCCCAAACTGTAACTCCTAACAGTGATCACAGAATTTCAACTGGAGGCTTATTTAGGGGAGAAACAGTCCAAATGTTTCAGTAGACTCAAGAAAGAGATGAATGATTCTGATGCCAGATGTGACCTAAGCATAAACAGGTAACCAGTTCTTCCTGTCAAGCAGCTTAAGAACCTGTAGGACCTGGTAGGGACCAGTTTATCCAGCTGCATTATAACGACCATTCTTCACCAGCCATCGCGACCACGAGTACTTAGAGTCAGAATGCTTACTTGAAAGTCCTCTACATCTAGGGACCGTTATATTTACCTTTGAAACAAGGTAAAGAAATAAAAGCTTTTAAGAAAAAATCAGTTTGATTTAACACCTAACTGCAGGATTTTTATTTCTCTTTAAAATGAGTCTTTAAACACCATTACTTTAGCAGATACGTGCACAAAAATATGCCCCCACAAAACTATAAGAATTATTTTGGATGAAATTATGGATATATTTGAAGTATAAGACAGGAAAAGAGCTATTTCTTGAAAACTCAATGACGGAAGTCTTTAAAATGCTTTTTCACTCTCCTTACTTTGGTATTTTACTTTAAACACAAGATTAAATTACAAATGCATTGAATTGAATACATGACTTTCTGAAGCTGTTTTATCTTTATGTAACCAGACTGAACCATACTGCAGCTTCCCTCTCACCACATGCTTCCTGACCAGGGCACGGTTTGATTCCTTTTGAGGCACATATAGAAAAAGTGAACAAACATAACCTCTTTTGTCAGAAAATCCAATGCAAGTCAGCCATTTTGGAGGCTCTGTAGGGAGCCAAGTCACAGTCTTGTTCACAAGTATAGCTGAAGATTGACATCAGCATTGTCAATCATTTACAAGAACAGGTTGCCCAGATTCATAGAGGTAACATCTCTGGGTGCAGTCAGCTTTACTGCACGGTGTATCTCAAAGAGCTGGTCCTGGGTTTCTTGGCAGCTGTTTCTATGATACTGGCTTTAGTGATCACAGAGAATGTACCTTATAGGAAGAGGTTTGACTGTTCTTTTTAATGCCGTGAACAAAACAAGAGGAAAGAACTGAATCTGCAATTTGAAAAATGCAAATGGCATTCACATGCCAAAGTGCATTGTTTCTGGTTCTGGAATAACTATTTCATTACTTCTTCCTTACAAGTGAAGTTAATCACTCCACCTGTGACAAATAAACATGGAGGAATACATAAAGTCACACAGAACAGAAACTGACTCAAAGGAGGGATTTTTAAGGCTTATAGCTGTAGAAAAAGCCTGAGTAAGCTCAGAAATCTGCACCAACAGTAGCATTTATGCTAACTCATGTATTCAGCAGAGTAGGCATCATTTTTCTCTTATCTTACTATCTAGTGATGCATGCTTTCCCTACTATTTTAATCACTATTCACTAATACTGAACTCTTCCATTAACATTACCAAACACAGTCACAGCTGGTCTCCAGAGACCAACTGCAAGGTAGGTATTCTCTGCAACAGAAAGTTATATCTCTGTAATTCGAGAAATTATGTTTTTAAAAAAAGAAAACCTTTTCATGGACAACTGTTCTTATTTTCACCCTGCTTTTCAGTTTATGCTAATAAGGAATTACTTTAAAATAATCTAAACATCTCAAGTGAAAATAAGATACTAGTTGCTAGTGCAACCCTCCCTACCATTTACAAACTTGTATGGGGAAAATGGTAATTCCCTTAGCAGTCTCCATTTTTATCAGTCTTCAAATGTCAGCAGGGAACTCCCTTAATGTATCATAGATATTGCCTGAACTGAATAAAAAAGCCCCTATCATTTATTTCTTGTCACATTCAAGCTACATAGCAAATCAGCATCTTTTTGCATCAAGTTCATAACAGTTATTTATAAACAATTCTGTCTATGTTTCAAATTCCACCAGGGGACTGAATTAATTTTCACTGTCCCTGCCTGACATTTTCCTGGAATTTTATTTTCTACGGAAAATTTAGTTGTGTTGATATCTCAGTTGATAATGAACTTAGTCTGTCACAGCACAATTTACACTAAAATATTTGCTATCATTTATCATTATACAATAATGATACTGTAATTAAAATAATTTAATATTACAAACCTGGGAAAAATCTAAGTAAACATGTACTTAAATTTATTAAATTAAGTTTTATGCAAATACGTTCTTCTGGAGAAAGAAGGAATTAGATTTCTCCACAAAAGATCTAAGAAACTTAGAACCTTACTGGTTTCTCTTACAGAAGAAAATAATGAACAGACTCTGTGTTAGACTGGTTTCAGAGTCTTCAGAGTCAACCTTTAACAACATCCAAAAAAACACAGGGAGAAGGAAAGAACCATGAATCATCATGTGCTACTAAGAAAAAAAAAAAAAAAAAAAAGTATTTCTGGGTAATAAATTCCATTAAAGTTCCATCAACTGCTTTTGAAAGACCACAAGGCTGTAATCCACTGAGAGCTTTACATACTCAGTTGTTTATAACTATCAATAGAAAATGTGTGAACTATTTTCCTTACACTGATGTCAACTCAGTACAGTACCAGTTTATTCTAAACCACGGTTTATAGAGAAATGAAACAATAACCGTGCCCATTTATTATAAATATAGAAGCAAACATATTTCTTGAACGTATTTCTCAATCCCTCCTTGTTCTCTCAGATGAAATTTTATACCTATATGCCCTTGAAATTGATAAAAATTTAAAAATGTTATTCTAGAATTTGGTATTAGTACATTGCCTTGGACATCTATTGAATGCAGTATGTGTATAATTGCCCTCAGATTTTATACACATTGTTATTCTCCTAAAATGTTTACTTTTAGGGGTTTATAGAATATAAAAACAATCTGTACTGAGGTATTATACTGAGGAATGGAATGGTTATTATAGGCATTCCCTCAGACAACAGTTACTGTTCCATATTAGATCATTAAGAGACTCTATGAAGTTGCAAGCAATATTTAATAAAGTTCCCTGCATATTATGACAGGTTCTCTGTCTTATGAAGAGCCCTTCATGTGTTTTATTTAAGAAACTACATCCTGATACTTTTTCCTCTATACATCTATTTCCAATTTTTCCTAAGTTTCTGCAAATCAAAATTATTGTCATGTGCATATTTAGGTTTTTGCCTAAAGGTTTAGGTTCTTTCTCTTGTATTTCCACTCGTTTCTCTGTGCTGTAATTGCCAGCCACATCTTCCACATGCTCTTTTTCTTTTCCTTTCCAACTGTTGCTAAATTGCAATAATTGGAGTTTGACAATACTGCTATGTCAATGATTTTGCTATGATTCTATGACTTAAAAATAATATAGAAAATATGAACCCTAGTGGAAAGCAAATGTTCAGGTTACTTTTTTCTCTGTAGAGCTTTATAAGGCTAAATATTCAGAAGATTTATTTTTCTATGTATCTAAAGCTACAGTTAACTCTTAATTAACTCTTGTAGGTTTCATCCAAGACACAGCACCCGAAAATGTTTAATCAATTAGCAATGCAAATACTAACAAATTACTAACTCTCTATGACTTTCTGGCAGAAATAGATTAAATAACTCTGTTTCTTCCACGTTAAAAAATTGTCTTACAAAGTCATCTTCCAAAAATTAGGTTTTAATGGACTTAGCATTCATCATTTTTCAATGTCCTTTACAGGAATGTTTAGGAATTTATTTATTTTTATTTTAGTTCTGCTTTAATAACAGCCTACACTCCCTACACCTTTTTCAGTTTGCAGAGTGGTCTATATCTTCTCAGTCTGTTTTTTTCCTAGTGAAATGCACTTCTTTCCTTATCATGGACTGAAAATTTCTGACAACTGAACTCAATTAAATAGATACATATTAGTAGCAACTAAAATAATTTCTGTTCTACATATACTCTTTCTCTCTAGAACACAGAAAATAAAGAGTAAAACAAAAAGGAGAGTTGGATAAAACTGAAATTGGAAAAATGAAATTGAGGAGATCTACTGTATTTCATATGAAGTTCGAAATGCACATTACAGAAATCAGTTCACAATAGAAATAAAATTCTATTGTGATATTGTGATTGTTTCAAATACTCCTAGCAGTGGCCGATTCAAAAACATTTAAATGTATCAAAAGTCATATACCTATATGAACACACTTACGTATAAGTGTAAAAAATCAGCAGTGACATTCCCTTCTATGACTCTTTCCCATCTTTGATAAATTCTTTCAGTTAAACTGAAATGAATGCAATTTTGTGCCTTCACTTCTCCTGGTGTTGAGTCATTCGGGACAGAGCAGTTCTACCTCTAAGTAGTTGGAAAGTGGCTGAGAAGAGGTTGTGACTGGGAAAGTTGGAAACATATAACAATAAGTACACTCCTCTTTTGAAACCATGGACTGTCTTCTTAGGGGTGTGTTAAATTTCAAATCTGCACCGATACAGTAGGAAACTTACATAACTGTGAGTCAAATCGGAAGCAGAGGAACATTCTTCACAAAATTAGCTTCTTGGAGAATTAAATGAATATATATGTTTAAAAGACGTTTTTTTTTCATATATGCTATCGATCCATATGTGTACATATACATTTTTGTTTATAATGTATAATGTATAAAATACATTATACCTGAACTATATTTGAAAACAATTTCCACACAATAAAGACATGTAATTTCTCCATACTTAACTTTGTTTCCAAAGAACGTTTGTCTCCCATCTTCTATCAATGAATCATTACTGACACATTGAATGTTCGTTACTAAATGTCAATTCATTAAAAACATTAAAGCAGTGACATTTTTTTTTAAAAGGGCAGACTTCCCATTGTTGCACTTGATTTTGTAAATCTTTTTTCAGCTGTCATATATTCACATTCAATTACTTATTGTTGCGTGTTTTTAACACATTATAGAAGAAAATCAGAGACCATGAAAGGCAACAGTCTGGTAGCTCTCAGCTTACTTAAGTGCAACAGTTGAACTTCCTCCACAAAACCTTCCCTTAATACTTCAGTTGAGACCTGAAAGGAGCATCTCTCTGCAATTTGTTCACCCTGCTCCTTCAGATCTCAGGTCTCTGCTGAGATTATTAGGCTTGCTAATTAGTATCACCTGTGATGGTGACTTCTTAAAATATGGATATATGTCCAAAGACAACTGGATTGTGACGTCTAATAACATTTCTCATAGGTCATTATACTGCTATCGGATGGGGATAACATTCAGCTCTTACTAACCTTACCTGGAACAAAACCCACTAGAGATGAAAATTCTTTGTCAGAAAAAAAGTCACAACACACAAACCAGCAAACATCTATGACAGAAGAGGCATACTGTGGGCCTGCAAGTTTCAAAAATGTCTCTGAACAACATTTCACAAACATCTGCTACTCTGCAAATGAAATCTAACTTCTATTTAAACTTACAGCATCTGCACAAAAAGTATATTAATTAGCTAACATTTTCCATCAATTGCTCATATGCAAGTAGTCATAGTCTTAGGTTTCTTCAAAATATTTTGGAGGTGATGTCCACCAAATTTTGCATGTGGTATGCTTGGATACCTCACACTTTACAGTTTTAAAACTATTAATTAATTCAAAGCCATTTAAACTATTAAGTTCTTGTCTTGCAATGTGCATTAAAATACGTAAGTGAAGAAATCTGCAAAAACAGCTCGCTGTATTAATCATGCCATAAATTAGAATGGCAGAGAAGATAAAAAATCTAATATAGAGTCTACTGATAATATTCTGCAATCTGGAAGCTTCAGGTGAAACTTCAAATGAAAAATTAAATTGGTGATACGTATTGAATCCCACATGAAGCTGGAGACACATGTTACTGAAATAAATTCAAATTAGAAATAAAATTCAATTGTGACTACCTTAAAAATTCTTAGCAGTGGCTGTTTCAAAAATATGTAAACATACCACTAGTCATATATATTTATATTCAATATATTCATATTTATAGGTATGGATAAAAAAAAAAATCAGCAAGTAATCAAGACATTCCCTTCCATTTGTCCTTCCTCTCAACTGTACACTAACACATATATAGGAGACAAAAGATCTGCACCATAAAGAAGGGGAAGTAGGCAGGTTTTGCCCTCCCTGATGGAAAGAAAAAAAGTTCATGCTTTATGTTTAGCAAAGGAGATGAGTAAGGTTGCATTAAATTCTCCTCACTTGTCCCCTGCCAGCAAAGAACATATGCAATATGACAATACAATAGCATCGCCAGTCTAGTCTTGTCTTCATAAAAGTGTAGAAGCTGTAAGCTGTTTTACTGAGATGCAGCTGCAAAGCAGATCTTAATAGATTCAGAAGCAAAAAAATAATAAGAATTGCAATGCTGTACTGTCATTGCCATAGGGGGCTGCTGTACACCAGTGGTTACAATTTCATGGAAAGAGTAAGGCAACTGAATTTCACGCACAAGGCACATCTTCCAGAAGCCCATGGTACAACTGTTTGAGTCTAAAACCCATGGTGTGCGCCACTAATGAAATGAAGGTCACTTACTAGCATAAGATTTTGTTCACATTTCAAAATACCAACAAAAGTGCCAACAAAATGTTTTCTCTGCGCGGTTTTGCTTGTATCAGAGCTCAAATATTACAGATGTAAAAATCAGTATTCTATAGGCTACCTTATTGGGCAAAAGAAAAAAGCTCTAAACCAATTAGTAACAGTTCTTAGTTTTCTATTTGATTAATTTCTTACTTTAAACAAGTGATTCTTAAGAAATCCCATTAATTTCAGGGGCATTAGAAGAGAAAGAAGTAGACATTGTCCCTGATGGTCATAGTACTTAGACAAAGTAGATTTAATTCTTAACATAATCTCTTCCCACTCCTCTTTGAACTACTAAAGGTATATAAAGACAACAGGATGTAACAGGCAGAGATTTGGAGCAGAAATCACATTATCAACACAGGTCACAGAAAGGGAAAACGTACTTTAAAAAAGATGAGCTAAATATAGATTTAATAACTTGCTTGGATTATAATGGCCCAATGGGTAATTTTAGGATCCTAAACCCCAGAAGTGAAGAGAAATAGCAATTATAAATCTAGAATAAAGTGCTATTTACTTTTCTGAAGAACATTACATGGGCAATGTCTTTTAATGGACACATTCTGCATTTTGATCTGGGAAGGGAACAGAATGTCCCTGGTAAAAATCTCTTCAAATAACAGCAAAATTTACCTGAATCAAATTTTTAGGACAGCTTCTTCACTTTGAAAATGTTTACAGTTCAGATGTGGATCCTTATCAGAAGCTGAATTTTGCAAATTGTTCCTTCAGTTCTAACATTTTATTCAAACAATGAAACTAACGATTCTGAAATTATTTGTATTTTAAAGGTTTTGAATACCACGGCAGTCCTGTTACCTCAAACTTTTTGTCATATTAGCTGCTATATTCCTCCTTTGACTTTCTTGCCCCCCCTTTTTTTTTTTTAAATCCAGGCTGCATTAACATCAGCTCTGTCCAAAAAGAAAGGTATGGCACATAATTTCAGATGTTTCTAAACAATCTTTTAAACTGTAACAGAAGAAATATTTTACTTCAAGGCAATGTACAATGTCAATGCATAATATGGGACAGCAAGTAGTGGTCAATAAGGAACTGAGCACACCTACTATATCAACAATAATGTCATAGAGATCAAAACCCAAAATACTATATTACAAAAATCCTGATCTCCATAATAACCTGGGGGAGTTGGTCTTTCCTTGACAGGTAAAATCCACAGATAAAATCCCCAACTAAAAACCATTCACATATATACTTATTGAGAAGCAAATGATTCTCTCTTATCAATTTGGAAATACTACCCTATAAAAATGAAGCTCACGAGTCTCAATCCTGACTCTGCAGTCATGGAAATGAGTAAGTAGGAATGACAGGGGGTGGCACAAAACGCTGCTGGAGGGAAAAATTTTGTAAGTTCTCTAGAAAAAAAAATAAGAAAAAAAAAATGGCCTATTAAGAGCTAGTGAGAGGCTTAGGAGGTTCAAATAGTCCCACCAGAACCGGATTGTTATCCCTAACAACATGCAGAGTCATTCATTCTATATTGACTAAAGAAGAGAGCTTTCTACCGAATTTCTAACAGGACTTACTACATTCCCTTTGAGTTTTTCCCTCCAAGTACTGACCTTCTCCAATACTCTCCTGCCCATAAAGTCTAATGTGATCACAGTCTGAATTGATTTGGTTGAAAAGAATTATGACAAAGACCTTACATCACAGTTACCCTTGAAGAACATCTTGCACATGTACTTCTAACTCTCACCACTAACAAAATGAAGCTCTCACTTCCACTCTAGTCTTAGGAAGTCCAAATTGCAGAAAATCATATTACAAGGTTCCATTGTCTAAACAAAACAAAATGATTTTTTGTCCAAAAGTATGAAGTAGAGCTTTATTTGATAAAAAAAAAAATAATCTGATAGCACAAGAGCAAATATATCTCCTTCTGGATAATTCTTCCTACCTATTAAGTGACAGCAAGCCCTATATATCTTTTACACCTATCCATATCTGTTGGAAGGTAAAAATAATGGTGCCTTTAGGAATTCTACCTTACCTAGTTTGTGAAAGATGACGTGAGGCATTTCTGTTCTGCACATTTTATTTTTACACTGCTTAACACTGCTGTTATTCCTGAGCCTGATTTATGGGTACCCTGGGGTACTTCTAACCCCTTTTGATGTTATTTCTACTGGAAACAGTTGACAAAAGCAGATCTCCCCTTGAGGATTGCACAGTTTTAGTATTTGTTTCAACTTTCAGCCATTTGCTCAACCTATTAAGAGCTTCTTCAAAGACATAAAATAGCAACCCATCACCTTGAACGCTACAGAAAAAAATACATGCATAAAGGCTGCCAATTCATGCTAACTCTGCTGTAGATAAGCAGAATACATTGGAAGGCATTACACTACATGGAATACCGCCTGTGGATTTAGCATAACCCTACAAGGGTATTTGGCTCTGAAGTATTTCACTCTGTTGGTCAGAGCTGCATGAAAATATTAATATAAATCCAAGGCAAACAGAAAGTGTTCCTACTGTAAACTTAAGAATAAAAATCAGCGATAGGCTTAAACATTACTTCCATTTTGTATTTTTTTTTTTATCTACCATAGAGCAGTCTACTGCTTCAAATGCAATTTTTATGAGCTCTGCAAAACTTGCTAAAACCATACATATGCCATGTCAAGACTCTTAGAGCTTAACTGCTCTGCCGGCGGTAGACTAAGTGTCCATGATAAATGGACAGAAACAACGAGAAAAATGGTATATCTTGTTGCAAATAATACTTTAAAAATACATAAATAATACCTCGTTGTCATATTTTCCTGTTTAAATTTGTTCAGCAAGAAGAGAGAAAAATGTATTTTTGAAGAACAGACACAGGTTTTTTGACTGTAGTGAAGGTAATACAAAGTAATAGTTAATGTACCAAATACAGTTATTCCTCTTATCCACCTGAATGCTACAGAATGATGGAAGTATGTTTCACAAAATACTACAAACTGCAGAGCGCTCTAGTTGCTACTTTCCGACTGTATTGGAGTATTAGAAAATAATGGTCAGCACAGATACATATAATCACCTAAATGTTTAACTAAAGTTAAAAAGGTTATGGGCATTTCTGTAATTCTCTTTGGTATATACTTTCATATAAGGAAAATGCATGACTCTGCAACCTGCACCAATGGGCAGTCAAGGTACAGTAACTTCAGGCTACTTAACCATGAAAGAGAGGAGCAACTGACATAATATTGCCTACTTCCTGCTGATTTCATCTTCTGCAATCCCACAGGCCAGTGCAAAAGACCTGCTCATGGGTGGGAGGTGGCTGCTGGAGTACTCTCCCACTCACTCTTGGGATAACTGATTTCACTGCCTCCTGCCAAACAATTAATTCCCTGGCCTACAACATGTACTGGGTCAGAAGAGTGTTCTCCAGACTTTTTGGAGATTGAAGGGGGTGCAATTGGTCTGTTTTTATAATATCTGCCATCTAATCCTCTTCTTATGCCATAGGCTTCAGAGATCTTGCTATGATCAAATAAAATCTCTCAGCCATTCAGAAAACTAAACCAAACTTTCATTATCTGAAAAGTATCTCTGTGCTCCATAACAGAAGACAAATCTATTTATGAACAACTGAATCTGCTACATCAAATAAAGAGAAGACTAAAAGACTTGTTATGTGCATCAGTGACTTCAAAGAACCTGTTGTCCCCATCATAGCTAGATATCACAGATAACTGATGCTTGTTAGTGCCTTGTCAGATGCTAAAGCACCCAAATCCTACCCTGTTTCTTAGAGCACTCAGTAAGAACTCCTACAAACTTTTAGAAATAAAATACTTTAACATCACCTAATGGCATTTCAGAAGGGGTTCTGTAAGCTATAAAGAACCTGAACAGCATGAGGCCAACAGGAAGATGTGTCTTTCTTCCCTGATTAAGTGTATAAATCCAATAAATTTATTCATAAATAAATATTCCCAGATTATGTACTGAGCTAAAAGTCTACTGAAACTTAGGCCTCCCATAATTATTTGGCACCTTAATATAAATTAATAAGAAGTTATATGCTTTTGGGATATGTCAATAAATAGCCCCACTAAACTTCACTAGTAAAGTTTAAGAAGCCAATAGTTAGTCCTGGGCAAAAGTCAGCTAAGAAAATCCAGAAAATTAAGTCTTACCTCTTTCTTTCCCTTGGGATTTTACCACAAAACAGAGAAAAAATTACCACTTCCTGAATATGAGCGAGTAGGTCTGTACTGGATACACCAATTCAGAAAAATGACAATATATCCATTTTAAATTAGATTGAAATAATTATAACCAGTTCTTAAACCCTAGTAATATTTATATTTAAATAATTATATTTAAGGGCCATATTTATGGCCCTTGCTCTTCCCTCTTGTTCTTGGGAAAAGGAGAAGGCTAGTCTTAGAATGGAAACTTCATATCATCCTTAATTACAGAGAGATTAATACTGTTGCATACCTACAATTGGAGACAAGCTATGTAAGTAATTCAGCATGTATGCCTGCAAGGTAGTCTCTGAAAGAGACACACGGCAATGTGGGAAACGATGGACACCATACTCTTCAGCACATGATTATATTTTAATTTCTAACAAAGACTCATTTTCTTCAGCCAAATGCTGTCAGCGACCAATCAGTTGCTATCAACGCAGTAGCAGGCAAGTACAACATGATGTAATTATCCTAGGTCTGGGACAGAATTGGAACAACCACCTATTGTTTTCAGTAGGAAGTTTACTTCCAAGAATCAAGCTTTTCTTCCCCCAAAAGATGTCTCCTAACAGTTTCATTCATACTTCCTGCTATCCTATAAGATTTTGCTAAATTCTTTCTTCTATTGCAAAACGCAGACCAATCAATAGTAATATTTACAGCATATAACATTGTGTTATTAGTTTTGAGGTTCCACCTCAAAATATCTCCTAATCAGTAATAAATGTATCTCAGGTAATTCTTAACAACAATGGTATCATTCTTTCTTGGGCAATTGGTTTTTAATCCATGCATTTGCAAGCAGTGGTGTTCTTGAATGTATGTGCCCAAATACCATGCAGTAAAATGGATTACTGTATTTAAAAATGCAATAAACAAGAACACGAGAACAGATGCATCCTAAGAAATTTCACTTTGATTTATAAAACAAACACCAAAAAGTTCCTTTCTGCAGGAACAGTCTGTCCCCCTCAAAGTTGTACTTTCATTCACTGGCTCTTAAATACGGATTAGCAGCAAAGATCTCCACACACCACGATCTTGAGCACTTGAGGCTGTAGTTAGAACTCAAGCAGTTAGATTTCCACCTGTAATTCAACTAAGGTTCAAAAATATAAATTGCTATCATACCAGCTAAACAAACACATTTGAAAGTGTGGCCCATTTTCTACCGTGCTACCAGGGAAAAGAAGTGTTTTAAAAAGAAAACCAGCAGCAGCAAAAGAAAAGCTCTTTGAAAGTGATAAGTACTCTGAAGCACTGAGACTGTGCATCTCTGACACTTTTTGTTGTACTTACCTGGTATCTGTGCATGTTATACACGTGATAGAGCGACTGTTTGCTGTAACGAGGTTCAAAGCCACAGATGTTTCACTGTCAGTGGTTGGGTGTGCTCCACATTTAAAGTAAAACTCCTGAAATATTGAAGGAGAGATAAAGAGAAGATTACATACCTGCCGCTCATGTCCTCTCTTTATCTTAGGTAACTGACATTTGAGACAACAGACAAATCACCACTGCCAGCAGAAAAGGAGGACAATCATTAGGAAAGGTTTACGAGGAATCCCTTGCAAAAATACCAGTATAGGTGTGTATTTTATTCAGTGACTTCCCTAGCAAAGAAGATATCTACTTGTGTACTAATTTGATACCAGTCTGACACATTCTGGGATTTTCTGGACTTACAGAAAGAAAATTACTTCATCTAAGTATAGTCATCAAAGGCAGAATAGTAACTGTCACTATACATTAATATTTCCACTTTTGTTGTTGTTGTTGTTATTACAGATATTACCATTTTCTGAACTCTAACCCACAGAATTTTAGTTCTAAATTGGTAAAGTCTGGCCTTGCTGTTATGATGTTGGAAATCTATACTATACAGTTTTACCACCATATTAAAGAGAAGCTCTAGCTCTCATGGGACATGTAATACATTTGCAATTATATCTTATTTTGTGTTTGAATTAAGTTGCTTTAGTCCATACAGCTCTATATAGCCTCTTAGACTCTTTCATTAGCATAACACTTTTTTCACAACTGTGTGCTTTGTTCTCTTTTCCACTGCACCCCAGGGAAGGCCATACTAATCATGCTGTGCTTTGATAAGGTTTTGTTATAAGAGATTGTTTTAAATGTCTGAATCGCTCTATATATATGCAAATAAAAGCAGTCTGAAGACATATGCTTTGCAATAAGAGACACAGGTGACAGTTTGCAGTTTCTTTGTTCCCATGAGACCTTTTTGCGGTATCAAATTGTGGACGTTTGTAATGAAAATATTAAGACTCTTATAGATGAAGTGTGAATTGGAAAGAGAGAGTGTAAATGAATCAGAAGAAATGACAAGAAGGTAGCACAAAAGAATGACAGGTGCTGATGGCATATTAAGATGGGATATTAAGATCACAGATGACTCTCAAGACACCCAGAGAGAAAAAAGAAGAAAAAAAGAAAAAACTGCAGCTAGAGAAAAAAACCTCACAGAGTCAGTGAATAAAAATCAGCGGTGTTTCCTAATCAGTCATGGAGGTGGAACAGGAGAAAAAAAAAAAAAAGTATAGTCACACTTCTTTAGAGTGCAGAAGTTACATCTGAATCCAGCCACATCCAAAACCCACTACCAATTTCCTACCTAGACATATATTTTAGTGTTTGCTAGTATATATGAATACAAGACAATACATGTGGCTGAATGAAATCAGTTTTAATACAAAATGACCTTCCCCCTGTACAGCCTGGCACTGAGATTTACTACAATCAGTCCAGAAAAAGCTCTTTCTCACTGCCTCAAGCCTCGCAGTAAGGCGTTCTTCATCTGTAAAACAGCTGCCAATTACTGTGTTTTCTCAGTGGTGATCATTCAGATATGGTGTGTATTTCTACATGAGACACATGTCCTGTGCAGTAATACTTCTAAGGTGGAATCTGATGACTAGGATATGAGGAGTATTAATACAACCTTCCTCCTAGGTTAGTCGATCCTGCTTCTCAGACATGCACTGATCCATGCAGTGCATTCAACACAAATGAAATATTCAAACTCCACTGTTTAAAACTCCACTGTTCAAACTCCACGAGTCCTTAACTAGGACTCCTTGTCTGAAGCATGTGCTAGTAGCAGTTTATTGAGAGAACTAAGAGGTAAGAATATATTTTCAAGGCAAGCCTATTTTTCAAGTGAAGTAATTTTTCACAGAACTTTTGAAGTAATCACCTGTACGTATTTACATAGAGTTAACTTTTTAAAATAACTAAATCATCTTTCTGTCCTGTTCCATAACATCAGGAAGTAGTCCCAAGCAAGAAAATATGCTTAAAGTCATCCTTAGACAATACTTTATACTTTCCATCCTTTTTTCTCTTGTACAAGACCCAGTTATATCAGCTTAGCTTGAAGCATTTCAGTAATTGAGAATGAGTCAATGGAACTACACATTCGTCTGGAATGAAACTTTAGGCAATCTGTAATTTTAATTTATTTTCAACCTTTAAAAATGTATCCATTGATCTTTGTATTATTTGCTAATGGGTATTGCAGCTTGGGTTTTTTTTGCCCTTTAATTTGATTTTACTTTTGTTTGAATTAAATGGTAAGAAGGATTTATTTCAACAGGACGAGTCTTGAAAATATCTCCTTGCTTCAGTACATCTTCTGCATACAACTAAGACAATATTGAGAACTCACTATTCCAGAACAGATAAACTATGGACAAGGAAATGTACAAAAGAAAAAGAATTTTTTTATAACATTACTTTCCCACTATAGTAAAACTTTCTTTGGGTCACAAGCAAAAAGAAAGAGAGTAGTAAAGGAAGTAAGCTCTACAACACTTGGAAAAGCTTTAGACTTAATTTATATTTTTTTTTCTACAGAGTGTCTGTTTGATGATTCTAATTGCTTTTGGTAATACCTCACAATGGCTACAAGCTTCTCGTCATGAAAGCTGTTTAATGAAGATGGAAGGGAAATAAAGTGATACAATTCTTATTCCATACTCAGAGATGCATTGCTTATTGCAAGTTGGTGGGAGGGGAAGAAAATAAGAAAGTCAACAGTCTTCATTGGGCTACAGTGAAGTGCTACATTGCCAAAATACTTTCTCTATACCTCTGTTTATCAGCCCCAAAACTGCTTTAAGAAAATTCTTCCACTAATCGCATTGACGATGTGCTTTGCTGTTGCTGAATAGAGAAAATTATGGAATGGGAAAATACTATTTGAAATAACAAAAGAAAACATTACTGCTCTCCAAAAACATTCATTGAAAGACTCCCTGCTTGAGTAAACAGCAATTAAAGAAACAGCAAATCTTAATATTAAATCCAAACAGAACAAAGAGATCATTAAAATTACAGAGAAAAAAAAAACCTCAAGTTTACATGTCAAGTATTTGTTCAGAAGAAATCTTCAAGATTAAAGAATTTTAGAAGTCATTTATAACAAATATGTTGAGTCTATCAGTACAGTAAAACTAACCCATTTATAAAATGTTTGTCCTTGCAAAAACAAAAGGTATCAACCCACACAATGTATAATTCTATAAAATCAACACAACACTCTACTTCTGCAGGCCTGAGACATCACTGCTATGATGGGAGTTCAGAATACAGGGAAAAATTAGAATCTGAAAAGCACAGTATGCTGAGTGAGTTTTGGCATAGTGTGGACTGAATTTCCACTTTTTTTTTTAATCATAGTAGTACACATTCCGGTTTTTAAAAAGTCATGAACTCAATTAGGTTTCCAGTTGCAAATAAAAATTTACATGGCCTGGTTTTACACATTGTGTAAATAAACAATCCACAAGTATTTATTTGTTATATAGGACACATTTACAAGATTACATTTTGGACAAACCGAAACTTCAGTTTTGCTAAAGATGTCTTCACTGATGATGGTGCATTTTCCCAGTAAGATCCTTTCTGCTGTTTACCAGTTCCCAATGGCCCCAAGAAGCCAGTTCTCTACAGAACTCTACAGAATAACATGAAAGAGATGGGCAAAAATTTGTGCAGTCTACATAGCTATCCGACCACTTCTAAAATACCTAAAAATAGCAGAAATCACATTATTCCTCCTTTCTGCACCACTGTTCTCACTTGGTACAAAGGTTTCTGTTTAATAATTTTTTTTGGTTAAGTATTTCTGTTCAGCAATGAGAAAGTCAGTCAAGAAATTAATGCAAAAACCGAGACAAAATTTAGTGCTTTTCTTAGTCTTGAAAGTCAGTAGTTTTATGGTCACCTTCTACAGCAGTGAATATCTTTAGATCATTTTCTTGCCTAAAGGCATAGGTCCCATGAAATTGCGAACATTCTATTTAACACTACAAATGTCTTCCTTTTGGCAGTGCATCTGATAGATTGTTATTCAGAGAAGGGAGCAGGCATTGCTCTAACATACTTTGTCATATTCTTCACTCCTGTTATCGCTTTTGTGTCATGCAACATCATATAAAGTGCAAGGTGGAAGAAAAGGTCCAAAGATACATGGTCAGCGTTAGCTACTTTTTATGAAACTCATGAAGAAAATGCTCAAATTTATTATTTTTTTTTAAATTTGTTTTATATTTTATGAAAAAAGAAAAAGAGCACCTCTCCCTAAACTTTGTCTTTTCAAACTTTGTCTTTGCGTACTCCTTATCGCTGAAGAAATGCAAATATATAGAACATACACACACGCAAATACAGGTTCCTAAGCCTGCTTCTCTATTCACTGCTGTGTAAATTGGCTAAAAATCCTAAGGAAGCACAGCCTTTTGAATTTCTTATTCCCTTTTCTTAATAAGCTACAGGAAAAGGTGGGTATTTTTCCCCTGAATTACCCACAGATGTGTTTATTTAGGACTGACAGGCAAAACCATTTACTAATGTGTTACAACCACTGAAGGTGTAGTTTTCATTTTTCAAATTATCAGCATTCTTAAATGTCCTTTCATCTGTATCACCATAATTATTCCTCTGAATGAGAGAAAACTTCAACTCCACTGTAGCATACTCCTGTGATAATGCTTTATTTCCTTTTCCAACTAAAAAAATTAGTAGATATGCAGCAGGTCTAAGGACAGATTGAAAGAAACTCACTTCAGAACAGCTGTGGAATCAAATACTTCTTTTAGGATATTCTGGGAAAGACTGGGTTCAACTCTGAGCAGAGACACTTTAAGGTTCCCACATCCCAGAAGAACTGCAAACAGTGGCTTTCCAGGACTAAGGAATATCTCTGGTGAAAAAAAGTATCCGTAAAACATCACAGTTCACATGTGGAAGAGGCAGAGCTTTTGAAGTTAAATAAGTAAAAAGTGCTAGAAAAGCTGTTTGAATTACACTGGCTAACTAATACGAGGAAGGCTGTACTGCCCAAGAAAAACTCTTGAAGGTTATGGCAATCAAGTCTTAAATGATTCTGTGATAGACTCATGAATGAGTTGTATACGTAAGACTACTTCTTTGAGCCAACAGTATTTTCACTAGCTCTGGTTACTGGAAGACATCTTCCTCAAAATAGTGGCCTGTGCTAACAACTTCCCAATTCCCTTATGCCGCTCTGCAGATACTGCCAAAACCCAAGAAGCTATTGAGCATTGTGAGCATCACCTTGTACGAATTATTTGGTGATTGCTACTCTGCATGGTTTGTTTTTACTAAGCAATGACTCTGAGACCAAAACAACTGTTAAGATCACAGGAAGAAAAGTATTAACGATGATTCAAAATTTTGCAATATAATTGGGTTGAGTCAAAAAACACATAAATAAAACAAAAGCATTCTTATAGCTACCTAAATTTCAGACAAAGTCTTCAGCTTCTTTTATGTTTGGAATTCATCTGGAACTGTTATTGCAACACTTGTAGCTGAGAAACTAAGCTTAGGTTCTACTCCTGGCATCAGCACACCTTTCTTTTAAGGTGATCTCCATTCACAGAATCACAGCCTCGTCAGGGGTGGAAGAGACCTTCCGAGACCGTCAAGTCCAACGCCCCTGTCAAAGCAGGATCACCCAGAGCAAGCTGTACAGAAACGCATCCAGGCAGGTTTTGAATGTCTCCAGAGAAGGATATTCCACAAGCTCTCTGGGCAGTCTCTTCCAGTGCTCTGTCACCCTTAAGGTAAATAAGTTTTTCCTCATGTTGAGATGGAATTTTCTGTGTTCCAGCTTGTACTCATTGCCTCTTGTGGTGTCACTGGGCACCACTGAAAAGAGTCTGACCCCATCCTCTTGACATTTATAGGCATTCATGAGGTCCCCTCTCAGTCTTCTTCAGCCTAAACAGGCCCAGGTCTCTCAATCTTTTCTCATCAGAGAGATGCTCCGTTCCCTTGATCATCTTTGTAGCCCTCAATGGGCTTTGGGTCAGGCCAAATACCTGGTGAAAGCTATCAGTGCACAGGCAGGTTAACCTGGATTCCTCAGAGCTGTAGCCCAGAGGCCTATCCCCCTGCCTCCCCAACATGGCAGCACACCCCACAGACACCAAAAAGGCCTCCATCAAGCAGCCAGCTGCCCACCTGCTGGTCAAACACTGACAGAGAGCCCTCTCCACCGCTGAGGGAGGCCTCAGTCTCTCGGCCGGGCCCAGGCTGCCTGCACCGCACCGGCAGCAGCCCTCAGGCCCGCCCGCCATCTTACTTTCGAGAATATTTCTTTCCTACTTGAGTTCCCAATCAAAATCAAACCTCCTCTCTGTGGATTTGCTGTGATTCACAAATTCCGTGCTGGGTTGATACTGTAAACACTCAGCTACAGGGCAGCTGACTTCCCTGAGCTGGGCAGAGCCAGCGGGATCAGCTCCTAGGCAAAGGAGCAGCAAACCCAGCTTCCGCGGGCTGCCTCAGTCCCCACCAACAGACACAGCTCATTCTAAAGGAAAGGGTTTGTACACGGTATTAGACCAGCCTTCAAGCTGCAGCACAGAACTCCTCAAGAACATTCCGGTGTTAAAAAAAAAAAAGAAATTGATCATTACAAAAAGGGGAGTAATTGTGTGATTCTAGTTCTCTATTAAGATTAAGCAGAACAATAACCAAGGTTATTAAGTGACAGTGGATTCAAAGGCCCTTAGCATAGACTTTTTTAGGAATACTGTGACACTAATATTAAAGATATTGGTCACTTTAATCATTTGCATACCAATAGCAAAACAAATCTTTCAAAAGCATATTCACTAAGACAACATTTCTTTGCCATAAAAAAAAATATCTTAAAGTAATTTTTCAATTTGAAAGAGAAGATTCTGTGAAAAACTCAGCATCTGATCTGGGACTTAGATGTTCAGAATGGAATCAGAATAATCAGCAAGAACTAAAATAAAAGGATACCACCAATACCAGCACATTTTATATACATCTCCACAAGTATTTCCCCAGCCTTTACACTTTCAAATCCACAGAATCTCTGCAGTAGAACATGCAGCAGGAGGACAGCATTGCAGTTCATGGACACTGTCAGAAATGTGAGCTTTGAAAAAAATGCCTTTATGGGATGCAAAGAGAAAAACTGATATCCCAGGAGAGATATACTACACAGTAAGCCTTGTTAATATACTGTTGATAATTAAGATGACCTCAAAGATAAGTTGAAACATCTTTTGATGTAAAGAACGGCAATAAATTGCTAATATATTACATTTCAATGTCTATAAGTTTATATTTATTTAATTTGGCAAGAGACAAAAGCAGCATAAAAATGTTGAAGTAATATGAGCACCTCTCTGATACCTGCCTTCTGACTGAACCCTATTGCCCTTCTCAAACTGCCTCTGGCTGAGAAGAAGAAAGATCTGTTATTCACAAAAAAAGCTCTTTAGGATGAGTATCCTTTGCCATCTCTTCACTGAGGCTGTCAGAGTATGCTTGGTCTCAATGAAAACATCAACTTTGACCTGTGTGAAGGATGGGGAAGGGAGAAAGTTAACTTTTTAAATTATTATTATGTTTTTGAGACAAGCACGAGTTTTGGGCAGAAATGTTACTCTCCTCCATTTTTCTAAACTCTCTTTTCTGTTTAGCAGTAACTGTTGCAATCTAAATACATCCAAGTGACTAAAAGACTGGTATTTCAGAGAAAGAAAAAAAAAGTGTCAATACATCTTTAAAATATCTCCTTTCTACTCCTGGTCAACTTTAAATAAGTTCATGTAAGAAAGCCATTAAAAACTTACAGTTCCACTTGTGTCAATCAAACACAATCACCATGTCTTTTATTCAGTTGAAGATACCAAAACCAATTTGTTGTATATCAAATATTTGAACAGGTAGCCTAAGATACAGAAAGTATTTTGAGTACAGTAGGATTATGGGATAGGAAACATACGTGTTATTCATAATTCTTTAAAAGATCTATTGTTTTAGTCCTGACCGAATCACTCAAAGCAAAGTTTTAGGCATATAAAAAAACCATATTAACAACTCATCATAAATGTTTTTCTATGAGACATTTTCAAGGGCTAAAAAATAGCACAGCCACTATTCTCATCACACCCAGATCCAACTTTTATCCACGTTCTATAAAAAAAACCTCTGAAACAAAAACCCACAAATAAACAGAAAACAAACGATCTTTTATTTAAGTATAAATTCCCCTTGCCAATGGGCAATATTTCTATCTTTCATTTTTGCAGAATTCACTGGAAGAACAACAGAGATATTGTTCAAAAATTAATTACAGGCCAGCTATAGTTACCATTCAATTTTAATCAGCAGTCTAATGTGATATAAATAAGATTATTAATGATTTAAAAGATCTTACTATCCATTTCGGATGCAGCCATTACTTATTTGTTTGTGATTTTCAGTGATTTATACCAATAAGGTTATTTTTGTACAATGATGCATGCAGCTTGCATATCTGTTTTCTGCACTATAAAAAACCCCAACCAGTTATTACTTTTCAGTTAATAATTTGTACTAAAATTCAAAAAGAGGAGATGGATACAATTAAGACTCAAATAACTGGCATAATAGATTATTAACTATAGAAAGTTATAATGACATCTAGCCTCTGGAGAAACGGTACAACTATAGTTTCGTAGGACTTCTGTGTGCAAGAAATGCAGTACCTCTCACGTGTTATTCTTTCCTTGTCCACTAGAAGAGACACAGTGGAAACAAAGAGCACAAATGCCTTGGGAATCCTTGAGCTGCTGCTGTTGCTCAGAAAATACTATTTCAACCACCCAGGAAAGCACTTTGTGTGAAAGTGACTTTTATAATTTTTAACTGCAGCATTCCTCATTTACTTTGCTTGTCTAAAGGCAGCCACACACTATACTTGCTTCCTTTTTCTGCAATTGGTGGCTCAGGCTCAGACAATCCTGTCACTAATTCTACTTTCATTCCTTCGAGTAGCAATATTTCCATGACGCAGACAGACTGAACAGGACTCCAGCATGATCCAGATTTTCTATCACCCGTTTTCTCATAGTGTAGACAAAGAAATGAATGCTCTAGGGCATCATGTTTCCTTATAAAACAGATCTTTGCCTGGAATGTGTCTTCATAGTGGAATCAAAGGCCCTATAGACATTTAGCCAGTCACCAGAAATACATAAATAACATGCCTCAGGTACTGCAATGTCCATAGTATGTAAAGATACAGTAAGATAGCTGCAAGTAAACAACTTTTCTATGAGATTGGCTATGCTTTCATATAAAATAACATGAAAGGTTTACACCTTCCTTGCCCTGAAAGAGTGCAAACTTTCCCCTTCCCCTCTCTGCTCCAAACTTTTTTCATCCATGTTTCATTTTGAAATACAATCTCTGATCAACACTATCTCATGGGCTGAACCAAGACTGTAGACGCCTTGGTTAATAAATTAATTTTAATTGTATGAATTAATTTTAATTATATAATAAATTTAATATTAAATTACCTAGCCCAGCCTCTGGAACCCAACCCAAATTGTTCTGCTGAATTTGTTCACCAGGCTTCAGCATGTATGAAGTAGTTTATTTTGGAAAAGTTTATTTGAATTACTTGAGCCACAGCAGAAGTCTCAGTTTCAGACCAGCTACTTAGGATGTATTATAATCATCATATCCTGAACATCAGTGCTGATTTCTAGGACTTAAACTTTCCCATCAGCCTCTTTTAAAGTAGAATCCAACTGTTTAAATTTGTTATCAAGTGTTTCCTGTAGAGAATCAATCCTTTACTTTGAGCTTAATTTCCTCTGGCAATCTGATTTGAATTTTTATGTGAAAGTAAGCCACAAAAAGGGCTCAAGGAGGGAAGAAACTCGAACTCTGTATGATATCAGATCCTCAGACTGTGCTTCTTATGGCACAAAAAGTTGTTCACAATTACAGGTTTGAGTGATTTGTTTCTTTTTCAGCCACACTAACAAGCATTTGGGGTAAAGATAGTGATCAAGAATTCAAAATATCTACAGAATAAATCTAAAAGGTTAAGAAACAGGACTCCCATACCTGAGCTGTAAATATTGCACAGCTGAAATTATGTTTTAAGGTCTCCCAAAGAATTTCATTTCAAGCTTCAGAGAAAAGCCTGCAGAGTTAACAAATCACAAATTTCTAAGTAAACTACATCATTTATTTAACTAGCTGTTAGCTTTCATGAGCATTCTATACAACACAACCAGTTCTATGGTCTAGTCTATAAATATTGTTGTGTTTCTCCAATATATGCAGTAGATTCCCATCCATCTGCTCCTATTACAACTGAAACATTTGCATTTTTTTCATCCCTTGATATCTAAGGAACTGGTCAGGTTCGAAGCTTCGGGGAAAAAAAAAAAAAAAAGTTATTTTAACCATACAGCCATCTTAAAAAATGACTGTTATTTTCTGTTATTTTTGGTTTTAGGTTTTCAGCCTTCAGCTAATATCACCAATGTCCTAAAGCCTCACATCCATCCATTAACCAAATAGATGATCTACAAGTCTGTAACATTGCTGAAAGGCAGTACTAAGACACCTTTCATTTAGCACTAAGGCTGCCTCAGGGGGAGCACCAGTATTTATGTGAGGGTGCTGGGCAGACAGAATTAGGCTGTAATACCACAGGAGTGGCTCTTTGCCTCATCCCTGTGTCTCAGCTTTGAAAAATTGGATGGTTTGTTCTGTCATCTTTCCAATGGCAGCCATAGATCAGGATATGAATGAGAACAAACCAGCCAAGACACTGCCCAGTTATGTTGGGAACTGCAAGAGAAGGGAGGAAGTGGCAGAATTGTTATTCTCTCCCTCTGTAGATGATGTGCTTGCCTTTTGCTCTGAAGACTAAAATATGTACTAATGAATGTTTGGCACCTTCTGAATATCCACTGAACAGGCAATGGGTTTTTTGAAGTCTATTTCCCACCCACAATCTTGTTGCTTTTTTCTGAAGTGCATTCTTTGCCATGACTGCATTCTATTAGCACAAGTATAGTTATGCTGTCCTTAAGTCTTAATCAAGTGGGAAATCCACTATCTCCTCTATAAACATGTTCAGAAAAAAAGAAATCTATGTTTCCATTACACTCATACCTATAGTCTCTAGCATTAAAAAAAAAAAACGAAAATGCAGCAACTAATTTAAACAAGCATTTCACACAAACTTGTTTCACGTGGATAGCAGAACAGAAGCAGCAAACATTTATCAGTAGCTGACAGCACAGTATCTAATTTGAAAAGGTATTTTCTATTATTAAAAACAGAAAGATGTGGACATTTTTCCTTTGACACAATTTAATACATAGATATATTGTCTAGTGTAGATGGCTATTTGCATAGCTTTAATGTAATGCTGGTAGTGTCTTGATAGACTTTTTCACTAAAGGGATTCAATTAAGTCTTCCCAGCAAACCTGTATCTATTTACACTGCCTTCATTGAAAAAAAAAAGCAGAAAAAAAATAAAATTGTTTTTTCCTAAGTTAAAAAATTGTATCCGGGGAGAATAAGGCTACATCCACACTAGCAAATGGCTTATTGTTAAAGAATATCCAGTAGCGTTTCTGGGTGACTGAACAGAGTCATCCATAGAGCTGCAGTGTTAGCAAGGTCCTTGACAAGCAGAGTTCAAGAGTGGGAAAACCCAGGCGCAGCTTTTCGTATGTGGTTTACATCCCTGTCCCTGGGGACTGAGAAAACTTATCAGCTGCAGATAAGCCATGCTGTGCTGCTTGGCCTTCAGGTATGAAGATTTTTACCAGAAACGCTTGACCGATTTCCTCTGGTCTTCTGACCAGGCAGGCAACTACGGGCAGAACTCTTCTGCCCTTCTGTATTGCAAAACACTTTCTGCTCCTTGATTTTACTAAGTAGATTTCAGCTGTAGAAATAGCTTCCACACAATGCTGCATTCTCCATTTGACATTTTAATTAGATATCTATCTTACAAAGTAAATTTAACTAGCAAATTACCTCAAGAATGTGTTTCTGAAAAAAAAAATATTTTTAGATGTGTTTATTATTAAACCACTTCAACTTTATGTAAGGAAAACCAATAATTTAAAAGATACAAATGCATGACCAAAATCATTGCCTTATAATGGGCTACAAGGAAAAGAACAGAAAAACAGAAAGACAGATGTTACCATGGGCACTAAATTAAAACAACTGTCCAGATGCATTGTCTTACTCAAAAAATTCCAAACACACTTAGCTGAGTCCCTAGTGCTGTAAATATATGGGTATTCATGCATTTACAGCAGTGGGGACTAATCACGCTGTCCAGAGCACTAGCAGTGCTCTAGCAAAATAACCACTGCAAAATAAAATAACTGCTGGAAATTAAAGCTGCCCCTGACTTACAGGTATGTGGCAGCACAGCCAAATGCAGAGATACTGATCTGTTTGCCTCAAGTTCCCTGTGTAAGATGTACAACTTGTGGAGGTAACTGAGCCAGCAAGATGAATTTGGCCTCACGAATGTTGTGCTCACAGAAACATAACAGGTCTATTATAGCATTTGTTACAACAAATCTTTTTTCAGACTCCAAAATTGTCCCATAGATGGCATAAGCAATTAAACAGCTAGCGTTTGCCAAACCCTGCAATGCTCTTAGCCCTGCCTTTGCTGTTTCCTGATGGCTATTCTTTCTGTACATGCATTATCTTGTTTAATACCAGCAATATTCACTAGGAAAGCTCACAACTTGAAAACAAACTTTCCATCACACATCAAGTACCTTAAATAAATAATCCCTTCAGGGTAATTAGAAGTTAAAATGAGAAATAAATTTGTATGGAAAACATACCCACTTCACTTAGAGGTGCAGTTGTGTAACATTATAAAAATGCACCCTTCCAATTTCAGACAGACATTACAGCTGGGTGTTGGATGTGGTTTTGCTTTGCTTTTCCCCCTTCATATGTTTACAGTTTGAACTTATCATTTAATTACTGTCACACTATAACCCGCTCTTGAGGAAACAAAACCCAATCACTTCTAAATCACTACTTCCCATAGCAAAGGAGTCCAGCTTTTAATATGACAAGCAACCCTCCTTTTCAAGATCCGTAACATGACCTTCCTTAGCAACACCTTGGAAAACTCACACATTTATATGAAGTAGAGTTTAGCTCTTTCCTGAACAAACAGAGCTCCCTACCTGAGCTCCTAGAGAGTGGCCTACAGACACAAATACATAGCTCACGTGCTCCATATTTTATCCAGTCTGTCATGCAAAATGCTTAATTAGCACAGAGAGCAGGGACTGGAACCCAGGACAGTACAGCCTAGTACAACCTGGGGACAATACTTAACTACACTCAAGGCTACGGTCTGCAAAAAAAGACTCCAAAAACCCCATGCCCACTTTCTCAAACAAAGGTCCCCTGCGTACTGCTCCACAGAAACCACAGCTACTGTCAGTCACGGGCCAAATGGTGGTGGTGGTGCCCTTCTGCAGTACATCGCAGGTAAAGCACCCTTTTCTCCACAGACTAGATTAAATAACCCCAACTGTATTACTTATATGAAAAGACAGTTGCTGAAAATTAATTCCAGAGAAGCACAAACTTCCTCTAACCCATGGTAGTTCAGACCCCCAACCCTGACTGCTGCCAAGAAGCAGAGCCAGGAGCAAGCCGCGGGCAAACCAGTAACACTGCAAGTTTTTCCAATGTGCAATTCGCTCACTTTTGAAGTACATAAGTAGGGAGAACATAAATTTACATATGGTAAGATGTTGCAAATATAACACACTAATTTTTTCATTAAACTGAAAGACATTTCCAACTGTGTCTCTCTCGTACACCCAGAGACCTGAATGCGACTAATTCAAATTGCTGCAAGACACCCTGAAATTCCTGCTCCAAACCTGGGCAGGCAGCAAGTCCATCCTAACGTTGCTAAGAACAGGCTAGCATTCTCTACAAATATGAAAAGTAAAAAAAAAAAAAAAATTGAACACAGAACACTACTTCATGCAGGAATAAGCTTTTTTTTCCCCCCTAAGAAAATCTTTTTGCTACAGTATGCCATCTCCTAGGTAACCCACACTGTTTATTCTAAGCCTTTCCCAATCACAGGAGCTTTCTAAATAACAAAATGAGAAACAGACCCTCAAGAAGCATGTTCCAAGACACTAGTTAAATATATTCAAGAAGAACTCCATATCTGACACACACAGCATTTTACAGTCTTTAAAATAAAAACAAAACATATGTGGTAACAAGGAAAACAGCGTTAATTTATAGGTAGTGGCAAGTATGCTAATTCACGTGGGTTATTTGTTTTTAAAAGATTCTAACATTCTTCTAATTTTTGCCACTTGGTTTTTGATGGCTTTTTTGGGGGGAGGAGAGGGAGAGTGGATGTTTAGGGTTTTGGTTTTTTTCTTGGGGCAGGGGGATATTAATATGGAACCAACGTTTTCCAGTATGGTTCTTCTCACAGAATCATAGAATTTTTAAGGTTGGAAGGGACCTTTCAGATCGTTAAGACTAACTGTTAACCTAACTGTGCCAAAACCACCACTGAACCACTGTCTTTGAAATATCTCCAGGTATGGTGATTTCACCACTTCCCCAGGCAGCCTGTTCCAATGCTTGACCACCCTTTCAGTGAAGAAATTTTTCCTAAACTTCCCCTGGTGCAACTTGGGGCCCTTTCCCCTTGTCCTACTGCCTGTTGCTTGGGAGAACAGACCAATCCCCACCTCACTACAACATCCTTTCAGGTAGCTGTAGAGTGATAAGGTCTCTCCTCAGCCTCCTTTACTGTAGGCTACATAACCTCAATTCCATCAGCCACTCTTGTTAGACATGTGCTCTAGACCCCTCATCAGCTTCATTGCCCTTCTCTTGACATGCCCCAGCAGCTCAATGTCTTCCTTGTAGTGAGTAGCCCAAAACTAGACACAATACTCAAGGTGGGGCCTCACCAGTGCTGAGTACAGGGAGACGATCACTTCCTTAGTCCTAATGGACATACTGCACCTGATACAAGCCAGGATGCTGTTGGGCTCCTTGGCCACCTGAGCACAGTGCTGGCTCATATTCAACCAGCTTTTGACCAACACCTCAACCACTGAACCACTGTCTTTGAAATATCTCCAGGTATGGTGATTTCACCACTTCCCCAGGCAGCCTGTTCCAATGCTTGACCACCCTTTCAGTGAAGAAATTTTTCCTAAACTTCCCCTGGTGCAACTTGGGGCCCTTTCCCCTTGTCCTACTGCCTGTTGCTTGGGAGAACAGACCAATCCCCACCTCACTACAACATCCTTTCAGGTAGCTGTAGAGTGATAAGGTCTCTCCTCAGCCTCCTTTACTGTAGGCTACATAACCTCAATTCCATCAGCCACTCTTGTTAGACATGTGCTCTAGACCCCTCATCAGCTTCATTGCCCTTCTCTTGACATGCCCCAGCAGCTCAATGTCTTCCTTGTAGTGAGTAGCCCAAAACTAGACACAATACTCAAGGTGGGGCCTCACCAGTGCTGAGTACAGGGAGACGATCACTTCCTTAGTCCTAATGGACATACTGCACCTGATACAAGCCAGGATGCTGTTGGGCTCCTTGGCCACCTGAGCACAGTGCTGGCTCATATTCAACCAGCTTTTGACCAACACCTCAAGGTCCTTTTCTGCCAGGCAGCTTTTCAGCCGCTCTTCCCCAAACCTGTATCACTGCATGGGGATTTTGTGACCCAAGTCAGGACCTGGCCCTTAGATTTATTGAACTTCATCCCATTGGCGTTTTGCTTTGCTTTTCCCCCTTCATATGTTTACAGTTTGAACTTATCATTTAATTACTGTCACACTATAACCCGCTCTTGAGGAAACAAAACCCAATCACTTCTAAATCACTACTTCCCATAGCAAAGGAGTCCAGCTTTTAATATGACAAGCAACCCTCCTTTTCAAGATCCGTAACATGACCTTCCTTAGCAACACCTTGGAAAACTCACACATTTATATGAAGTAGAGTTTAGCTCTTTCCTGAACAAACAGAGCTCCCTACCTGAGCTCCTAGAGAGTGGCCTACAGACACAAATACATAGCTCACGTGCTCCATATTTTATCCAGTCTGTCATGCAAAATGCTTAATTAGCACAGAGAGCAGGGACTGGAACCCAGGACAGTACAGCCTAGTACAACCTGGGGACAATACTTAACTACACTCAAGGCTACGGTCTGCAAAAAAAGACTCCAAAAACCCCATGCCCACTTTCTCAAACAAAGGTCCCCTGCGTACTGCTCCACAGAAACCACAGCTACTGTCAGTCACGGGCCAAATGGTGGTGGTGGTGCCCTTCTGCAGTACATCGCAGGTAAAGCACCCTTTTCTCCACAGACTAGATTAAATAACCCCAACTGTATTACTTATATGAAAAGACAGTTGCTGAAAATTAATTCCAGAGAAGCACAAACTTCCTCTAACCCATGGTAGTTCAGACCCCCAACCCTGACTGCTGCCAAGAAGCAGAGCCAGGAGCAAGCCGCGGGCAAACCAGTAACACTGCAAGTTTTTCCAATGTGCAATTCGCTCACTTTTGAAGTACATAAGTAGGGAGAACATAAATTTACATATGGTAAGATGTTGCAAATATAACACACTAATTTTTTCATTAAACTGAAAGACATTTCCAACTGTGTCTCTCTCGTACACCCAGAGACCTGAATGCGACTAATTCAAATTGCTGCAAGACACCCTGAAATTCCTGCTCCAAACCTGGGCAGGCAGCAAGTCCATCCTAACGTTGCTAAGAACAGGCTAGCATTCTCTACAAATATGAAAAGTAAAAAAAAAAAAAAAAATTGAACACAGAACACTACTTCATGCAGGAATAAGCTTTTTTTTCCCCCCTAAGAAAATCTTTTTGCTACAGTATGCCATCTCCTAGGTAACCCACACTGTTTATTCTAAGCCTCTCCCAATCACAGGAGCTTTCTAAATAACAAAATGAGAAACAGACCCTCAAGAAGCATGTTCCAAGACACTAGTTAAATATATTCAAGAAGAACTCCATATCTGACACACACAGCATTTTACAGTCTTTAAAATAAAAACAAAACATATGTGGTAACAAGGAAAACAGCGTTAATTTATAGGTAGTGGCAAGTATGCTAATTCACGTGGGTTATTTGTTTTTAAAAGATTCTAACATTCTTCTAATTTTTGCCACTTGGTTTTTGATGGCTTTTTTGGGGGGAGGAGAGGGAGAGTGGATGTTTAGGGTTTTGGTTTTTTTCTTGGGGCAGGGGGATATTAATATGGAACCAACGTTTTCCAGTATGGTTCTTCTCACAGAATCATAGAATTTTTAAGGTTGGAAGGGACCTTTCAGATCGTTAAGACTAACTGTTAACCTAACTGTGCCAAAACCACCACTGAACCACTGTCTTTGAAATATCTCCAGGTATGGTGATTTCACCACTTCCCCAGGCAGCCTGTTCCAATGCTTGACCACCCTTTCAGTGAAGAAATTTTTCCTAAACTTCCCCTGGTGCAACTTGGGGCCCTTTCCCCTTGTCCTACTGCCTGTTGCTTGGGAGAACAGACCAATCCCCACCTCACTACAACATCCTTTCAGGTAGCTGTAGAGTGATAAGGTCTCTCCTCAGCCTCCTTTACTGTAGGCTACATAACCTCAATTCCATCAGCCACTCTTGTTAGACATGTGCTCTAGACCCCTCATCAGCTTCATTGCCCTTCTCTTGACATGCCCCAGCAGCTCAATGTCTTCCTTGTAGTGAGTAGCCCAAAACTAGACACAATACTCAAGGTGGGGCCTCACCAGTGCTGAGTACAGGGAGACGATCACTTCCTTAGTCCTAATGGACATACTGCACCTGATACAAGCCAGGATGCTGTTGGGCTCCTTGGCCACCTGAGCACAGTGCTGGCTCATATTCAACCAGCTTTTGACCAACACCTCAAGGTCCTTTTCTGCCAGGCAGCTTTTCAGCCGCTCTTCCCCAAACCTGTATCACTGCATGGGGATTTTGTGACCCAAGTCAGGACCTGGCCCTTAGATTTATTGAACTTCATCCCATTGGCTTCGGCCCATCGATCCAGCCTGTCCAGATCCCCCTGTAGAGCCTTCCTTTTCTGAAGCAGATCAACATTCCTGCCCAACTTGGTGTTGTCTGGAAACTTACTGAGGGTGCACTCGATCCCCTTGTCCAAATTGTTGATAAAAATATTAAAGAGAACCAGCCCCAGTACTGAGCCCTGGGGAACACCACTTGTGACCAGCCACCAACTGGATTTAACTCCCTTCACCATCACTTTTCGGGTTTGACCACCCAGCCAGTTTTTAACCCAGCAAAGCATAAGCCCATCTAAGCCATGAGCAGCCAATTTCTCCAGGAGAATGCTGTGCGAAATGGTGTTAAAGCTTTATTAAAGTCCAGTAAACAACATCCACAGCCCTTCCCTCATCCACTAAGTGGGTCACTTTATCACAGAAGGAGATCAGGTTTGTCAAGCGGGACCTGCCTTTCATGAACCCGTGCTGACTGGGCCCGATCACCTGGTTGTCCTTCATGTGCTGTGTAATGACACTCAGGACAATCTTTCCCATAACCTTCCCAGGCACCAAGGTCAGACTGACAGGCCTGTAGTTCCCTGGATCATCCTTCCAGCCCTTCTTGTGGAGGGGTATCACACTTGCTAGATGGCATTCAGCTGGGACCTCCCCAGTTAGCCAGGACTGCTAATAAATGATGGAAAGTTGCTTGGTGAGCAGATATGACAGCTCCCTCAGTTCTTTGTACATATATTTTGCATATACATTTTTCAAAGAAAAGTTATAGCTTTTACAGCTACTTCGAAAAATAAATACTTTTAATTAAAGTCTATTTAAACTGCACATTTTTTTATAGGTCAGATTTCTCTCAGCTAGAAAATCAGTTGAAAGAGATTCTCACAGAATTCCAGACATACAAATGCTCCAGAAAAAACTGTGAATTACAAGAATTAAGTTATCACAGCAAATCCTTATTGACAGGTTAGTGATCCTGCAAGTAATGTGCTATTGCCTACCAGTGTTTAAGATACAGCTTTCGGAAATCAATCTGTTTGTGGGTACTACCTCTAACACACATAAAAGTCATAGCATCTTTAACAGATATCTTCACAGTGAATTTTGTTATTTTTTCATGCTTTACAACCTCAAATATTTGTGGAGCTGATATTTGTGTTTGAAAAGAATGAGATACGCACAATTACAGCTTCTCCTAACGGCACTGTAATAGTGGCATTCAGTGAGAAGTTATTTCTTTGTAGTTACCACACAGGCACCAGAAGCACATGGCTTTTCTTCAAGGCAACAAAACCCATTAATGCAACTTCGATACTCCTGTGTCAGTTCTGATGTTGCAATGGTGGAGTAGCAAGAGTGAGACAGCTTTATGCTTCAAAAGGATGTAGCCTGCTTTTCACTTGAACACACTTTTCTTCTCTCCTGGTAGCAGTTTAAGCAGGTACAGCTTTTACCACAGCTATTATCTAGTGCCCAAGATTATTGGTTTGTCGTGGGCTGCTGAGTGGGTGGGTGATGGTTTTTTGGTTTGGTTGTTGTTGTGTGTTTAGGTGTTTTTTTGTTTTGTTTTTTTTTGTTTTGTTTTTTTTTTGTGGTTGGACTCTATGATCTCTGAGGTCCCTTCCAACCACCACAATTCTGTGATTCTGTGATTTTGCCCCCACACACTAAAGTGCCACAGTGGAAAAACTCAAACATTTGATTTCAGAATACCCCAAACATTTACTGAAGTCCCAAAGAGCTGTTATCATATACTGTACAACTGATCAGCTGATATATTACTCAGATATGAGACTTCACAAGAATTTGAAAGAGAACAGTTGCAATGCATAATGTCAAAACCAGTCTGTGGATAACATGCTCTAAACAAGTTGGGTTTTTTTTTTAACTGTTTCCAACCATCCGTTGTGCTTAAGCAAGGAAAATACTTGACTTCCAAGCACCCTCCCAGCAAACAGGTCAAAATATTAAGTATTTCTAATGACACTGTAAGAGCTTCACTAAGCCATTTTTATGTATTTATGCAGTTAATTAATATTCATTCAAACTAATGTCCCATTGGGGCAGGTGCTTAAAGCATAGAGCAGCATTAACTTCAGCAGACTGTTTGAACATTTAAAGCTGGGTATATACTTGAAGTATCTTCCTGGGCCATTAAGGCAAAAATCAGAATCGGCAAGACATTCATTATTCCAATTTAAAATTTCTAGACTCAAAACAACTGTAGTTTTGCTTATACCTGATTTCTTTGAGCTAAAATACACTTTTTATACTGAGGACAACCATGTTTGCCGGATCCCATATACTACATGTCATACTACATGACAATTCCAGGCATTTGACAGCAGTTATTCAAGACCTCCCCACTGCATCAGCATGGACCATGAAAGACAGAACCTATGATTTGCAGCAGCATTCCCAACATGAATTACCTTGCAGCCCCTGGTGAGAGATGCTTATTTTAAATTTACTTCTGGTTTGTAAAAATGAACTTACTTCATAAGCTGCATGCCCAGAAGGAGAAGACACATATTAAAGAGTTTACAAACCGATCCCAAATCAGTTACAGGTATGATCTCTTAGAAATACCTAGACCAAAAATAGAGTAGATAATTGCTAATCAAAACCTAATACCTTCACATTTTAGAATTTCAGACCAGAACATCGAGCATGGAAACTCAAGGTGGGAAACATATTTTATGCCAAGGTAAATTTCATAGCAGCTTTTAGTTCTAATGCAATATAACACATAGCAAGTCCACCTGCAAAATGACAGTTATTAAACACTCAATAACAGTACTTGCCAGATGTGAATGAAGAAATTGTGCTCTTCCATATAAATACTGCCTGACTTTTCAGGAGAGACTCCTATATAACCAAACTGTACCCTAACAAAATCACCTTCATCTGGTTTGATTGCTGATAGATGATTGCAAGAACATGTTGCATGCTTGAGTGGAAATCTAAGGTTTCAATCATCAGTAATGAATTTGCAACAGCTGCAGACAGTAGCATATTGTTTATGTGTCATGTGCAGTGAGCAACAAGATTCAGTGAAACTGTTACTGAAATTCACTGAATTACAAAAAGCTATCCCTGAAAACATAAGACATATTGCCACAGCAAATGCAAAAATATGTATAAAACAAGCTGTATTTGAAAAAAATGTGGGTCCGATTTGTGAAACAAGCAACAGAGTAAGCACAATTTCAGGGTTGGGAGCGGATTCTAACGTGTCTTCTTGAGTTTGTTTCTCTGATTTAATATAATAGCTTTTCATTCATAGGTTTCAATTATTCTTTCCCAATCTGTTTAGGTCCCTGAATGCTTGCAAGTTTTCTAAAACTAGCAAATCAAACGCACAACGCATATAATCCCCTTGAAATAATGCGCAGAAATGACTTGGGGAACAACACACAACATGAACAGAGTTACTGTAACACTGCTCAGTTTGGGACTATATTATGGCAATAGCACATGCACACACCTCCTCCCCACTTTGCTCCCTGGCATAAGAACACAAGATATTGAAATTGGAGCTCACTTCCCTTTAGTATTCATGCTAGGTGTAGCTAAGACAAAAAATGCGTACATATGTGCACACACACGGAATATAAACAAGAAAAACAGAGCCTTTTTATAGATTGTGACAAATACATTGGTCATATTTATCCTTTATCTCAGTCATAGTTCTCTAAGAACTTCTCTAAGAAATCTATTCTGATAACATCTGATTATCTCAGGAATGGCCACACTAGACCACCGAGCAGCCCATCTAGCTCAGTTATCTTGTCTCTAATAGGAAGTGAACAGCTGACACCTAGTACGCGTGTTAAAAAACAAACCAAAAGACAATCTAGAGTATGTTCCCAAGCTCCAACAATTCGTAGCTCAGAGACTTCCTGAAAGAGAAAGGGTACCTTCACGTTTAATTCTTCTCAGTGGATTTTTCTTTCATTACTTTATCACCTTCTGAACCTATTTGTAACTTCCACAACATGTCATGGTAAAGAGTTCTGCAGTTTAATTATGTACCAAGCACAGAGGAATCTCCCTATAGTTGTTTTGAACATCACAACAACTGGAAAAGAATACTATATCACACCAAAACAGGGATGTTATAAACATGCAATGTTAAGTCTTTAAAACAGCCACCACAGCATGGATACAAAGTGCATTCCTTGCCACAGTACATCATCAACATGTTTTTCAGATATTTCTAAAAGTAAAATATCTTAAAAATATTACAGGTGCATTTAGCAAATACAATCTACCTTTCAGCATAGTCAATGGGATTAGAGAGGCTGTAAATGATCTAGGATCTGGACAGACCAACACAAGCTCTGCTCACTATCCATAGCATTGAACCCTTGATACTGAGAGTCTCAAGGGGGATGTAAAAATGGTTATGCATAAAACATAAAGTGCTTTCTCAGTGAATCCAGGGGCATCACAAAATTTGAAGAAAAACTGTTGACTTGTTAATCTAAGGTATTAGTCCTGCCAAAACTCCCACTGATTCCTGTTACAGGACAAATCTTCAACTCACCTGATGCTGCCTCTCATGACTTTTGGAAGCATTGCACTATTTGAAGATTTTTTTCACAAACTCTATCATTGAAGGAGATGTGAAATTGTGTTCAAAACAACTGCTTATTTTTAGAAGTCAGTTCTGAAGAACCAGCAGAACATAGTAGCTGAGCACAATCATGCTAAGGAATCGTTAATGAAAGACAGAATAAAACAGAAAAAAAATATTTCTCTGAAACTGTGCTTAATGCTTATGTTTTCAGATAAGGTTTTCTGGAACTGAACCAGATGCAAAAAAAAAAAACAAACCCCAAAACCAAAACCCAAAAACCAAGCAACAAAGGATTTTTTTTTCTTTCACTGGCAGTGTTAAAAACTGAAGAACAACATCAAAGAGCAGAGGATTTGTTTGACATTATAGTCATCAGCATATTTTGTTTGATCTTTTACAATATTGTGACTTTTCCCCACATGTGAATAGAAATGGTGGTAGCAATACAGAAACCATTCAAAAGAGTAAAAACACATGACTTCCTCCGGGTTTGCCAGAACACCTACACAATTTCAGGTCACAAAAATTATTAGTAACTCTTTACTCTGCTGGTGAGATGAGAAAACTGATGAAAAGATCCAAAGATCAGGTTTGATCTCAGTTTGAGGATCTTTATGGTGCCACAAATAATGCCTTGATCAAAAAAAGCTACTTAAAGAAACAGACAAAACAGAGAGAATCATTTAATATATATAACTGTTCTAAATCATAGTTATGTTTGCTGGTGGTGGGTTTTGAGGCAGACACCATTTGTGGCCTACAAAAGATGTCCAATGTACTATGGAAATATTGTAGGTCTGCACTTGGAAAGAGTGAATAAGGATTCACTTTTTATTTTTATTTGAGTTAATATAGGTCTTAATTTTAAAGGCTTTAACTTTACTTTCCAAAATAAATAATTTAGCTTTTTTGTCCTTGTATAGAATTAATTCTACTTCATAATTCAGTTTTTTTCCCTATCATTGATTTTTCTGCTCTAAGAAGTGGAATAACATAATTTCTTTATAAAGGAAAAATTGATCTATTACAGAATGAGGCTACTTTGAAAGTATCTGTAAAAAAAAAAATCTAATTATAGTTTGCTAAAGAGGTAACAGAGAAGAAATGTAGGGTTGAAATAATTTGTAACTACAGTGCAAAGAACTCCAAAACATATTAAAGATCTATTAATACTAAGGGAAGTTAACTGCCTTGTTTCTTTCTTCACTAATCAAGGGTTTGAAGTAAGCATTTTTAATCTGTAATTGCTATTAAGGACATTAATTTAAAGGCCTAGCAAAAATTACAACAACATAATCACAGCACCTTTGCAGGTTATTCACAAGTCCCACACGTACTGTTTTCAGTGCCTTTTCCCCTCTTGGCTCTTTTTTAGAAAATGCACTGGTGGCAAAACAAAAGAAAACTACCCATATTTTGAGATGATTTAAAACAGAGAGCTTTACAGGAACAGAACCACATCGTTGCATAGCTTGGGGCAGCTGTATATGAGAATCTAGGTAATTATAGGCACGTAAGCCCAACACCAGACCTGGATAGAATAAATAGCTAATATGGTAATTTATTAATAAAATTTAAGAAAAGTCTAATTATTGTCAAGCAACAAGGATTTATAGTAACTAGATCCTATCAAACAAACCTGACATTTTCATAAGATTATAAATGTAGTGGAACAACGTAGGAACCATGTTTCAATGTATACAGATTTGTGTGTGGCATTTGATATAGCACTGACATTTTGATTAAGAAATGAAATAAAAGAAACAAAAAGTCAAGATGTTTCTTGGTAGTAAGAAACATCCCAGAATTTTTAAAATTATTCATAGTAATTGAAAACTAGACATTGAAAATATCTTCGAGGACAGACAGACATGGTTCCTTTCACAAATAACCAACCACATAACTGTAAATAAAGAATAATGAATAAGTAATATAGCAATATATCAGAGCCTTTCTATAATGAGATGATAATTCTTGAGTTTACTATATTCACATTTTGATAACATCATTAAATTTACTACTTCACTCTTGATACTCTAACTGCTACAGAATTTACTTCTGTTCTCAGCTGAAACAGATCTGAGCTGATAGAGCAAAATGAGATTAAAAAAATGGAGCACGTTTCATCTGAACAGTGAGGTTTGAGAAAAATAGCTTTGGATGCTTGAAAGAAAAAACATTTGGTAAGCTGCATATTTAAAGCATCCAAGCTGAATGCTATTTCCTTGATTTCCTAGTCCAACCTATTCCAGATAAGCACAGACTCCCTGTGGACCAGGTTGGTTAGGAAAAGACTGCATAATATTGCTGTCCTTAGTGCTAAACCTAATGATACTAAACATGCAGGAGAAGGACAAATATTCATGACACATCTTCAAGAACATCAATGTAATAAAATTGCAAGATTCAAATCACATAGGAGAAATGTATGAAAATAATAAGAAAAATTACATAATGAAAAAACATAACATGCTTCTTATTGCAAACTCTTTGTCCCAAACACACACTAGAACAGTAGTGCTACTGTACAGTAAAATGTGACCATTAGAAACCATGTATAATGACCATATAACATTTTTTTTTTTAAATGGAGTAAAAATAAATAAGCGACCAAACTGGAAAATAATTCTTTGCTCTGGACACAGGAGATTGCTATAGAGCTTGATTAGAAGGCTATACTAATATTTAAGGAAACTCAATACTCAGAGATGCTTCTATAAGTTCACAGAAGTCCTGTTGCTTCTTGTAGAAACACTTTGCGGAAACCTAACGTTTTGGAGAAAATATAAAAGCACTATTCAGTTATCAGTCTTCATCAGGAATGAGAAGTTCAAGATAACAGTAGTGAGATATCACACCAGGATAGAAGTACTTTCATATTGCCATTAAAATAATTTTCACGTTTCCTTATTCACAATGACTTAAACCATATCTGACCTATAATCCTTTTTAACCCTTCCAATATCGTATCTGAGATTTTAAAATCTACAGCAACTCTTTCAGCCCATCAAGGAGAATCTCGAGAACACATACAGAACATCCATACTATTTTCCACAGGGTTCTAACCACCTTCTGCAGTGGTTCTAACCACCTTCTGCAGTGGTTCTAACCACCTTCTGCAGTGGTTCTAACCACCTTCTGCAGTGGTTCTAACCACCTTCTGCAGTGGTTCTAACCACCTTCTGCAGTGGTTCTAACCACCTTCTGCAGTGGTTCTAACCACCTTCTGCAGTGGTTCTAACCACCTTCTGCAGTGGTTCTAACCACCTTCTGCAGTGGTTCTAACCACCTTCTGCAGTGGTTCTAAAGAAACTGAGGCACATTCCCTTGAGTGTGGGACTGATGTGGAGCCAATTCCTCTGAAATCACCACCTCAGTGTTTACAGAGGTGTTACAGCTCTGTCTCTGCCTACCTATGGCTCTTGATAACTTTCGAATAGCAGGAGTTAATCAAGAGAAAAAAAAATGTAATAGCATCGTTATACATAGAAGTAGAAAACTCTTCAGAATCAGAAATTCACTTCACTGGACGATAAACAGAAAGTGTTCTTTATGTATTTTAGAGAACCGCAGAAGTTTGAGCTTAATAAGAACACTTCTTCAGTAATATTTTATCTGAATAAAGAAAGTTTATTTACTGAATAAAGAGTTTAGTATTCAGATTGCTTATAAGTACAAACCTGAACCTACCAAAATAATATCATAAATACCTTTCCTCCCAACCCTGCAAAAAGGAGGAACAAGTACCATCCCTCAACAGGATAGCAGTTAAAATTTCATTTGAGATTCAGTATCTGTAATTTTTGTTGACTACACTCAACAGCTGTATTTATTCAGCAGAAAGCAGATACCCCAATTATTACCATTACACTGAAAACAAAACCGAAACTCAAGATAACTCCAATAGCACTCACTCAAGCTTGCAATCAGTTGAGAAACAGCTTGCTTCTGTCCTTTTCTCCAAGTTACTGGAGTTGATTACGTACAACGCTCCAGGAAAAGCAGCACTTTAATTTTAACTCCAAGGTACTGTACATTCTACTTAACATAAATTCTACGTCACTGATTCTATATTTTGCAAAGCTTTGTTTTCTTTTCATCTTCCTGGAAAAAATTACTGTGATCTCATTGTCATGTTTTAGTCATTGATTTGGACAAAGTAATTATACAAAACAGTTCTGAGACTATTTGAAAATCTTACAAATATTAAGCAAATACTGTAAAACTTTGAATCATTACTTCAAATACACCACTAGATCACCTTTTCCCTAAATCAGAGAACTGTGTTCATAAGAATAAGAAGTTCATTTCTATCTTTTTAAAGAAGGAGAATTGGAGCTTGTTCATGGGACTCCTTTCTTTGAACATGGCAATAATCTTTGCCCTTCAATTATGCAGCCATTTGGGAACGTTTCTAGTCTAAGAATACACTGGCTGACAAAAATGTAGAGCTAATTGTTTCCTCCTTTAATGCATCATATTCTTTCAAAAATAAAGCAAAATAATAATTTTTAAAAAGGGGGTGTGTGTGCAATAATGACATGAGAAACCAATACTTCAGTTTTCCAGCATTTTGTGACACTGAAACTAGAAGTACATTCCTGTAGGAGGAAAAAAAACTGTCTCTCAATCCATAGAACAAAATTTAATCTCCCTAGAGATTAACTAGAACAAGCTTTCTGATAACATTCGAGCACAACACAAGAAGGACCTCAGAGATACAGGTGAGATTTCTTCATTAAATAAAGAGAAGCTGATAAATCACTTACTAATGAACCTCAAATCTCACCTATCAGTAAGGCTTTCGTACACCTTTATGGGTCTGTGAAACTTGAACTGTGGTGCTGCTCTGTACTGAACAATGCAACCTTTGGCTATCTAGCTAGGTGACAAAAAAAAAACACAACAGTTCAAGATATTAAAGCTGGAACTAAATTATGGTTGTGTGAGAGCAGCATCTGGAATTTCAGAGAACCACACCTGTTTCCATTGCCTTTGGGTTACTCTTTTCAAAGAATACAGAGAATTACAAGAAAAAAACTCAGAGAGAAAAGCAAACAATTATGTCTGAAAACCCAGAGTCTGGAGCATTGCTGGTGCATTCAATCATTCCTCTAGAATAAGTGTCTGCCTGCACAGCTACACACAGCACTTCTGGTTGAAAGTGTTTTGAGACAGCTACCAAAGTACAAGGCTCTGCCTCACTTAGTGAATGGTCTTGGTTTTCAAAACAGCTTGAAAGACTCAAATTTGATCCTCGTTTAAAATGTGTCAGTGTGAATCAGCTGAAATAAAATTTTCCATTTTCTAATTAATATATATGAAGTTTGTTATAAAAGTGATTTGAGCGTTCCACAATGGCACTAACATATGTGTCCACACCATCTTCATCATTTTGGAGCTGTAAAAGTTCAGAGTGAATGTATTATTTCTGATAGACTGCAATTAATGTGAAAAAAAAATAATAACTGAGCTCTGCTTTGGGTACTCTGTGTATTTCGTTCACTATTTCTCAAAACACTGGACCACTCATTTTGCTTCAAAAAGTATAAGATCAAATTTCTGAAAAACACACTGTTTATTATCTTATAAAAATCCACATTCTCTGTTTAGACCGTATTTTCACCTGTGTGTGTCAGCTTTTCTATTTTCTTGATAGAGCACAAAACTTCTCAAGAGCCTGTTACCCCAGGCCATGGGGGTACCAGACTGCAATTGAAATGAACATGAAGACAACCTGTGGGAGAGTTCCCAAGGCAGCACAGGGGACTGATGTACAGCATTCTATGTTCTCCAGTTTCTCAGATAGCAATCAGTCATATTTTAAAATGCTACAGTTGCAATATTTACCTTTTATAAATCTTTCTCTTGCATTTATTTTGCTCATAATTATCACAGAATCTTCTAGGTTGGAAGGGACCTTAAAGATCATCTTGTCCAACCGTCAACCTAATTGACAAAAACAGACACCCACACAACAAACAAGGAGCATCATCACTAAACCATACCTCCCAGCACTACATCAACCTGTCTTTTGAACACCTCCAGGGATGGTGCCTCAACCACCTCCTTGTATTATGGAATACAACAATAAAGTGTCACAAAATACTTTGTTTTTCACTGCAAGCTCAAAAGAAGTTGGAATCACAAAAAAAAAAGCACATAGAGCATACCACAGGAAAATTTAAATTCATTTTAGTTCATGTTGAGCAAGGCCACAAAAATTAATCAGATACATTTCATATTTGTGAGCACATTGGAAGAAATATTGAATCACAGTGCATTTATTATTAAGATATTCCTTATAACTTTTGGCAATCACTCTCAAATTTTATTTAACTAAATTGAAATTTGATTTCTATTGATTTCTAATGTTATCAACTATTCTATTTTTGTATTTGCAACCAAAAGAATTAAAGTCTGAAATTTCTGGCAAGAGACTATTTTTATATCAAAATACATACAAATTAGTATTTTAGGAAAACACACATTGCTTCTCAAAACTATGTTGCAAACTGGTGTTTATAAGAACTGCAAACCAATGAAAAAAAAGTTTTAAGCAAAACATTTATGTCTTGGGGGCAAAATAATGAAGGAATCTATTCTTCTTTGCTTCAACAGCAGTATTTGCAGTTTGTTGATAACTGACAACTAAAAGTCTCAAAGGTTTTTTGTTACCCATCACTGTAAAGAAGCGCATACACTGCGGAGCTATTTAAGACAGACAAAATATAATTGCACAAACTTTTTCAAGACAATGCAAAAATGAATACTTAATCATAAAATGTGACAATCTCTCAAAGGCTTAGAGGTTTCAACTTGTGAATTAGTCAAGGTTATTATTTCTCTTTTCCATGGACATATGATGCATTCATGAAAGTCAGAGGCATGAAGTTCATCATTGATTTAAAAAGCCAAAAAACTTTTGCTCAAGATCTTTGGTCTATTTTAAAGGAAAAAAAAAAATAAAAGAAAAAGAACCATATTTCCCATGTAATGGAAATTCTTGGGCCCATTTCCAGTGGAAAGATCAAACCCGTCCCTAACTTCTGCAGACAATTAATTCTGCCTCCAGATCATAGTACAGAGATGACACTGGCAAAGAGATGCATGTGACCTAGCCCAGGTGAGTTAGCTATGTCTTCCTTTGCTTTTGTGGTGGCGTTTAACCATCTGGCTGCAGATCATCTCAAGAACCAGCAGGAGGTTTTATATCTGTAGCACATATTTATTGTATGCATACTTGAATACCTAAGTTCTACTTCAGTGAAGGAGATGACATAAGATGATTTCCCCCTTCATTCCAAGGAGCAACTGACCAAGTTCTTCCTTTTTGCCATACACTGGGGATACATTACCTGATGCTGAAGAGCTTTTTTGAAGTGCATCTTATGTAACAATTTACATTAATCACTGCAATTTTAATATTGTTCGAATTCCTACAAACAATTATTTTTGTACGAGCCACAGTACTTGGAGAAACATGACAAAACCTTACCGCTATGCTCCCGTTGCACCCTGGGGACTGGCAAACCCCTCTTATTCTGTTAGGAATCAGCACATCGTCCCAGCAAGATGGGCCCTTCAAAAAAAAAAAAACCAAAGCATATAAAGGCTTTAATCTACTTAGTAAGTAAATACAGAAGTTGTTTTTGTTACCTTCTTTCCTACCCTCATTTCTTTCAGACTTTAGCTAGACAGTTTTAAGACGTTTACATTGAAAAAGTCCAAACAGATTACATGACAATGTTTCTTAATAAAGCTCAGTCTTTGACAGGATGTAAAGCTCTCGTGTCCATAGGTCAGAGATGTGAATAGGAGTTGAATAGTAGGTAAGCTTTCTCGCTTAAGACAGGGATTTTTTAATTTTTTTTTTAAGATTAAAAAACTACAAAGACTCATCTTCTGATTCAACAGCTGACTAAGGGGAAAATGGGAAAAAACACAACAACTGGAAGTAGAATACACAGTTAGAAAACTGGACCATAACACAAAGACTAGGTTCAGTAGCTTTTTTCTGTTTTATTAAGTATTAAATGGCTGTAACTTCACTGAAATCTGTTTCTGTTTTCATGGGCTGCTGATGTGAATTTTGATAGTGTTTGCTGTAAACACATTAGACTTGTTGCCAGATAAAGCCTTTACCTAACTATAAGATGTAATGAAAATGTGAAGTGAGGACTGTTAGTAGATTCGTGGATTTACATTAAGTACAAGGTTATCCAGTCATTGTTAATTAAAAAAATATATCCATTTTTCCCCATGGCATCAAAGATTGTGCAGATGTCTAGCATGCCTCTCAGTAGCTTACTTTCCAGGCAGAAAAGTATCACTGGTTTACTCTCTTGGTTTTTTTTTATTGTTTTAATTTTTCTGATTACTTATTTTTCCTCAAAGATGCATTCCTGACTCCAATAACGTCCTTTTTATTTTTTTTAAATCCCCACAATTTAGTCATGCTAGCCTCCAGTCAGTCCTCCTCAAATTTCTGTGCAGATAATCTTTGACTCCAGTATAATTTTCATGTCTTCTCCAAAGATTTAACTCTTTTAGCTGCCCCATCCAGCTTCTTCTCAACATGCACGCTTACTTTTAGGTAGCTTCTCTATTTTAAAATTAAGCTCAATATTTGTCTCTCAGATTTTGAGAAGTTGCTGGATGTAGATGTATTACAGTTGTCATTAAAGAACAGGCCTTTGTTACTAACAATATAAATCAGATCCCTCTGCATTACATTCTCTTGCATGTTTTTTGATCAACTTTTCCATTAACACAACCCAACAGCATCTAAAAGTTTCTCTTGGGATCGTGGTTTGACATGATACTTAACTAAGTTACGTTAAAACAATTTAAGTACTCTATTATCATCATTTTTCCTATATTTTCAAGCTTTTGATTTTCCCCAGCATATTAGACTTGCTACCAGCTAGTCAAATGGCTGTTAATGAGTCTCACATTTTTTCCCCTTTTCAGGCCTAGAATTTCACTCCATGAAGATACCCATACACTGACTTGTTAAAGACAAATAAGAATAACGAGTTAACGTTTCTTTAACATCTATCCCTCTTACTTCATACTCAAATTTGTTAGCATGCTTTTATTAGAACATTGATTTTTCCCATTTAGAGGCATTCAGTAGGTTTGTATATCTTTAGACAATCCTCACATAATTTACACTCAGAAAGAGGATACTAGAAATAAAGGATAAATAAAAAGTAAGTGAAGTTTGGGGAGGAGAAGGGATGAGGACTCAGGGAACACTCATTAAAAAGCCCTAAAAACCCCAAACGCACCCAACAAAAACCACTCAAACCCAAATCACAACCACTTTTTCCTGGTCCTGATAATAACATCAGGAGTAAATCTTCCTGTTACTTCATCCCTGCATATTAATATGAGATTCTCAGAGTTAATGATGCTATGCTAGTATACACACAAAAAATTAAAATAGAATCATACGATTGCTACACAATAAGATAATTTAAAGCAGTCAAATAGAAGCAGTTCCAGGTATATGTTATCAACTCTGTTACTAGTTATCCTGATTTAATAAGAAGAAAATATTTTAAGCTAAACTTTTTAGAGGAATTAATCCTTTAATATCACTGAAGTTATTTCAGGAGAAAAATTCTCCACATATTCAGTAGTTTGCAGGTCTAGATCCACAATCACAAAAAAGTAAGAAGGCATAGTAATTCTTAAGTGAGAAAGAAAACATGCATAGAACCATTTGTAAGGTTGAGTGAGATTCTTGAAAAGTGCATATTTAGAAAGGCTTTGAAGTAGCATCACTATATTGATTATGCCACAGCCTGATAGTAATTGAGACACAAGCAGCTGATTTGCAAAATGTAACCAAGAAAGCATCCTGAAAGAAATGAGAACAGAAAAGGAATTGATACAATACTGACTACTTTGAGTTAGAATTCAACTGCTACAACTAGCACCAGATCAGATCCAAATATGCTTAACATGGAAATTCCTTTTTATTTGTTAATAGAAACAACAATTGTATGAATACTCTGGTCACCTTTTAAGGTCTTACCCATGAGGGAAAGCCAGTGTGCTATGTGGCATGGTGTGAACTTAACAGTGCTCTCACTCTGCAATAATTTCCTCATGACATTTCTCATGCACACAAGAGTACCTTTCGCATGAAGCAGCTCTCTGTTTAAAATGAGAATGCCATCTTCAACTGAAGGCATGCTAAAAGCATATACACCAGGAACTAGTAGCACAGTCCCACACTATCAGCATCTACTCAGCTGTTCACTCTTACTGTAGCTAGCAACCTCCTATTTTTTTTCTTCATAAAACCCCCACCCTATCCAATGCTTCTTTACACTTACGATGGCCATAAAACCCATAAGAAAGTCAGATGTATTTAACTCTTTTGATAACATTAACCAGACACAGCTTTAAGTCAACAGCATTAGCTCTTTACTCCAGCAAGGCTTAGCTCAAGTTCTTAAGGGAAATTAATCCAACAGGAAGAGGCCAAGAAGGACTGGCAGAGTAACTTGGGTATGTGCCTGTCTGGTACTGAGGAGTTGGGGGGTGGGAAAAGTAAAAAAAAAAATAATAGGACCCAAACAAAGAAAAACACCTACAAAACTCTATGCCTCTATATCGTATTTTATTAATGATTATGTAATACACTTCTAAAAGATTTAGCTTGCTTGATGATTTTAGCTTTCCACCTTCAAAGAACAAAAAAAAGCAAAAAATACATTTGTCCTTGAAAAACACTGTGTATTCAAAGTGTTAATGTTTCTTTAGCAACAGCACTGCTAAATGTCATTGCTATAATTGCGTCAAAATAAAATTAGGAATTCTGGCGAGATAAACACTTTGAAATGCAATTTTTGTAACGTTCTTTCTTGAGTCTAAGAAAAGCCTGTCAAACTGCAGGCCAGCCAATCACTTGTGGTGTTGTAACACTGCACGCTGTAGTGTTTATAATTATTAGTTTGCATTAATCAAGGACACACTGTGAGAAGAACAAAGCTTTCTGATTGCGAATTAAAGTAACTGCCCCTCTTGCACACAGCCAAACTGCTCCCAGAGAAAGCTATGCATTAAAATGGATCTATCAGAGAAGACTTTTCCGGTGTATAAAGGGGAAAATGACAGAATAAAGAAAGAAATAGAAAGAATGTTAGTGTATCATTGAATAGGAAAAAGTCATGTCAAACGTAGTTGAGTATTTTCCAAATTACCAAGTATGGAAATTTTTAAGCGTTGATTGTATGATAGTTGTTCCTTCCCTTTTGAGTGGGAAAACAGGAAAAAAGATGGCAAATAGCATATGGAATTTGGACTGAAGCTCATGAGCAGCATAAGAAGAACAGGGAGGACTGAGTTGCTTTTTGAATGAATGAGAGAAGTACTGAAAACCTGTGTACATTCCACCAGTATATTGTACTGGTGCCCAGTACAGTGAACAGTACACTCTACTCCCAGAATGCCTTCCCTCCAGTAATGGAGGGATGTGATTTTGTAGTGTAGAACCATAACTAAGTTTTGGTCAACAACCACTTGAAAAAATATATTAAAAATCTCTGAGAACATAAATAGTATCTGGAGATCTCAGACGAATTATTAAAAATGCAGTTGCCGACAGACCTGTTGACCTGTGAAGTCAGGGAAAGTTCAGAAGCAGAGGCCAGCAACAGAAACTAGTGATTCATCAAAGACTGTGAATCATTTAAAAGGCTGGAAACTATCCATTTACTCAATGCGTTGTATTTTCCCTGCTTTATATTCTCCCCCAGTGAACAATATGCAGCAGAATATCATTAAAACACATCTTTGTACCTGCTAATATCTACATGAGAGACATAAATCATTAAAATGTTGAGCAAATGACCCAACCGAGGGACAGGTATTAATGCAGAAAGATTTTTAAAATAATGTAAGAAATAATTTCAGGTATTTAAGAGGGTTTGAAAAATCAGCACACAAACCCTAATGCAAACCATGCAAACACTCAAGACTCCTCTGCCAAATGACAGCTCTTGACCTCTCCACACAAGAGTATTTGAAGTGCTAACCATTGTATGGTGACCACTCTGCATGATTTTCGTATCTTGAGGCAATAAGAGGAAAAAAAAAGGTCTTCCAAATGGTAGGATTACTTAAAAATTGATCTCCTTTTCGCCACTCTGTATCAAGGGTATCCACACCAAGCTCCCACAGTCCACTGCTTCCAGTGCCAGTACACACAGACAACTCTGTCCTCCAGACATTTGGAGCCAAGATGTATTCGGACAGTAAACATACAACTGAAAACACAGCTTAACACAGGGGATTAATATTACATGAACAGCAATAGATCCCACCGACTGTCACAAACCTAACCCATCTTGGCAGAAACGATACAATCCTTTTGCTCGTTTTTTTTTTTCCCCCTCTTCTCAATGCAAGTTTGAGCTCACTTTCACAATATGACTACTTCAGGCTAGAAAAAGAACTTTTTAAGGGAACGGTTATTTTCCTACAACAGCATATGCAATTCAATAAATAATCAGAGCTGCTTGCCTCAGCATCACCTGACTAAAGCTTGTCCCCTTCTTTAAAATCTAGTACTAGCGACTTTTATTCTTATTATACTACCTCTATAACATTTCAGAGCAAGTCACTTGCAAGACAACTAGAGATAGTCAGATCCCAGATGCTCATGAATGTCTCAGAACTGATGGGTAAGGCTGAAAAAGGGTCAGCAGGTGATGAATCCCCAAGGAACTGGGCAAAGTCTAGAGTCAACATCCCTAACCCACAACATGATTTGGTCTTCATGTTCCATACTTGTCGTTTGAATGGCACTGCTGAATGCCAGATTACTTATTCCGAGGATAGTATGGGTATAACACATTCAAATAAAAGCTTTCATCCTACTTTATTAGTGCATCAATGGAGAAAAAAATTAAGACTTTTAGATATACCAGTCCACATTTTATACATTCTTAACAGGCTTAATTGAGAAGGGCAATCTTATCATCTTTTGAAGCACTTACTACGAAAAATCTAGCTATTACGTGAATTATACTCAATTAGACTCAGCAGAAAAGATTTGTATGGCAGGTTTCGAATAGCAAAGAGATTGGAGATGTCATTTCAATTCAAAAGAAATAAACCTATTTTAACACATTAAACTCCATATTTATTTCAGCATTCTTTATCTTGACAATTATGAATACAACTAGAAAATTTTTATTAAATAAGACACTTGCTAGATTTCCACTGAATGCTCAGATATACTTTGTTCCTAAGTAAAACTCTATGAACAGCAGTATCCAGTTGAGCACAAAATGCATTTCTCCAAATGCCCAGAGCACAACCTAACAGCATTCATCACTGGAGAGAGAAGGTAAAACTAGAGTTTGTAAAAGAGATTACTACTGATTTAGCCTGGAAGTGCTTGCTAGCCTCTTACAGATGCTTTATTTACAATACTTGAAAATGTATTACATTAGATAATCTACTGGAGGTAAAAACTGACAGATTGGCAACCTTTGTAACCAAAATCCTCTGCTTAGCCACAAAGCTTATCACAAAGGCAGAGGTAATTAAAGCCTACTCACAGTTTACACAGACCTGAAAAGGCCACTTCCAGCAGTGAGAGTATTTCTTGTTCCAAAGCTATTTATTTGTTTGACATCTCTGCCAAGACTGACACCAACTGACCGGGACACAGGTGACAGGATACATGGATGTAACCGGCAACCCATAATTTATTTAATAAGACACTGGAGTTCTTCTCTCCTACACCCCACATTCAAATAACACTACTGTGAATGACGTGACTCTGCATGTCATTCCAGGATACCGGTGAGAGTGTCTCCCACTGTACACTTCACCACAGGTGAAACCAACCAAGGTCAAAGTGAACAGTTTATGACAAACCAACTTTGACATGGAGTCTCCCATACAGCAGTGAGCAGTATAGAAGACCACCTCTTAATTAGTCTTGGGGCTAGTTTTAAAGAGATTTGTGGAATAGGAATGGGAGGACTGAAGTTAACAGCTTAGACTACAGAGCACATTCAAGAATCCATTAGAAGAAATCTTTTGGTTATTATTGACTTCGTCATTAGAGCAATCAATAAAGCACATGGATAGTTTCATTCATATGAGAAATAATACCAAAGGAGAGTAAATCATATGTTTTAAGTCTTTGGGGGATTGAACCTACTGGTTTGATTTATAGTGGTATCTTAGAAATGAAATTTTCCTTTTCGAGTGGCTGGCTAATTAGTAAATTGACAGTTTTATGTCAATAGTCGTAACTCTTTCAAAATTAAGCAGTTGACAATTTGCTGAACTGCTCACTGTTGTGCAATTAGGAAGACTTCCTGCATGCTAGTTATTTCAAATCAAAAAGCAGAGAGATATAACTGAAAACTCAGGTAAGTATAGTAAAAATAATTTCCATCATGTTATTTTATTGATCATTACTTTTTTTTTTTACAGGTATCTTTGTTCAAAACAAACCCCAAACAAAAGAACACTTGTTAATACAATGTTTTTAATGAGTTCTCGTCTTCCTTTTCTTTCACATTGTATTGTAGGACATGGATTTGAAAGAGTAATCCCACAGATCCCAACTGAATAATGAAAGCTTATGCGAAGACACACAAGATAAAGTCACCTCTTCATCAATAATATTTTACAATGTGCACACTGTTGCCTGCGGTAATTACTATATAGTAGAAGCAAAACACTGATTCATAATGTGCTTCTGGAAAGTTATTTTGGTGGGCCCTCCCCACCAAAAAGAGAATAAAGAGAACTAAAATACAACAACTGCAGCTGAGAAATTGAACTAAAAAAGTCCTGCCTTGCTTGACTGCTTGAGAGGAATGTTGTTAACATTAGTCTTGAAAGCAGAGATAACTATGAAAGAAAAAGCAGATGTAAAGTCTCCTAAAACAAACCACCAAATGCTATTCAAGCACTCTGTCAGACTAATTATTTCTAATCTATAAATGCAAAATATATTACTCTTTGTCTGGATGGCATTAAATGCTTTTTCAAGATTGAAAGAAGAAAACAGAACTGGAGAAAATATCTGCAGTTCTTTAAACATGCCATGTATCTACTAGCATTCAAAAAAAATGATCCACAGTTACAAGCGTTAACACCAGCAAACACCACTGAGGTCAGTATCTCCAGAAGTTAAATGATAATTAAAAAAAAAAAAGAAAAAAAAAAGACTCTCTGGCTTCAGTTGCAGTTACTGTGGTGAGTCAGGGGACTGAAGGGAAGCTGGCAGATGGCCACCAGCTCAGGGAGCTCACAGGCAGGAGAAATCAACACCTAAAAGGTGCATTCCCTCTTCTGGGCTGAGCACACCTTAACAGAGGCGAGAACACTCATGGTTGTTTAAGCCACAACTCTCTATGTTAAAAATATTCATCTGTGTTTTACAGGCTTTTGGCTGAAATCAGAAGGTGCAATGGCTATTTTCAAAGACTATCCAAAATACTGCTTCTGTTCCTGTCCTTTCCACTCCCAACTCACAGTTAGAAGCTGTAAACTGAGTAAATGTGAATTCAAATCCAACTTATACCTTAGCTTTTTCAAAAATGGCAGCTGCCCTCAGTGCACGGATTTTGTCCCACAGGATTTTCCAGGTTGTGAGAAGCAGCCCCAGGGAAGCACCTCCAGGGCCCAGCTGCCAGGAGGCAGCCTGCCCCAGGCCCCACCGGGCAGGGGGAAAGGGGCTAATGGCGCCAGGCCTGCTGAGGCCTGGTCTGTGCCCTCAGGGCCTGGACTGACTTGTCACAAGTGGAGGAAAGAAAAAAAACAAAAAAAAAAGAAAAGAAAAAAGTTATTAGTGTAAAGATAAACTATTCCTAGCCACACAAGAAGTAGACCCCATTGAGTCAGAGAGCTCCAGGGAAATGCCAAGCCATTCAGAGGTGAAGCACCTTCAAGATCTGGTAGCAAAAGCTCAGTATGTTTCAACTCTCCACAACCAGATGGTAGGGCTAAAATTCATTAAACATATTTGATATTCAGTATGAAAATGCACTGGTGATTCTGTAAATCAAAATAATAGGGATTACACTGAACTCCTTAAGGAGAACTTTTGAGAAAAGTGTAGGGAAAATTTACATTTTCTGTGTGAAGGAACTTATTTTTTTTTCCAGTGACAACTATAATTCCATCTCAAAAATGAAACAAATTAATCTAAAAGTTTTGTCCTATAGGAACACTTCAGCAACTTCATACTTTTTAGGCAAAGAAGATCTGGCGAATCCTGCAATTCAAATGAATCATAAGCTATGTATGCATGGGAAATATATGAACTAAATACTCTATTTTCGTGTACTACTTTATCTAAAACAAGCCAATATACAAGCCAAGGATGGACTACAATTAGCATATTGCTAATAATGCTAATTAGACACCTTGTAATTCAAATTAACTTCAGTTGTAGTTAAACAAAGGTAATAAACCAAAGATGTAAAAAAAAATTCCAAACCTCATGAATATTCCACAGTAATAATTTAATTCAGATGTGATAATTGCATGTCACATAATTCAATTTTAATTTTTTTTTTTTGACAAGGGTTTAAAAACATCTTTTGATGAGAGATGAAGGTGGAGCACTCCAGTTATAAACAATACCTGGAGAAACCATTACCTCATTGATTCACGTTCATAAGTCACCGTTAGACACATCCAGGGACAACAGTCACATCAACTACTTGGGCTGTGATAGATCCATATGGAGAGGCTACTACCCTTAGGCACATGTTCCTGCCATTCTCTTTCTGACTCTGGGCTATCGTCCACTGTGCCCTTATTTCCACTATTTTTACTTTGTACAAAGGTTTTCCCTCCCATTCCAGTGGAAAGACCCACTCTCTGAGGATACCAGATTCATCCCCATGTGGTGGGAATTCATTCCACGTTTTTACTGAGAATAAATTTCTAAATGAAGCAACACAAATGTATAAAGCAAAAGAGAGCCACTAGCAAGAGACTAACTTCATAAGGTGTTCTAGCAATTTTTTCAGTTATGACAGTTATATAAAACTGTAAAATCAAGATTACACACTACAGTATCTGAAGAAAATAGATTGCTATATAGTCCATTTTTTATTTTACACATAATCAGAAACCTGAAAACCAAAACTGTAGCAATTTCAGCAATAATTTGGAATATTCCTATGTTCCAAAAGGAAATGTAATAGGATATCAAAGACTTTAAAAAAACAAAAAACAAACAAAACCCCAACTAAATGATAATACTATATTTGCTATTTTTTATGAGTGCTACAATTATGGTAAATTTATATACCCACCACAGCATTCACAGGTGAATACATCTTTATTATAGGTATTGAGAAATAACAGGAAACCCTGCATCAGGTGGATTATTTGGATTAATTCAAGAGTGATTTGAGGTTATGTTGGAAGCATGGTGGTTTTAGGGTTTGGTTTGTTTTTTACTTCTCCACACATGATCCTGCTAAGACACACAAAAGAAACGAAAAGAGGATTCTTTAAGCATTTTACACAAGCACATAGCTAGTGTTCAAGAATTAAGGTTGTGACACACACGTTAGTGAATGCTTTGTGAGAGACTCCATTTGTCACACAGAATCCCTGGCTGGCAGGCAGACATCTGAGTGTGCAAACGCCAGTGAGAGCAGCCAGTGTGAAACCCCAGGAAGATATTAAGAAAAAGCAGAAAAGGGGCCAAAAAACTCAAAAATAAAAATAAGCAGGAAATAAACATAGGAGAGCGTTCACCCCTGTGAAATGAAACTGCTGCTCTGGTGTTGCATGATAGACAGTATAGGATTTCTTCTAACAGGAGAAAATCCCTCAGCTAAGAACCTGTTTTGGATTACGGTACCTGAATTTTATCTGAATCTGATCTGCTGTGCTAAATCCTTTGAAGTAAACAAGCATTAATTAAAAAAAATGTCTGTAGATATCTCCAGTAAACTAAGAGGTCTGACCCCTAGAAATCTGACCTAAGAGAAAAGTTCAGGATCCTGTCTTTGCCACCAAAGCACTGTATATACAGAGAAGAGTTAAACTTGATCCAAAATAGCCACTCAATAACACCATTTAATAACACAGAGATATATTCCTATAACGTAGTATCAAATTCCTGAACTTGTTCTTCTCCTAATGCAGTCTTTTAAGGACTGCAGCTCAGCCCCTTTTTTCATCTCTCTCCCCTCCTCTGATTGCATGAGTCTTGATTTATTCTTGAATTCTTTTCTGCATACTGGCACAAATTGAACATGTCTAGGGTTAATCTTTACAGTTTTCACTCCAACCACAGAAGAAGTAAACCAGCTCAGACTAAAGGGGCGTTTCAACCGAAATTGCCAATTTTCTGACAGAAGTTCTTGAGGACACCTCTGCATGAAGGTAAAGGGTGTCCCTACCACCTGAATTTTGTAACTACCCAATCTTGTTGGTGCATACAAAGTGATCACTGTGAACGTCTGGATCAGGTTTTGAAGAAGACTACATTGGAGAAATGCCCCATTTCTTTATACCTGCTCTGAATTGTTCATTTAATTCTAGGAGATGACTTGCTTAAATAAGAGGAATTTCAGGCATAAGCATTGAATTTATCTGTATTCCGGTCTCCTGAAAATAGAGACACCTGCAAGTTTTAAAAGGCAACTGAGCAAGCCATCGCTTGGGTAACTCCACTCTGCATACACCCTGTTTCAGGCTCATCAGTGCCTTCCTAGGTTTAGTTTTTGGTTTCCTTCCATACTGTAAAGGGAGAGATAACTCTCTGATACAAAATGAGTAACTCTTCAGTAACTCTTCTATGTCTGAAGTCACTTCACAAGCATTAGAATGTACAGAGAAAGGTTACCTTAAGAGATGATTGCTACAAACATATTTTGAAATGCATAAGTCAGGACAGATTACCTAGAACCTACATAAAATATAATTTAATTTCTTGGTAAACTTCAGATTTCCACGGAATTCCAAACAGTGCGAGTGAAAGATTTTGGTTTTATAGACATGATATCTGTATTTCATTTCTGGAGGTTACAACTTGCATTCAAATTACTGAATCCATTTCAGGCTAAGACCACTTGTAAACCCAGTATGCTAATCATTTCTTAGTTTTAGAAACGAGCAGGCCCTCAGACATAAAAATCAGGGTACCTCTATATTGGCTGGACAGTCATTGCAAAATAATGTTAATTTCCACAGCTTTCATTACAATTTATTCTAAAGACAGAGTTTTCTTTTCTCTTACTGAAATCTCTTTTAGTATCTCTGTCTTTTGTCTCTGGGAAAGACAACAGACATATTATTTAAATGTTTAGCATTTTACAATGCGAGAGTAAAATACTATCACAGTGATGTTGTTTTCCTTGCTTATGGCTCAGTGTAAACCATGACAACAAATAAAATTGAGGTGATTAAAAAGAATTAATGTTATGACTAATTCACAGTTCAGTGCTTATGGCAGTGGCTTAATCAGTACTTTTTATTTATTTATCATCATCAGGCTTAGCTATAACAAATTTAGTTATAATAATGAAAAGAATCTAGAACCAGCACTTTAATCAGAACATAGATGTGCAGTACAGCACACTATATATTAATAAACAAGAAAGTGCAGAACTTCCTCAGTCACACACACACTGGCCCAGCCATTCAATTCTACATAACTGCTCTTTGTAACTGTGTTCCACCATTCCAGGTCTTACAGAAACTGTCTTAGAGTGTGTATTAAGTACAAGTTGTTCTTCATTGTTATTTTATGTTCTTTATTTCAAGTTTTGGTCTGCTCTGGTCTGAACAGACACTATATCTGCAGAGCAACTAACAGCCCAAAACTGCAACACTGCAAGTGAGATAATTATAATTTGAGGTACTGACTTCTCTTCACAAAGATAAAGCATAGGTAATCCTATCACCTCTACAGTGTACAGACTGTAGACAAGAAAATGCAGTCGAGTATCTGCTTGTTGCAAGAATTGATACCAGATATTACACAGTGAACTCCACTGATGAAAACCAAAAGTTTGAATAAAATGAATCCTTCCTAGATGAGAGGAAAACCAAATAATTAATCATCTTCATCCAACTTCTTTACCCTATCTCTCAAGTTGGGAGGTGCTTTACTTGTCTATAACTAAAGTAAAGAAAGCTATGAAAGTGTTGCCACCTGGAGTTAATTTTTTTTTTATTTTTTGACAGCAAGTTAAAACAGGACCTAATGTCTCTTCTCATAGCTTCATTAATTTGGAATTTAAATAACAGCCAAAAATCAGGAAAATGCTACATTATAAACACACAGAATTCTAATAAGAGTGCTATTTTACACATCGGTGTTGTCTTCCTTTTAATTCCTTCTAATTACACAACATCCTCCCATTAATTCCACTTGAACAATTTCTGAATTGTCAATACAAGTTCTAAGATTTTCTCTCATACAATTTCTACAACTTTGCACACTGCTGGAACATCAAACATATATTCTCGAGCTATTGTGCCTTTTGACAATATGTTTACATCTGAAAAAGATACTCTTAAAAATTTAAGCAAGATAAAATTAAGAACATATTCATGCTCTCCGATTCTTGAGCCCTCACCTGCTACATTCCCCCAAACTTCCTTAAACAGGAAAATACGTTTGAAAATAAGTATTATGTTCTAGAGCTTTGGTGTTTACCACCACATAGCTATAGACATACATTTACACATGATAATTATTCATAAGCATTTAATTATACTGTGCAAATATCCATACACTGCACTGGACAAACTCCCATCGGGTATAATGTCTTTGAGATAAAGAGTCACACAAGCACAGAACACAATCCTATTACAAACAGGAAAGAGAAGACTGCAGTTTTGTAGTAATCAATTTAATGTTTTATAGAAAGGGTTTGTAGTCCAACATCTAAAAGGAATAGCTCTGGACTGGGATTTCAGAAACCAGGCTTCAGAGCTCTCACTTGCCTACTGAGGGGCTTTGGGATCAACACTTGCTTTGCCCACCGGTTCCTAGATCCATAATATATTGATTTTCTTCGTATTTCCTCAGAGCTACTGAGAAATGCTTACTTTTAAATTTAGCATAACAAATAATTTAGTATAAATTTAACAGTATTAATAACAACAACATTGATTTAAAAATAAAAATTATTATAGAAAAGAAAAACTGAAGTAGTCCAACTGGCTCCTGTTATAAAATTATGTTTTCCACTGAAATCAGAAGAAGGATTTCTTCTCCACTCAGATCTTATAAAATAAATCCCTGAACCAGCATTGTCTGTCTGTATTACAAACAACATGAAATATCATCAGCTGTGTACTTTCTTTCTCTTCAGCAGACTTAAAGACTGTATTTCCTGTTACACTAGGGGAAACCATTTGATTTTAAGCTCAGCAAATTTTTGTATTTTACAATCATGGTTTGCAATTAACTTCTCATCCTTAATGTAAGTATAGAAATAATCAACTCATGCATTGTCACTTTTGTCTCATTATACTGATGATCATAGAAACACACTACATTATGGGAAATAGGCGTGTGTTGGTAGGTCTCCGTGCATCCAATATTTTAAATAATTTCCTTGAAAAGCTAACTCAAGGCGGGGGGAGGGGGAACAACAAAAAACCCAAACCCCCAACCCTCAACAGCTCCTTTATAGCTGTTTTATGTTTTTCATGATAGCAATCCCTGTTATCTCAAATTGATATGCATGTGCCAGCTATATTCAGCCTTGACTCATTTGTTATAAAAGCAATGACCTTTCAAACACTTTCCTAGACTTCTTTTAAAAGAAATAACCACAATCAAACACGTGAGTACCAGTGAAGTGGAAAATTAGCCTTTTGAAACAAGTAAACCGTCCTCCTTACCATATTAAGAAAACAGTAAGACTGAACAACAAAAAAAGCATGCTGAACCATGCAAGGCTGATTTTACTGTGCATGCTCCAAAAAAGTCCTTGACATTGCTAATGTTTGTCTTGCATTTAGGTCCCAGAGCCAAACCTCCATCTGGAAGAGATTTGAACTACCATCCAGAGGCATTTCAGGATCTGAACCAAAAGGTTTACAGCATTACAATCCAGTTAATTCTATTGCTTCTAATTCCAGCTGGACTTAAAGTCTTATCTCTGCACTCCAGGCCTTCAGATACAGCCTATCACGGTAACACCAATTCCCAGAGAATTCAACTCCATGACCCAAGTGAGATTAAATCCCTCCAGATAGCCCAAGTAAATGGCTCATAACTCGTTTCTGTCACTTTCGCTAATGCCTTTGTACCGTGAAAGAAACCAGCAAAGGTGTAAATATCTACAAATTATTAACTGCACTTTTTCCCTTGACTCCTATCAGCGATTCCAGTTGTCTGGTTCCTGATGAGAACATCACAGATATTTACTGGCTGAACTTTCTCTTTAAATACTGCACTAATCAGTTACTGAATATTTGCACTCTATCAACCCGAGTGCTGTTATTTTTGGTGAAACACACAAACAGGCAAAGATATAAATAAATAGAGAAACACTGACGTGGAGACGCATACTTGGTTTTAGTTGTGCTTAAACTCCCTCAAGTCAGATAATTCCACAGCACATCTCTTGTTAAGTAGCTTCACCCCAAAAAAAGACTTAAGCTGAAAGGGAGCATTTCAAGTCTACTCATCATGACATATTTAGTTTCTACTCATCAGGACACATTTATTTTAACAAACCGAAGATATGATTCCCAAATATTCCTCTAGGAAAATGGAAGAAAAAAGAAATACCTTCTTAAAATATTGTGGATTAATAATGAGAAATTCCTGTGCAAATCAAAGCCCAGACCAAAGCAAACAGCACAATCCTGGGAAGTACTCTTAGAGATAGCTGTTGTCAAACAAGATAGCGGTTTTGTTTATTTTTTACTTTGGGCTTTTCTTTTGTTTACCTTTGTTTTACCAGGAAAGGGAGAAATTTGGAGGGGAACAAGAAGAACAGAGAAGGAGGGGTGTAAGTAAACAGAATGATTTAGCAAAGCAGTCTCCAGCACTGCAAAGAAACCTGCTCCCACAGGAGATGTTTAAAGATCCAAACAGGAAAAAAAAAAAAAAAAAAAAAAAAAATATTTAAGGGTCTGGGATTTGGAATTCCAGTCTGCGACCAAAGCAAACAGCACAATCCTGGGAAGTACTCTTAGAGATAGCTGTTGTCAAACAAGATAGCGGTTTTGTTTATTTTTTACTTTGGGCTTTTCTTTTGTTTACCTTTGTTTTACCAGGAAAGGGAGAAATTTGGAGGGGAACAAGAAGAACAGAGAAGGAGGGGTGTAAGTAAACAGAATGATTTAGCAAAGCAGTCTCCAGCACTGCAAAGAAACCTGCTCCCACAGGAGATGTTTAAAGATCCAAACAGGAAAAAAAAAAAAAAAAAAAGAAGAAATATTTAAGTGTCTGGGATTTGGAATTCCAGTCTGCTGAATTTCTATCTATCCAGAGCACCACAGAGAGACAGGTAATACAAAGAAAATCACCTACCAGAAATACAACTCTCTTCCTTCCAGCATAAGAAATGTATCCTAAAAAACGTTAGGAAGTCACTGATAGTCCACCTTCAAACATTGTCATTCCAAAACACCGACAAGAGTTCTTCCCTCAGCACTTCTGAGTTTCCCTTCAAGACTGCGGCAGAAGAAAGGGCGAGGGGCATCATGGAAACAGGTGAGGAGGATCCTCACTGATGGTTTGTATCTCAGATGCAGCTGAGTTCCCCAGTCAGAAGGCTGACTGGTGCCAGGGGTGCTGGGTCAGTGCCAGGGCAGTTGGTGGATCCCAGGTGCAGGCTGAGACGAGGCGCAGCTGTAGGCCCTGTGTGCTGAGACAGCACCTGGACCCACTTGCACACTGGGCTGCAGAGATGGTCCTGGCTAATTCAGGGAAAGGCTGAGCAATCCAGAGCTGGGAATAGGAGCTCTGGTCTCTGCAAATGCCAATGGCATTACTTAGGTCACATCTTTTCCAGTAGAGAATAGGGAATATGGGCAATATACTGAGGGTTGTCATATCTATATTTTGTAACCTGATATTTGGGGAGAACTAATATTATTGCTAGGAAGATGCACAGGTCCAGACAACACTATACTCTCAACGGTTCTCAGAGTGCTGTCACTTCAATTGGCTAAAGCAGTTATCTGAAAATTACTCAGAATTAAAAAATGCCTAGGAAGCGCTTTCTGTTAACAGTTAAAGCAGTCAAGGAAGCTGAAACTCTGTGTTTATGGCTCATTTAGGTACCTTTAAGTAGAAAAGAACATTGTACCTACGCAACCCCAAAGAAGCTAGATTCACAGGGGTAGTCAGCAAAAGGGAAATGACTGTGTCAATGAGGCAGGTGATTTGTACTAGGTTTTAATATGACTAAAAGATGAGAAAAGCAAGCCAGAACAGCTCAGTTAGTTCAGTGTCTGTAAGATTGCCACCACATGCTAAGGCACAGAATACCTTGGTAATCTTCTTACCTATTAATAAAGGTATGAAACGGGCCCCCATGTTTAATAATCTGTATGTTGTAACTCCAGGGATATAGATCCGAAGAAAACTCTGTACATCCATCAGTATTCCACATATTTTATTTTACTTGAAGCAAGCTTTGTAACTCTGGACAAGGTAAATGACATGATTTATTAACCCAGCTGAGGGTGCGTGTTTATTGGACTTCAATAATACTTAGACAAACTACTAACTTTGTTTATTGGTATTTATCTAAAATACTGAAACTATGTAGCACATTTAGTTTCTACTCCCTGTTTACCCATCTTAAGTGTCACCACTTTTTACTAATGAGCAAGGCAATATTTTTTCCTACATTAACACCTAATATCTATCTTGAGACAAAGGTTCAGATTTTTAAAGTCTTTTAGACATGGCAGCACTCAGTTTTGGAAGGAATATGCAACTAAGACGACAAAGACCCACTGTGGAAAGCGTAAGGCAGCAGTAAATCACAGTTCCACAGACGTTCAGGCCCCTATTCACCTATGACACTTTTAAATCTGAGTTATATGAATCACAAGAACATCTCAATGCTGAGCATACAAGCAACTTAATACCTCTGAAAGTCTGGTCCAGAGACACCTACAGTGGTATTTATTTAAACAAATACAGACATTTATGTCTGAGCAAGACTTCCTAAGCTCTCTTTATAATGGAGAAAAATACATAGTTTCAGAGTTTGACTCATTCTCAAGCAGATGTCTAGAACAGGTCAGATGAATTGTGTCCTGAAATTCTCTATTCCTTTTTACCAATAAAGAGAACATCGAGTTAACTCAAATCTATTTGAATCTTTTCCTTACTAATATGCAGAAGAAAACTTTGGTTTCTGAGCTAGCTTTGATATAAAAAAATACTGAAGAGTTCTTTAAAACAACTGCTAATATTAAACATTTGCACCTGTTTGAGATATAGGAGGTCAGGGAAAATCTACTTCATAATAGAAGTGGCTTACAGTGTTGATATGCCTTTAACATGTGGTCACAGAGTAAATAGGAAAGAAATAAGTATTTTAATCCTAAGAAAGGCATATTAATAAAGTTTAATAAAGAAATTTATGGAATGGAGTGACATTACCAACATAAAGGAATATGGCTGATGTTACAGTTTCTAGACTATACAAATTCCCTTGATCATGATGCCGAGTATAGAGATTAGGTCCACAATATGTACTCAATGAGAGAAGTACACAGCAACAGGCAAGAAATCTCCAAATAGAAGTAATTTCAAAACTGGATAAAATATGTGTTTGTGTGGGTCAGAATCAGATATCAGTTAATGTTCAACTTGAAAAAATAAACAGTAATTAGCATTTTCTCTGGCCTAAGGATGAATAAGCAAAACTGCAGGCTAAAAAATGTTTGCTTCCTGATTTTGCTCTTCTGGAGAATGCTGGGAATAGTCATCTGAAATCAGACTTATCAAATTATTACAACTGTATTATTGAGCATCTTGTTAAGGCTGAAAGAGTCTTTATTTTTTAACCTCTCAGTTAGATGTTTTATCTTAAAAAGAACCCTGAAATTTTATTACTTAGGAATGATTTCCATTCTTATTTTGCTGTCTAGCTTACATTGTCACTTGATGATCATTAAAGATGAAAAAACTCTAGCCTTTTAATTCATGACAATAGTTTGAACAAAATTATAAAGGGATGTAATGTTTGAGCTTTCTTGCATGCAGCTGCATGCCAAAATACTTTCAGTCAAATTGCTGAATACACCCAATGTCAAGGTAGCACAATCATCCGTGCAGCTGTAGATGGCAAATGCAATTATATTAGTTACCAAGATAGTGCACATAAACCAGCATTGAAATAAGCACCAAGCAAATCCTACTATGCCTTGGACAACAGGAACGGTCTTGAGCAAAGATCTATACGTTCTTTCACCTAGATCTACATGGGTCCTCATGGGGGAAAGTAGGGGACCGTAGTGAATTTGTTTCGTTGTTAATAATTATTATACAAAAACCAAGTACACATCCTATTTCTCTTGAGAGCCTTTAATTACACCTCCATAATGCCATGACAATACCTCTTTATTTGAGCAGGTGTATACATTTAATACCAATAGCGAAACGGCTGGAGAATTCCTGTGAGAGGTCACACTGGCTCAGCAACCTGCTGTCACAGCAGTGCGGCTGCTTAACCAAGGCAGAACACATTGCTGTGCTCTGGCGGGGAAGGAATTAAGCTTTCAGAGAAGAGGAAAGCTGAGTTCAGCCCCGTTAGACTTTATCTCAATTAGGAAGCAAAGAAATAGAGGGCCTTCAAAGAAGGACGATTAAGGTATCCTAGGAAAAAGCTTCTGATGAGAAAATTTAAATTTGGAGATTTGTAATTTTTGTCTTTCACTTCTCGAGAAACTGGCAGTGATTCTAACTATACCAAAGGCTTAAGATCATGATCTACCCAAAAGAACTACAGTGAGTTTAATTTTACTCTTTTCTAGTTGCACACTAAAGTCCAAGGAAAGTACCAGGATCTCTGCTCTCTTTGACAACACAGATAGGAGCATCACTTTTCACTTTCAAAAGAGCTCGCGATTTTCAACAGCAGAACATACTTTATCCTGAAGTATCTTTTTCTAGAGATGGAGCTGGTATATAGTTAATGTATCTTACAGAACAGCTCATATATAGTTGATATAATTCTTATTATTTTTAATATTATTAAAATCATTTTCTTAGAGAAACATTTTGTGTTCTCTGTTATTTCTGGCTCCAGGCTGAACTGTCTCCTTAATCACTAATACATTACATTACAATTTGACATGAACAAAATAAAAATCAGTTATGCACAAAGCTGAGAATAAATGTACTGCCAATCCACAGACTGGATATGAATTGTGTCTCTGCAGAGCTTTTTATTTCAAAGCTCTGTACAAAATGCAATTCTGAGACCTTGCTGAGTGCAGATCACATTTTTAGATACCTGACTTAAAAGAGGACTTAAAGGTCATCAAGCCTGATTACATTCTGTTCAACACAATAAAGTGCAGCCATGTGTAAAATATTATTGAGCAAATTATGTGTGATTCATGGCAGGATTTTCATTAGAATGTAATGTCTCCTTTGCTGTAAAGTCAACATTATGATCTACAGTTATTTCTTAGAGCTCTTTCTATTAAACTAAACAGGAGGAGAGATGCTTTCATTTGTACCAGTTATATCTGCATACAGTATAATCAATAGCAAAGTTACATTCAAAACTGTCCATCCCTCCACCATTAAAAAGCTCTCAATCACAAATTTAACAGGAAGAGTTGTTTCACACAACACCTAAAAACTTTGGTATTATCCCTAGGATTTGTTTTGTCAAGGTAGGATTATCATAAACAAATATAATTTCTTATAACTTCCTTAAGCACTGCTTTCTGTCAATCTGCAGGTATGTTTTTCTCTCTATGCATGATCATCACCCCAGTATATTTACTTCTTAAAGGTTACAGAAAAATATCCTTGCCTGCTCTTTAGAAGATAGCCACTTCAAAGACTCTTTTGAGAATCAACAGCCTTTAACAATGTTTGATACAAAGCCAGAAAAGGGCATGGGCTAAGTAACGGGAGAGGGAATGCTTAAGTTAGCAGTCTGGGAAATAAATGCCAAGAATTCAATTTATCACATGAATTAAATTCTCTTTTCTCCAAATAAGTCTCCCCTCCCTGCATGCCTATAGCCAACACCCTTCAGTTCTGATATCCATAAAAATTCATCTGTGAAATCCTGTTCTCAACATATCAACTACTTGCTTCCGCACTCAGACGTTGAACTGTTCAGTGCCAGATGTGGGCTTAAGCTCATAATGACCTTCTAGATCTGAGTTTTGGCACTGAAAGTCGCTGGGTGTTTAGTTTAGAGATTTAAATGAGCAAGCTATGCCTCCGCTCAGAGGGAGGAGAGCAGTCGCTGCACCCAGCCATCTTCTGTGGCATTAGGAGCAGACAAGAAGACAGCACTAAGTTTCCCAATAGATAGTGATGGGAGAGTGATTTGGACTGGAAAAAAATTGAAAGATTAACAATAAAGAAAGAAAAGTAAATTCCTTTTTTCAAAAGACCAACATTAACAGCAGAGAGAAAATCATCATAGATCATTATTACAACTACCAAACAAACTAGCTTTTAAAGAGAATGAGGCAGTGTAAGAGAATGAAATGGTTTTGGGGTAGCTTTAGCTTGTAATTTAAGTAGATTAAGTAGATCTTTACTTCAAGAGTAACATCAATCCAAATTATATATTAATACAAAAGTACAATTATGTAATTTCCACAAAGAATCTCATACAACATAGCTAACTGGAGGACATACTTATAAATTACAAAATAAAGTATTTTAAGAGTTTCAAGAGATACTTTTGGCTTTGTTTGCATGCTGGAGGGAAGCATGACAGTAGCAAACTCTGTCTAAAAACATTTATGTCGCACATTATCATGCTAGAGGAGAATATGAGATGACTAGAATAAGAACCCCAAATGGAATGTTTCAGGATCTTGCTGGTGCCTTTATGGAGTAATGGACAGGATTGTAGGCTAATGTTCTTTGATACTTGCCAAATTTCTTAGTCTGAAACTCATTTTCAGAAACCTGACTTTCAGGTTTGCTTTATACTACAAAACAAGCTAATTACTGATAAATAATAAATAATAATTGTGACTACCTGGCTCTAGAAAACAAACTTTGGATATTAAACAGCAAGAATCTCTCTCTATGTATTTACTTATCTTAATAAAAAGGATCTGATTTTGCGAAAGGTAAATCAATAGGTGATTGGATACTCTGCAAAAGTCAATCCCATTTTCCATTCATTTATATATCCTGAAATTTAGTTGCAATCTGCCAATTTTTGGTTTTGTTCTCCCACATTAAAATTCCCTAAGACTATAAATAATATTAATTACTAATAAGAAGTGGGAGGTATTTTATCAGTGAATGTTTCCTCTATGTTTTAAGTTACTTGAGTGGAAGAAAAATAGTCCACCTGCAAAGAATTACTACTAATAGAACTGTCCTGAAAGTAAGGAGGAATTAAGCTATTTCACAGTTGCATGTGCCCTGACATTGGCCGTGATTCAGGAAGGTATGCAAGTGAATGCTTAAGATTTACATATAGACACATTGATGTGGGCAACTATATTCTGAAAATGGAATATAATTTAAATGGCTATAAGTTAAAAAAAAATCTGACCACTGTGCCTGGCTGTATTTTCTACACCTGTATTTTCAGTCCTATTCTAATTTAACTTCTGACTAAAACTCTAAGCTAAAAAAAAAAGTCATGCAGAATCTGGAATCTTAGTTTCTGGAAATAAGCAAACAATATTTCATAAACTTCTGTTTCATAAGATTGAAATGTCAATTATTTAATGAGGCTTTTAGTAATACATTCAAAAAAATCAATCTGTTAAGACTACATCTGGCTACTTTTTCAAAACAAAAAATAGTTAGACAAACAAAGAAGCAAACAGATTAAAAAGATGAAGCCAATTTAATCTTGAGAATAAAGTTTGTGAACATATTATCACTTCTCAGTTTCCCTTTCCTGCCTTACCAACCTCCTTTTTGTTTAATAGAAGCCTCCCATTTAGTCATTCAGGGGCACTTATATCTAAAATATTCATAGCAATAATAATATTTTTTTTTACAAAATTGAAAACCAAAAAAAAGTCTCAGTAGAATACTATGAAAAATAATACCTACAAAACTCACACTGAACCATTTAACTACCCACAGCTTCTCACACAAGCTCCCCATTGATGCAAGAAATACTCAGGGACTAGGTCAACAGGTAGTGACGACTCACAAACTCCTGACATTCTTCAGGAAAAAGGATCTATTACATATGGCAAGGAATGGTCTTTGCGTTTTAAATGTAATGGCTTTAACAGTATTACAGTATATTTACAGACACAGTTGAGACCAGAATCCTGTTCTTGGTTAATGATTCATAATCTGTCACAAAATAAGATTTTGCAAATACTCAATATGGAAATCAGTCCTTTCTTAACAAGAAATATATAACCACAAGATGCTAAAACTGACCACAAGTTTAAGAAATCATCCTTAACGTTACTAAAATGGGTAATATTATGTCAAAACTATGGGTTACTGTGTATCAAAGATAAACCCATATTTCATTTTGCTTTTTCAAGAAGGTAATTACTTTAGATCTGTAACTCAATAGTTCTTAAAATATTGTTTACAAAACCATTGACAATCATTTGCTCTGTCAACCAATATATTAACTCTACTGGAAGACACTCTTTATACAACCAGTGTACCTTTGAAAGCCTGAACCCAGCAACTCATGCACAGGGTTAACTTTCAAACATAAAACCGCTCTCCATTGAAATAATGAGCTTGGCTGCACCTGGGCTTGAGCCAATTTTCATGAGTCTTACTCACATTCCCGAACTTACATAGCTGTTGCACATTTCAAGATATCACTGATATAAGAAATATGCACAGTAAGTCATGTTGTGGATCCTAACATCGTCAGCACTGTGCTTTCAATTATTTCTCTGAACCTGTGAGGGGTACCAGCTCACTGAACGTAATGAGAAGTCCGTGTAGCTTAAATGTGAGGTGAATTTCTGATTTATTTATCAAAGCTAAAAGAATCTGAAGTAAAACAATGAGTTATGATTCGTTATAAAGCAGTGTCAACAGTGAACAGAATCTGATCTGCAACGAGCTGGAATATTTTGTCAAAAGATCAAAATTTGACCCGACAAATTTATTCTGCATTCCTACAGCCTACTGTTTCTGGTTTTGTCCCCAGTAAGTTCTTTTACTTTTATTTATAACAATTTGTCTCAGAATGCTTTCATTAATCCTTTAATATTTATGTTTTCCAGGGATAATAACTGAGAGTCATAGCAGAGGCTAATCCAAAATTAATTCCATTTTTATGTTTGTTTTATCTGTAATTGCATTGTAATAGCTTTCTACTTGGCCCTCAGAGTAATTAAAATAAGGCTGAAGTATCCTATAACATAGAGACTTGCAGCTAAACATTATTTTCAGTGAAAATATTTATGTAACTTCTCAGATACTGTGGTAAGGAATGTCAAGAATACAACATAGAATAAAACAAGAATAAAACAAAACTAAGTAACTATTTAAAACAAGCATGTTTATAACCAATGTTGCTGAGATCTCAGGGTAAGAAACATGGTTTAATAGAGACAGTTTGAAATCCACAGAAGAAATCTATCACCACACTCAGTGTTATCTGCTTACTATACAGATGAAATGCATTTCCACCAATCTCTGCATGTGACCATACACCTACATTTTTCCCTCATAAATCACAAGGATTCCTTCCTTTTTATTTCGTTTAAATTAGCTCCTTGCTGAAATAAAAACACAGGACTGCAGAGGGACAAAATGGAAGACAAAGTCAGTTTTCTGCAACTGCAAATCTTCATAAAAGGTTGTCAAATTCAAAGCTCTCTATAAAATATCTAGTCTCCACACTATCAGACCACAACCACAAAATATCTTTTGTGTCCTAAAACAAACCTAAGATGCGCATTAAAAACAAAAAAAACGGAAAAAAAAAGAAGAAAACAGCATATTGTTACACAGGGGCTGTGAGTTTAACTCCAAGCACAAGTGGGATATAACACAGAGGCAAAGTGAGAGATTTTATTATAAAAAAAAGCAACCGCATACATTTTTTTATCCAGCTGTAGCTTTTCTCTGACGAGGAGGAAAAACTCAACCAAACAATTCAAGCCAAATTACGTGCCTAGGTACTGAAGTACTGAAGTATCCTTCCAGGCCCTTGCAAATTATTAGCAGAAAACCCGAAAGCATTGTATTAATAAAAACCAACAAGTTGCAAAGAAAATAATAATAATTCCTTCTTCTTCATAACCCCTTGGAAATGCCCACACAATCCCAGAAGTGCTGAAGTGGGAAGCAACCTCGAAAGATTCTGTTGCCCAGGGCCATGTACAACTGGGTTTTGAATATCCCCAAGGGTGGAGACTCCACACCCCCTCGGGGCAGCCTGTTTCAGTGTGCCCGTGCCTCTTGTGCTGGCACTGAACACCACTGGAAAGAGCACATCCCTGTCTTCTGCACTCCCTCCCATCAGGTGTTTACACACATCACTTGTACACTAAACACTGAAATGGCAGTAATTTTTATCATGGCACTTTCATATTCATCTTTGTGTTCCTTGCTGTTCTCTTTATCTTTTACTATTATTTCACTTCCATGATAATTTCTACAGTGCCCTCCTTTTCCCACAGTTTACTACTTGATTCTCTCCTTAGGTGTGACTGCACCCTCATTGCTGACCTTTTTCTCCCCTTCCTTGCCCAACAGCCCTTGCTCCACAGTCTCAGTTTCCCCCATCAACCCTTCCTGCTTTTCCTCTCCTTCTGTCTCAGATGGTCCTGTACCAGCTTTCCCCGATTCTGTCCTCTCATCACTTTCTCACTGCAAATATATTCTTCCTCAAGAACAGTTCAGTGGCCTCTTCTGCGCTGCCAATACCCTCCTCTCCTGAATTTCACTTACTGCTCTCCTTTTTTCTCCCCTCAGCCGAGACTATTACTTTCCACAGCTCCACAATCTCTCGCCACCCCTTTTTAGGGACAGAACAGAGAAACGGCAGAAACCGCTTGTCAGAAACCTTTCTGTGGTAATGAGCTCTGTCATGATTAAGACTCACTTGCAGGATAAGGCAGAAACAAATCTATAAAATAACCCCATGCCTATCTCCTGCAGAAATACAGGGCTTCCCCTGAAAAGAGGATATGTGAGGGTTTAGCGGCCGGTGAGCAGCAAGGGGTCCACAGGGCTGCTGGGTGGTGGCAGCAGAGCAGGGTGAACGTGGCAGCTGGCTAATTATGCTGCAAAGAACTTGGCTATTTTTCAACTCCCTCTCCGCATTTTATCAGAAGATGTGGTGGAGACTGTTGTGGAACAGGATGCAGATGATTCTCAGAGATTTTTTTTGCTGCTCCTTCGAGTGAGGAGAAGAAATGGTCTGACACAAGAGCTAGCTCTTGCTGCGTACCAGGGGAAGCTGCTTTCATCCACATTTACAGGCTACCTAAGGAGTTCTGAAAGGAGAGGCTTAAGAGAGACTCAGGAAGAAGCCCACTCAGCCTTTTAGGAAACCATTACAAAAAATAGGTAAACAATAAGAATTCCAGAGTAAATTACATCTGAAGTACAGAGAATGAGCCTATAAATAATTTCCTGACCTACGTAATTATGTGGTTTATGACCTCAAAGTAATTGCTTTGTACAAGAAATGCCACAAGAAATTTAATAAAAGCACATATTCAATGGGAAAATCCTGAGAAAAACATACTTAGAGACACTTTACAACAACTTTTCCTCACCTCATATTAATTTTTTAACACTTGAAACTTCATCAGGAATGTCTCAGCCCATTATACTTCTAAAGTAAAGAGTGTTCCATGCAATTTGCTACATGAAGCACCTTTCAGATAAAATATTAAAAGCTAGTAATGATCAAGAGCACTGGGCACCAGGAATTCTTATAGACTTAAAAGGAATTGTACTTGCTCAGCACCTTTGAAAAAGATGAGCTAGTCCAGTTTTGTGATAGTGTGCACACCAAGGCAGCACTGCACCAATTGGATGTGCATAATTATTACTTTAGGCTTTATAAAGACACTCAGTAACGTGGTACTTAGGAGCATTCAGCATGCCTTAAATTTTGTAATTAACACTTTTTTTAAAAAAAAGGCAATAAAATGCAGTTGCACCAGTTTCTCTGTGTAATTGTTCCTCTGTCCCCACTGTAGTAATGAGTTTCATGCACCATTTCTCTGTCTGCTTGCAGTTCTCTGACCTACAAATCAGTCACTTCTCTATGATGGGAAAAGCCATGCCTGACAGTTCTCTACAGTAAAGGCTGTTTATTTCTCTGCACCTTAGTTTAACCATCTGTAAAAAATACAGGATAACAATGTCTATTTCACAGCATGATCATGAGAGTACATAATTTAAGTACAAAGCAGTGATTAAAAATCTTATCATATCTGGGAAATTATTTGACATATTTGAAAAAAGGTTGCAAAGGTCACCATAGTGTGTAAAAATATAATAAAAGAATATGTGTATGTCAAAGAGTCATGTTTAATTTCTGGATTCCCTTCTGGTCAAAAAAAAATCAAATATAAAGAGAAAAAAATATAAAAAAAATACACATTAAAAAAGAACAAATCCATTCTTTCAATTCACATTTTAGTCTACACATCCAAAAGATATATGCGGTGGTGTCTTTGGATGGCAAAAAGTGGTTCCTTAACTGTGCCAATCTGAAAGATTCTCCTGGAAAGGAGCTGGGAAGTTGTTTATAAAGGAATATCCTTTCTGTATTAGTATTTTCAAATGTTCGTATGAACAAGTGAGTTCAGTGAGGAAGCTAGTTCAAAATCTCAAAATAGCTATAATATGATTTTAATTTTTTATTTAAAAGAGGTTTTCTGTGTATAGGTACATATAGTTTTTTCCTTATGAGCAGATCTTACTCTGCCTGTTTACACAACCTATTCCTGATCCTGTTTTTAATCTGTGGAGTGTGGAATAAGTGTCTCAGTTTAGACATAAACCAGACAGATTAAATAACTTCCTAAAACTGTGATATTCTTGATCACAGATTACAACAAATAGGAAAGAGAAACTTTTCAATACAATATTCTGGTTCATGTGACTCTGTTTTGTACCAAAACATCGTGCTTTTAAATGAGATCTGTTATTCTTCAATTTTGCATGTTTTTTTACAGAGTTAAAGTTCTTTCAATGGATTCTGAAATGTATAAAAAATACGCAAATGCCCAATAATAAACAATTAATAAACAATTTAGTGAAGTACAATGGCTTATAATTCTTAAATATGTTTCAGTAAAAATCCCAGTGGAATTTGAGCATGATTGAAAATTGTTCTATTGTATTACTGACAGGTGAGTATAACCTGCAATGCCTCTGAATAGAAGCTTCTCCTCACAGATAATACCTCAACTGTCCATGCACAAGTACAGTATGCACATGGAATATCTAACTAGTATGGAATATATACCTTCGGGTCTATAACATGAACATGTAAATCAATCATCCTTCCCATGCTGACCTCCAACAATTGACATAAACATTCTACCGACTTGAATGGACTTTGGATCGGTTCCTAAATATTCCCTTGTCTTTTTTTCAAGATGCTGCAGAAATGAGGAGATGCCTAGAAACAATCGTCTTCTTTCTCTTAGACTGAAGCCCAAAGGCTGCAGGCATAATTCTCGATGCTCTGGCACGCACCCGCGGTCCACGCGCTCTCCCTCAGCGCTGGTAGGGGGGGAAGGGGCAGGGGCAGAGAGAGAAGAAAATCTGCATTTGATTCTCAGCCTTTAAGGAGCACCTGTCAGAATTTTGGTCCTTTTAGAAATGCAATACAAAGATTTCTCGGGGCTGGAGCTGAAAGTGAATCACCGTACAGTTATGGCTAGTTACTCAAGTCATGTTTATGCAAGAATCACTTCTATTAAAAATGCCACATGCTCACTCTTATGAGAGAAATGGCATGGAGAATACTCTTGTCTGACTTAAAAAAATGGAAAAAAAATCAACACAAGTGACAGCATAAGAAATTATCTGCCTCTCTTGAGGGATCTTTGGTGTTGAAAAGGTGAAAAAAGGACAATGAATGAGAAAACTAGAGAATGACAATGAGATGAAGTAGAGTAGAAGTTTATTATTTCTCCCACTTTTCTGTGGCACAGCAAAGTCAGCCCCTCGCTGACTCCAGCAGCTTTATGAAGATGATGCTTTTTAAGCATGAAGTGTTCTTGAGCAGTGTCTCCAATTCATTAGACACACACACATTTCACTGTAACATCAAGCATTAGTTTCTTGGTTTTCTGCCTTCCCCCCTACCACACTGCTGCAGAGCAAATGGCAGTTTACTGACCTTTTACATCAGTAGCTTTCTCTTTGGGGGATTGAAATTGATGTTTCAGAGCACTGTCCTTGCTTTGTTATTTAAGAACATGAAGTGCCATGACTGGAGAAGATGCTGAGGTTACAGCTTGCTACACATCGCAACCTTAAAACAGTCAATGTGAGCAAAGCATTGCAAGGTGGTTCTTCCATCATTGATTTGCCATTTGTATTTTTCAAAACCGAAACCTTATCTATTATCAGTCAACCACCTGTTTCCGTACCATGGTGTTATTTTACAGCGAGGCTTAACAGAAAGGCAGATAAATTGGTATATCTGAGATAAACCAAAATGTTTGCTGACAGTTAAGAATAAGAGGATGTACCAGGAATAGTTCATATCTGACAAAAAATATGGTAAAGGGATGTTTACAGTTGTCCCAAACTGAACTCTATGCATACAGGAAATTCAGAATTACAGTTGCACTTAAGATTTCATTTAGGCTATGTCAATCTAAAATTACAAACTCTATGTAGTCCTGTTTTGTCACAGAATCATACCATTATGGTTACAGCATGCTTATCTTTGTGCACCTAGTTTTTTAAAACAGATTTTACATTTGGGGGTTATACTTGGGTGTTCTATTTCAAGGTAATGTGAGTTTGGAAGATAGTTTGCAGTTGACACCCAAATTCAAAGGTCAAGCAAAAGCTATGATCACCCATCACTGCTACCTTAACTATCTGACAAGTATGGGAAAAAAAAGCTTTATCTTCCCTAAAATTTTGTCTAATGCTAAGTAACTAAGAAGTTCGCATATCTTTTTCCTAATGAAGACAGAACTATAATATCACATATTGGGAATTCACTTCCTTTGTCCCTGTGACAGTTAAACTTGTAACTACATTTTATGTAAGGAATTTAGCACTGCTGAGTCAGACACAAAGCATGGTGGTAGAGCAGATGAGGTGTCCCACCACAGCTCCCTTCAGATCCTTCAGATTTTTGCTGAAATTTGTTGTGTGTAAACATGACCCTGTTAATTTAGACTGGGAAGTTCCCTGTTTGTGGGCATAATGCTAAATGAATATAACTTTTTTATTGGTTACAGAAGCTAGGTTACTCCAAGAGCACTAGCCTAATGGATGATCAAGTCTGAGAGATATTTGCCTTTCTTTTTGACTGAGTTGCACGTTGTCACCCATCGCCATGATAAAAATAAATAATAATTAAACATGCAATAGTTTAATGAAACTCTGCCCCTTGTGTCTTTGTGCTATCTTACCATACTTGGTAAGACAACCCTGAAACTTGCCTATAATGCTTTAATAATGTTATACAATCCGTTTATTTCTTTGATTATTATGGTAGTGTTTGCTATGCAATGGCAAGGAGTTAATTCCAACAAGAGCTAATTGCTAGCAGACAAGAAAGCAGAATAAAAAAAAAGCCCCATTCCCTCACCCTCAGTAAACTGTGCAAGAGCTCAGGCCACATAGAGATCAATATTGCAGTTGTGTAAGATGAGGAGAAGCCTGTTAGGAAACTATGGGGGGAAAAAACCATAAAGAAACTAGAGATCCTGAGAATGACAAGAAAAGAAGAGTCCCAAAAGGAGAGGAGAGAAAATCAAACACTGCCTGGAAGTTGACTCAAGCCCACTTAACAGAAGTGGAGTGCTTGGATTAAGACTGACAAGTATGGATGCTTGTTTGAGTTAAAATCACCTTCTTTTGTTCTATGTTGTTCCTATTACTGAATTAAACAATAGTTTGTTTCAAAAGCTGTTTTGGGTCACAAAATTAACCTTCTCCTAAATAAAATTGCAGAAATAACTCTAATTCAACCAGACTTTCTTGACAATTACAACTGGCAGCAAGGCTGCAGCAAATCAGTGTGGGAGTCATAAAAACTGGCGCAGGGACTACTAGATTGAGGAGTGCTATGAAATGCTTTTAAGAAATACCTGTAATGACTCAAACGATAAATAAAACTTCCTTTGTGCAATGGAAAATTGAAGTTTCAGTTTTGATCTGAAATGTAGCTATATTCTGTAAACCTTAGAATGAACTAATATGACATTTCTTCTTTTCTCCTTGAGAAGGTAGCACAGTAAAGAGAAGGGAATCCAATGTGAAACTGCTTGGCTAACCTTGTACTTTGATAATGTCTCTTTCCGCAAAAATATTGGCTATATAGGAAAAAACAAGAAACAACTTCTTCCTGAAAGTCTTTCATCTTCTAGACTTTCAAAGTATAAACAGGAGCATTAAGAAAAGGTACTAACTGACCTGACACCTTTACCAAAAAATAAAATTTAAAAATGTGCAAAATAGGAAGATGAAAGAAATTAAGCAAACTTCTGGAAATGGAAGTGCTGTTGGCAAATAAATATCTGCAGACCTCATGAGTCTCATACCATGGGCGTAGTTCATAGGGGGAAAAAAAAAGTGTGTTAAGAGGCATAAGATGTAGTGCTAGTTAAAGTCACAGAAGAATTGAGAACTCCTTTGCAGTGGGCACACCTAAGCATCCGGAGTCAAATGGAAAGAGGACAGTGAGTCAGATCAGTGTCTCCTGCCCTGACCATCCTGTCTCCCAGATTCATGACCAACTGGAGGTGGATGGATATCAGCCTCAGCCATAAGCTTTTGCCAGAAGATGTCGGAATGCAGGGACTAAGCAACTCAGGCAGCAGCTCCTACCGGTATGGGATTGCCTTGTGATAAACTTAAGAGTAAAATCCAGCTTTAAAAACAGGGCTTTTTTCCAAGAATCCAGCCTTTTCTTCTGGAAACACACTCCTTGCTGCAGCACACCATTCCCACAGCTCAACTGTTTAGCTTTGCAAAGCTGCGTTTTATGTCTCCTGCCTCTCCCTCCACACAGCATTCCATATAGGAGCAATTAATTCATTATGTAATTTCTAAAGCTATTAAGTATAACAAATACAAGAGGAGATCCTCAAAATAATTAATAAGCTAAATGATATAGATCTATTTCTAAAACATCTATTCTTTCGCATTGAGGTGGGATACAGTAAGGATTATGAAGATTATTTTAACTAATAAGCTTGGAATTGAAAGGAAATGGGGTGAGAAAAACCCTGTGCAGTGAGCTTCACAGCCAGGCAAGGACATTTGGGTTGTCACGCTGGTATTTTGGCAACAAAGAGTAAAGACCCAAAAGCTGACTGTTTTGCAATGGCTATATTACTACTGACTTGTTCAAATACATCTTCATACACTGTCCTCCAATCATACAACAAAAATAATTCATGTGGGTCTGATTTACAAAATGTAACACTGAAACCATTTTATATATTCTCCCATTATTAGAGAGGAAATATTATAAAGATTTTTTGATTATTGCTCTGAACTTCATTCTTTCATTTATTTGTATTCTGGGTTTACTGCTTTTTTCTTTTCAGTTGCACTTCTTCCCATGTCTATCCCTACATCTCTTCATGGTGTAAATACCATCCATGCCACTGTTCTAACTGCTAAAAAATACTTGTTTTTTCTTTCAGATTGGTTATCTTTTGAGTAACTTTGATATCTATGCAGTAAGAGATGTTGCATATTAACAGATTCATCTTCCCCTAGAAAGAATGAAAATATAGTGAGAATATAAGTAAGCACCAGTGACTAGCCAGGTACAAAATGACACCAGTTATCCATCCAAGTAGCATAGACTACATAACACCAGCTGGACCTAGCATCACCTGTGATGACTAAGAGCATATTACTTTTCCTGGGGATAAAATGTGTCACCACAGGGGATCACACAAAATAAAATATTTTCCTAAATTATTTTTCAGAAGTTTTTTCCTATCTTTATAAAACCCTCCTGTTTTGTGTCTTGCTGATAATACTATAAAGTACAGTCGGAAAAACTACTGAAAAAGGCAAAACAGGGTACTGCTACTGCTGTTATTTCTTGCACGTCTTGGTTTTCTGCAATGTTAAATTACTCATCTAATTTTGTATTGAAGCCATTTCAGAGACAATAGAACAATATTCCTGGTTGCACTGAATATGATGCAGCTAGCACTAATAAAATTGATTTTCCAGCTTCGCTGCCCCACAACAGTTGGCAAAGTCAGATGCAAATTGCATCCACCTGTACCAAGGAGATATTGACTTCCAGGAGAGCACAGAAGTACTGACAGGAGAAATGTCTTACTGTCAAGGAGAGTCTGGAGGATGCACAGACTTAACAAAAACTCAGTACCCTCAAGTCTCTATATGCTCTTAGGAGAATTGTCTGTTTCTGATGATGACGTGTGTGTGGAGTTTTGGGTTTGCTTCTGATGTTGTAACATTTCTCTGAACAGACTTTCTACCATCAAGAGAATATCAGAGACAGTGAAGCACAGGTTCCTCAGCATTAATTGCTCAATGTCTTTCAAAAGAAAATACTCAGAGGAATTACAAAATGGATCACTGAACAATTTCAATCCAATCTTTTTTCTGCAAACTATTTTCAACAAGCTTTAAATGTCTTACTTAAACTAAAACAAATCTCTAATGTTATCTCCCACTTGTTTAGACTTATTCTTAGTGAAATTAAAACCAGTTACTGTTATAAAAATTCTTCCATCTTTTGTTCTCTGTGAAACTTTCAGAATTAGGTCTAAGCAAAATTACTAACACAAAGGCATCTTGTAATATGTAACTTTTTGAGTTCATGCAATATAAGGCTCTATAATGATAATTTAAGATTTTTTCATTATTTTCTTTACCCAAGCCTTCAGAGTCACTTTCAGGTGGGCAAAGTTCATTTACACTAAGGAAAGACAGAAGGACTTTACTCAAAGTTGTGTAACATTTTTTCACTGTGTTTGTTGTCAACATGTTATTTGGAATTAAGTTATGGTGTCAGCTATTTCTTCTAGTCTAAAAGAGAGCAGCCCCACTCTTCCTCTTCCTTGGCATCAAATCACGCACTGAAATACCAGGCCACCTTGCTTTCTTTTCTAGTCCACTGTTTCAGAAAAAAATAAAGAATCAGAGAAACATATTATGACAGGTAATCATTTGCAAACATACAACTCTTTCAACATCTGCCATGTTCAGCTTCATTTTATAGCATCTGTCTTGGCAATATAAATTGTGCTTGGCTTCAGAGGTGCTCTGTGCCACACAGTGAAGAAAAACAATCATGACAACTGAAAAATAAAGCACAGTAGGGGGGCAGGGAGAGAGAGAGCTGAGAATGTAAAAGCTGTTCACTTTTTCTAGCTTTATTTTAAAAGAAAAAGAGTGTTATGTTAGTTTTCCTGTATTCTTTAAGCAGCATAGTATTGCCAATGGAAGAAAAGTGACAACTATTACATTTATGAAAGGTGCCAAACAACCCCAAGCATTTCCAAAAGAATCCCCTGAAACAGCTGCACAAAAAGAAAGCAATTTAGTCCAGCACACGCAGATGAATTATGTCACTAGAAATCCATTGCTACAAGAAGTTTGTTCTTTTCTACACTCAGAAGCGATACCATAAACATTCAAAGAAAAGCAACAATTGGGAAATATGAATTTCACAAGAAAACTATGGGGGAGAGAAGGTAACTTTGTGTGGAATACTACATCATCCTCACAACTTATCTCATAATTAAAAGCGATGTCTTAATTTTCTTTTCAAAATCCTTTTTATACTTAGAAGTTTATTTTTATGAGTTACAATATGTTAAAAATAAGCTTGACGGTATACCAAATAACATGCACTATACACGAAAAAAGTTGTATTTCACTCAACCCTATTTTCTATAGATTTATAGACTACACATAGAAATGTTAACAATGTTAACTCATACCATCAATGTGTGTGTAAGTATGAGACTCTAGGTGCTTTTCTGCTTTTGAAAATATGTTAACCAACGAATGAAATAATATATTTATAATAAATTATTAGACAGTAAAACATTGTGTAATACAAAATATTTGAAAGTTGGCTGTAAGCAGCAGTGGGGTTTTTCTGGACGATACTGGTCTACCTATGTACAATACAGTACAGACCAAGACCTGCATGAGGTTTTCCATAAACCCTTGACACAAAACACAGTTGAGATTCTTCAGTGGTGAATTGGAAATTATTTCAAACACAATGTGGAAGCAAACCTTTCCTTGCTATTTGAAAAGACAAAAAACTTTTCAGAAAGCTCCAAATAAAAAAAAGTCAGCTGTTTTCCCTTTGTATTAATGATGAAGAAACCAAAAAGATATTGATTCAGAAGCCTACTACTAAAACCAATGTTAAAGCACATACTCAATGTCAAGTTTGACCTTGAATTCAGTCTATTCAATGATATCTTCAAATGTGTGCTCACATCCCAGGGGATTTAGTGAGCTGCAAATAATCAAAGACAATAATTTACAAAAGTTACCACCAAACATCTTTAAAATATCTACATATTTTCATCCAATATTCCATTTAATCTTGTTAAGCAAAATATTTGTTTCTATCTGTCACATATCATGATAAACAATCTTATGAAAATTACTAAGTCATTGATGTTTCCTTCGCCTATAATTTTCTTCCATTAAAGCAGAGTTTAATAATTAATGTAATTCCAGTAAAATGAAATAGAAGGTGTTCCAGGAGATAGGGTGCAAACTTGAAACCACTACACCTTGCAGCCATATTTTCCTGCCTGTAGGGAATCTGTAAGGATCTAGAGAGATCTCCAACAACAGCTGTGTTAAAATGAAGCAGCTTCTTCCTCACTTCATTCAGCTGACTTCCTCTGTCATCTACTAAGGAGCATCCGAATTTTACTTTGAAACACTAAGCACACCTGGTGTTGCTGGATAAATGAAATGTCTCAAACAGCCTGTTTCTAATTTTGTAGCAGATCATGTGCCATGGGTCTATTAGATGCCTGAAACAGAGCACTGTGTTTCTTTCTGATGGAGATCCTGGAGGCCACCACAGAGGTAAAGCCTCGGATAGAGCCTTACACCTGCTTGGGAGTCTGTCCAAACACTGGCTTGCAGGGCATGGGCGGAGGGGGAAGGCATAAGTGGTCTAGAAAACACCCTGCAAACAGCCTATTTTTGAGGCTATGAGCTAAATTTTGCCAGTAAATAAAGTATAAATTACTGAACACAGAAACAGATGGATATTAAGAAAATAACTGAAGCATGCTGGAAATGAAAATACTCATCTGAGTTATAACTCAAGTGTGTAATCTCTAATATACACATTTATCTTAGAGGGACACTGTCAAGCTGTTCCTCATAACTTTTTCAGTTTTTGTTACTAGGTTGCAAGCTTGTAGAAACTTTTGGATTGTCAGTTAAGAGGCTGAGTTCCTGAGAGGCCAGAGGCAGTACTACCTGTGTCAGGCTGAAATCTCCCCATCAGGATGCTACAGTTCACACCCGCAATGCAGGAACCCCTTGTAGGGGTCTTATCTTTTTCACTTGTTTCCCCTTTTTGCTGACTTCTTTACAGAGTTGCAATCATACAACAAAATGAGACAAAGCAATATAACTTTTACCCTTTTGCTCATGCTTTGCTAATCCTTGAAACATGTCAATTAAAATCTAACAGGAAAAAGAAATCCCAAATAAGGTTGTCTATTTGTCAGCATAAGAATGCCAGGAAGATATTCATACATGTTGAGAACAAAAGGAAGAAAAAAACCTCCAAGCTATGTTCATTTGCTTGTAGTAAAAATGCAAACAAAGAATTAAAGGCACTTGAAAGTATAAAACCAGACCCTGAAATACATCCTGCATTTCACAATGACAACATCTTACCAAAGCCAGCCCTTGTTACTCTACTGATACAACCACGATTTTGTAACACATCTAGTTCTAATGAATGTTCTTCATGTGTGCTGACCAAACAGCTTTCTTTCCAGTAAACTAAGCCATTGCTGTGCTTTCAAAATTTCTCATTGATGGTTTTTACAGGGGAATTTAGAATATCTTATGACTCAACAGAAGCCTGAGTCCAGGGGAATGTATGCAGAATGGCAGCAGATTAATGTAGTGCCAACCTATTCCGGTTGGCTTTTTAACTGAAGAGTAAATAGGAGGCAAATAACATGCACAAGCAGGAAAAATAAATGCATAAATTAAAGTGACAGATTATGTTTCTAATAACAAGACATGGTTGCTTGCCAAGGTTATTAATATAGTTTAATTATGTCACAGGTAAGATCTGTTTATAAATTGTATTTAGGGCATCTCACACCAAAAGTAAAAGAATTCATTAAAATGTATTTGGACAGACACTTAATCATCTTTCACAGAGCAATTATTTTTGGAAACCCAAAGAAACATACCTCTCTCTCCAAAGGGACTGAAATTACAAATGGGTACCTAATTTTTAAATCTTTTGTCCTTGTAGAAGTAAAGAAATCATTTCCTTTATAGGACTGGAAGGAGAGAAGAAAAATTACTTGGGTATTTTGAATAAATGAGAGGTATTCACAAGCTTATGCTATAAGCAAGATGAATGAGCCAGGAGGGGATGAGGGAAGGGAAGAACAAACCAGAGTAGAAAAATAGATTACTGATTTTTACCATCAGACAGACATCAAACTGTGGCAGTCACGCATAATAAGCAACATATGATTCGAATTTCCCTTTAATTTCATGGACGCTCTGCCTAAGAAGGCTCATTGGTTTTGATTGTTTGTTTTTATTCAGGATGATTTGACAAAATTAGCTTTCGCTGTTCCTTCCTTTATTGTTGGTGTTGTTATTTTGCACAGCATTTTCGAGAGAAAATGGACTGGTAAATGCTACTGATCTCAACAAAGTCAGTGATATCCAAACCCTGAAATCAAATTGCTCAGAAGACAAACACGACATCCTAAGCTAGGATTCCCTCTGTTTGTCCAAGCAGCCTGAATCAAAACAATGAGATTAAACCAATGTTTTCTTGTACTTTATATATATGTGTGTACATATATATGTTTGCCTTCTGTTTTATATAATAATTGTAACTTTTTTAATAGCCACAAAAATGAAACAAATGGCAGTTTGGTATCTTAAAGAGAAGTTTATGTGAGGAACTGAAAAATACTTGATGTTGGGGACTCCTTTGACATCCCATCAACCGATGATACCATCACATAACACAGGAAAAAAATGACATCTTTGGCACGGCTGTGCTGCAGAAAGTACACTTCAGGCATATAAGCTACCTAAATGTGAATTGATCTGCTTCCTTTGCATAGCATCATTGCTGAGAATTTTATCCTTCATTTTATATTACAATACTGAAACTGTAGCCTATGAATCTCTCTGTATGATTTCAACATGCAATCTGTAGAAGAATGAGCTTCAGTTTTAAAATAATAATATACATTTAGACCAATTTTTCATACACCTCTTATAATAGTTTCCATTTTATATTCCCTGTAAAAGTATCCCAGGCTATTTGTTGGAAGGAACATTTGGTTAATGCCTAATATCAACTAGAATAAAAATGGATATAATAGTATAATCATATGCTTTAAGTCTCACAAAAGTTCATACTAAAGTGCGTGCTACTAAAAAGAGTAGACTGTAACAATCTCAAAGGATTAAAATAACTCCATATTCAGGGAAACGGCTTTTATCTAACTCTAAGGAGCACTTTCAACAGCATGGCAAGAGATACGAGCAGAGCATAAAACCAAGACTGGAGAAGGACTCAACGTAGCCTTAACAAGAAAAAAAAGAAGAAAAAATGTGTGTGTATGCAACCAAAAGAAAAACTAAAGCCATGAATCGAATCTGATTAAAATATTGGCTTAGTAAAAGATCCGAAAAAATCTACAGACAAGAAAGTTCTGATAAAACTACAAACCCATGAATATTAATTTTGCCTAGGTTCAACATTACTAGGTAGTATTTCAGGAACAAACAAGCGACAAAAGAATCTTCCCTCCATTAATTATGATTTTTCCTCTGACAAGTAGTACAGTTACTACTGAAAGTACAGTATGTGCATTTAGCAACTTAAAAGCATTGCATTCTGTATTCTGAATACTGCTAGGAAAGAAGAATACAAAGAATGCCAAATTTCTTAACCTTCCAGTCAAATTCGGTTTAATTTTTAAATGGACCTGCTTACAGACTTCGATAAAATTCATTCCATGTTCAAGAAAAGGAGTAATTTTTGGAAGACAAACTATGTGGGTGATACAATGAAATGTCTTGACTACAAAACTATTGTGAAACCTCAGGAATAATTAAAAAAAAAAAACAACTTAAAAATACTCTGGTGGATAGCCCTGTGGCTGCCATGACTTCCAATTGCTTAGCGGACCAGAGAACATGATTTGCTTAGGGACAGTCACAGCCCATTGCTAAGACCTGATTCAAACCCAATGAAGTCAATGGCAGCATCACAGTTTGCTTATCATTCGACAGATTAAAACCACACCATCTTGAAGAATGTTGCCTCAGAATGATATTAGGTCCAGAAATCATGTCTGAAATGTAAAGAGAAGGTATGTGATTGTCAAGTGAGTATAGCAGGGGAGATGATTGAACTTTGCAGTATATTCTCAGTAGCATTACATACTGAAGTTTTAATAAAGCAAAATCTACCTTCCTATATTATTTGTAAAGAGTTTTGGAGAAGGCAGAGCCCACCATGAAAGAAACAATACATTTGTTATCTCACAGAATTTGAGAAAGAGAAGGAAGAATTACTATTAACATTATTACATGAAGGACAAAATATAAACATAATAATTTATGGCACATGGAAAGTGAAATAAGATCTTTTGATTCCCACTTCTCTACTAGTATGGCAGGACAGTGCTGCCACACTGCATTATGTACATACTGTGGTATAGCTATAAAGCAGTACAAATATTTAGTTAAAATGGGTGAAAAAAAACATTCCCAAAGAGAACCTTTTTTTTTTTTTCCTTTTGAAATACAATACAAAGCATTTAACTTTTTAATATAATACAAAGCATTAACTCCCTGAAATGAATCCTCACTGACCTAATTTTAGCCAGCAGCCTTTCTTTGCATTTGACTTTTTTTGTCTGGAATTTTCACTTAGAAGTTATAATTTATTATTTCAATCCTTCATCAGTTGCCTGCCTTGGAACTGTGTTGTAATTGTTTGATTAGGTGTAATAAACTTACTTTCCTACCTGCAACACACTGTAACACAGAGAGGTGCAACTTAGATGACTAACATGATGCATTATTGAACAGCACAAATTAAAAGGGAATACAATTAAGGCTGCTATCTGTCTGGATGATGGATGCTCTTTGCTTTCCTCTTTTAAAACAATGAATCTAGTTTTCTGTCTCACCAGTTCAGCTTCTACTTCCACCACAAAAGATTTTTAACATGCTGTTTTTCGAGGGAAGTGGCAAGTCCCTCCATTCCAATGACCTCTGCTATTGGACATCCTGTCCCCTACACCGTTTTCTTTTATCTGATTACATGTAGGGAAGGGTCAAATTTTTTACTTCAGATATCAGTGTGCTCACGGGAGCTTACAATCAAAGAAAAAACTTAGTATGGAGGAAAAAACCCAAAAATGACCCCTTACCCTCACCCAACCAGCTCTTTGGGATGTCTGACTCTTTCTCATATTAAAATCCCTCAGAACAGAGGGAAATCAACAATTTTCAAAACAATGAAAATTAATTCCATGAATTGGGAAGAATTTGTATGTCCTAAAAGCCTGCCATGATGCCAGAAAAATCAGGAGGTAGCCCAACAGGGAATCATACAGATAAAGCTTTCAATGAAGTTTGCTCACATCATTAGAAAACCTACAGATTTTCTTCTGAATTAATTTTAGATATTACAGTGTATCTTGCCCTTATGCCAAAACACTGTAACTTAAAGAAACCCCAAATACTATAATTGTTCAAAAAACAAGGGATACCAAATACAGCAGTACCTTCCAGTACTTTTAACATTTTCTTTATTGCATAAATGTTCCAAAATTGGCATTCTTGTACATACTAAACTGGAAGGAATAGCTAATACTTGAGGACACTGGGAAATTCAGACAAGGCTAGGCACAAACCAATAGAATGTGATGCACCTTGACATGTAAGTAAAACTAAAGTGATCATGACATGATTCTAGGGAATATATTCTGAAACCCACCCTTTCAGAGACAAACATAATACTGAAAAACGATGTGATGTGATGTAGTGTCAGGTCAGTTGTTGTAGAGATGAGCATGCAATGGGAATGAAAAGGGTTCAATATACATTTCACCTATGTGCATAAAAGGCATTCCATCACTGGAAAGGATGATAAAATGCATTTGCTATCTAGTTCTTGCATGACCACACCTTTGTTTAATTCTGTTTCCAGAATATTATTGACAAATATGTGTGCAACAACTAAGGGAACAAATGTTTCCAATTTCTAATGCTGTACCTTTTTAGAAAAAGAATAAATTATTAAGCATATAAAAAAGAAGCACATAAGAGTAACCTGATAAGCAAGAGAAATGCAAATTATGAAAAAAACTTTCCCTGCAAATGTTTTTTAGTTTTAGTCTTGTTATTATAAAATATGTGCATTTAACAAGCATTAATATATTAATCCTCAAATACTCTAGTGAAATAGGCATGTGTTATTTCTTTTTTTCTGTTAGAGAATATAGGTTTTGGGTTCCAGTTCAGTGAAGTATTTACTGAAGCACTAACTTTAAGCTTCTGACTAATTCCACTTTTGTAACTGAACTACAAGTATCTTACTAATTCAAGACTAGGCCCCTTAATAGTCCAGACTCATGAGTAAAGTGCTAGGAGACCCAAATTTCAAAGTTGTCTGAGGTTCTAACTGGTGCCTTAGCTAAGAGCTGATTTTTCTTCTTCTCTTATTCAAATAAGCTCCCGAAAACAGCAGCAGAAGCCAAAGGCACTCATAAACATAACCAGGAGAATAGCAACACTGGTAAACACTGAATATTGAGCTATCAAGCATTAGCAGAGAGATGAAGCAACAGACTATTATGATTATTTTTTTCCACATCTTAGTCAATATTTCTTATAATATGTAACAGTAAACACTCTTGTGTTATTCAGTACACTCACAATGGCATCTATAGTATTAAACATAGATCAGAAAACATAGTGTTTAACCTGAATGCATGGAAGTGAATTTACAATGCATGCTGCGATGTTTTCCTTTTGCTCTTGTCTATTATGTACTCAATAATTCAAAAAAACAAGCTCAGTAAAGAGCAGGGCTGAATACCAAGTTTATCATATTATCATTCAGTAGGAAAGTTATTTAAAAGAAGTGAACAATTGTATATTTAAAATACTGAAATTCAACCACCATCTGTTAGCCTCTAAGGCAGCTTTCATTAAGGCCATCACCTCTTCATGAGTCACTACAGGGAGCTATCATTAACATTAGCTATGATTAATGAGGATGTTGCCAGTTGCAATTATTCCACTCTGAAGCTTAGCAACATTCTGACAGTGTCACATAGCCTAACTACCACCTCCATCCTCTCAGTCGCCTCATTAAAAAAAAAAAAAAATCCCTGCTGCAGTTTACTTAAATTGCAAAACCCTAGTGATTCTGGGAGGTTCTCCCTGGTTACAGGCTGGTCCTTTCAGGCTGCCTCTGGAAAGTACTAAGATGAAATCACTGAAAGAACAGCTTGCATCCACTATAACACAGGGATTTAAAATAAAAATAAGGTAAAACGTGAAAAAAAACCTTTATCTCATCACGTTGGATGCTGACACATCACGGATTTTGTGCATCACTGAGGTGTAACAATTCTTTTTTCCTAGGCTACGTTCTTTTACTTGTGAACTTCATACACAGAAAAGAAAAATGATCTGAATTGCTAGTCCTAATTCAATCACCAGGCAAAGGAGCCAAGATGTCAGTGTAGGCTCTAACACTGTAAATCTAAAGGAATTTAATCCTAATCAGTATGTTTTAGTATGCTGCTCAGAATAACACTATTATTAAATGCTACTATAAAGAAGACTTTGAGAACCTGTCCTTTGAACAGACCTGATTTTTTTTGTTGTTTTTTATTGCTGCTGAATAGCATGGTGTTTTATGTTTTGGTCCTTTGAGTGGATCCAAGTGCGAAAAAACGCGTCTTTTCTCTTTGGTTCTTCCATCCAAAACCTCTCTCTTTTGCCAAGTGGGAAAACTACAGAACAGTTCAACCAGAAGTAAGTAAAACAATTGATAAATGCTTTTCCTCAAGAACTGAAGCAATATCCTGCTTTGGTTTTTTCCAGATTATACTGACCGTATTTCCACTTCACAGCCTGCCCAACATTTGGGCTCCAATAGGTACGTGCAGGGTGACGCTGCAGTAAAATAACAGTCTATTTTGATCACACAACATTAATGTTAGTAATGGAAATAACTTTTTTTTTTTTTTTTGATGCATGGTTAACAGAAAATCATTAGAAGGATGTACAAGCAGCCATGAAGGAACTGAGGGCCGCAACAACAAAAAAATGAGGAACACCGTAAGACCTGGACCCAATGCATTCTTAAAAGCAAAAGCACTGCTGCCATTTTAACATATATTTTAATATCATTACATAATGGTTCAGCATGTTGACAGAAATAACTTGTGCAGGAAAAATAAAAGACTAGGTGACCTGCTTTATTAAATACATTAGAATGGGCTATTTTGAGATAAAAAACCACATCTCTGCAAAAGTAACAGAAGAACTCTAAAAGAATTACTTAAAATATCTATTTCGTTAGGCAGTTCTGCTCAGACGCTTTCCAAATATAAATGTATAGCCACTGTGCTAAAAGTGCTCTATTTCTACGTATTGTAAATGTAAAAGAAAAAAACCCAAAGCCTCATTATTAAAGCTGAAGCTTAACCTCACAAAGAAAACTCACATAGTTAAGTCCATGGTACTCCCCTGCTGAAGGACTTTTTAACAGCATCAGTTAGTCTTTGTGCTTATTCCTTTCTCTCATGGCTGCACTTTCTTGGGTTCCTAGGAAAGCACCAATAGAACATCCTGCTTCTAAAGAATTTGGTGGTGCTTTTCCTCTAATAAGAGACAGTTCCTCACTGTTGAATAACAAGATATTTAAAATACAGTGAGGAAACTGACCCTTAAACTGGCTTCACAGGCTCCTCCTTACTTTGGGCTTTTGGTCAGCTCAGCTGCTCCCAGGAAAACCTAATTTTTGTAAATTTATTCTCTAATTTAGAAAGGGCACTGTGAAATCCTGGCTATCTATAAAGATTGTATCCCAAATTCAATTTACCGGTTTTGTTCCTTATTTATATTCTTTACTTTGTTATATTCTTTACTTTAGGAAACTTACTATCCTAAAACAATTAAGCTAGGCTGGTTGGTTGCATAAACTAATATAATAGCAGAATTTCAATAAATCTTATTTTTATTAAAATAGGGGAAAAAATCACATTTATAATGGTAGTGATGTTACATATAAAAGTCCTTTTAAAGAACCTTTTAGAAATTAGCAAATATTACTGAGAAATTAATTCTCCATTTTATTGAGCTTCCTTTAGAATCTTCTGTGTTAATACAAACCACAAAATAACCGTCTCACATGCTTATTTACCAACAAACATCGGTATATTCTCTAGTACTGTTGCAAATACTTAATTTCACCCAGAAATATCCCTCCTTATAGTACACACTGCACTTCAGATTGAAACTATAAAGAATTTTATTTTTTGCTTTTCCAACAGCTGAATGTACTGTCAAAAATCAATCATCATGTCTTTGCTGAAGGTTTTGGTTGGAAGATAAATCGACTGATACCTAACTACTCATCTTTCACAGTCCCCATTTCTGTTGTACTAAACACATTGCAAATATTGAAAAACAGATATAGAAACGATTATCTTTCTTTTGCTTCCTTCCATGCTTAGGAGAAAATACTGTGATTTCTTTCTAGACTTGTTTGAGTTAGTATGAGAAAAACAGATAGAAAGCAATTTACTTGAAGAGTTGGTTTAAGAAAGTTGCATGCATTTAATTTGAAATGGTCCCATGTGCTACCTTCTACTACAACTCTGTTTCATCCACTACCTCCTCTACAGCATCTGCCAATACAGACAACTTAAACCACTCCCCTTTTTTCAGAAGCACTGTGCTTTGCACCCATACAAAGGAGTCCTTAGCTCACTTAAAACTTGGATTCCAGAGCCAATCCGAACTTTTAGGAGCACAGATCTTGCATGAAACACATATCACTGGCACACAAGGAACCAGCAAATGGGAAAAAAAGTCAGGACACAAGGCTGAAGGAATGTCTCTGGTATCCTGAATCCCAAAATCTTCCACCACAGCTACTTTGTCCAAGCCAATATAAAAACTTCCCTTATAGTAGCTACACATATATATATATATTTATATGTATAGTAACGACTTTTTACCTATCCAGCTAGTCAAAGCGGAGCCTAAAAATATAAAGGTCATTTGCTTCCAAAATTTTGTCAAGTACATGCACACAGAATCCTTCACAATAAACAACAGGATTTTTGTAATTCATAGGACACTGATAAATAAATTTGCCATGGGGTGACTAAGCAAAATAAAATGACTGCTAAGAAACTTCTCAGAGTGTCCACTGGAAGGTTAACAAACTGTTCAAAATCTGCATGCCACCAATGTTCTCTTAAAAACCAGTATAAATGATCTAACCAATGGAACAAAGAATTTAAAAGATTTTTTTACTTAAACAAGTCATCAGAATAAATTGTTTTAGGTGTCCATGAAACCTAACAGAGTACAACAGACCATGCATATTTCTTAATGGAGAAAGAAGTGATCAACTAAGCAGGTTTGGTAGAGGACTGTGTGTGTTAAGTAGATGCAGAATTATTGCTAGCACTAGAAAGCATTCTGCTGTGTACCAGCTGGCTTGTGGCAACATAAAGTATATACCATGAGTTTGCATATTTCAAGCATTCTTTAAAAGTGAAGTCAAGGTCTGCATGGTGTGTTCACGTATACAGGACCTCAGTGTTGTTATGAAAGGTGGAATCACAACAGTTTCTTAGGCAAAGATTAGTTAATTAGCGACTACCTATTAGGGACTTCAAACATGACTGTGTGTTCAGAGAAAAGTCAACGTAAAAAAGACTTCTGTGTTCAAAGGGCCCTGTGCTTCCAGAGCTGGATGCACTGCATCTGTAATTTCCCACCTCCAGGTTGCTCAAATGTTAAACTGGCTTTTTTTTTGTGGGTAATGACAGTGAAAAAAAACTGAACGTATTGCATGCTAATCGTAGGGGGAGGAAAAGGCAAAGATCCAAACACCTACTAAAAGTATCAAAAGTGGCACAGGCAATTAGGAAATGCACAGCCATACACAAAAGCAACAAAGTGCGCATTTGGGTATATTTACTGATGAAAGTTATTTGAATGTTTTCCAGTTTTAAAAAGCCTCCTTTTATCTTTATAGGAAGCAAAAATGTGCTGAAAACCTTCTGCAGTGAATGTTGCTCATTTTTTCTCATTAATCAAATTTTGTGTTTGAAACTGCCATCAGCCCCTATAGCATTTTCCTAATGACTATCACTTTTAACTATACATCCCACTGTTTTTCTGTAGCCTAAAAAACTGTCTTAAAATCCATCACCACTAGCAGCTACACAAAACTTAGATAACAGAGCTCGAGGCTGACAAAAGTGGGATGGAAGAAAAACAGCAAAGCTGGTAGCTTCTGCAGTTGAAGACTGATAAAATCCTGAAATGATGCTTCAGTTGACTACACAAATTGGCTAGGAAAAAAATCTAATGGTTTTAAACCAGACAATAACCAAGAAAATGAACACAGCACATTATGCAGTCCTAAGCAGCTCCATAAAACAGTGTGATACTTCCAAAAAACACATTTAGTCCAATAGGGGTGTCACCATACAGCCCTCTGTGAATGAGACAGAGTTCCACTAAACAGCATAGCTCCTACTTATTAGTGTCACCCACGGTGAGCCGCACATCTCACTAATCTTACTAACCAGCAAATGCATCTCTCTAACTATTAACACAGGCACACACTTAAACATTTTCAAAGCTAATTGTGTAGAAAATGAGCAGACGACGTGCACAAGTGAAAGGGAATGCGCATGCACAAAGGGAAGCATCGGCCAAAGGACATCTATGTGGGTGCAATGAAATCTATGTGCTTGCAATGACACGTTGCACTGGAAGGGTCCATGCTGACTGTCTGTGTAATCTCCCATTGGGCTAAAAGAGAATGCAGGACTCCCCAAAACATTTTTAAAAGCAGATCTTTGCAGGTATGTGCATTCATATTCTGACTTTACACTGACCAGACTCCGGGGAGAGCAAGGTTCCTTTCTTCTCCTCTTTAGATCCCAAGGTGCACATGCCCCAGACAAATAGAAAAAGACTTTTGTGTTACTCCACAGAAGTTTCTTCAGCTGGTTAATTCTTTATATCAGCAGTGACATCCAGCCCTCTGCTTAGAAACTTGGTGGTCAAGATATGGGAGATGCTTGTGAGGAATGGCTGGAACACGTGAGGCTTGCAATCAGAGATGCTTTTCTACAACCTTTTTGAAGTTTCTAAGAGAATACTCATCTAGGATCATCTTATAATCATAAGTTTCCCAGGAGGAAGTCTAAATTGAGTTACATTCTGCTTAGAACAGTCTTAAGAAAAGGTCTTGTACAGTGAGAAGATGAACACGGCACCTTTGGATGAACAATAATTTATTTCATTCATGGGTATTTAGTTCTAAATAAAAAAATAAGAATCTGTTCAGTGGTTCTGGAGTAGAGCTGTAAGAGTGGCTTCTCCCATTGGAAATGCCTCCACAATGAATCCTTTGATATGGAAGATTCTTTTTGCCTCTGTTTGTTTACTGAAAGAATGGTCTGTAAAGCTTATGCTGAGAAGGAATACATTTATTTGCCATGCTGCCTGCTGGAGTAGCTGTGTCCTAGGCCCCAGAAAACTGAACATGTTCTTGAATGTTAATGACTGCACAGAGACAAAAGAAAATTATTCATATCTTTGAAAAGCAATGCCAGATGTTAAGCAGTGAATTATCCAAAATATGTGACACCCAGTTGGAATCACAGGCAAAAGTATTCCAATGGCTGACTTTATTTCAATATAGAGCTTTACAAGATTCTTTATGGGATATATTTCTTGGAGTGAACTAGGATATCCTCACTCGTTTCACTTTATTGTATAAGATTCAGTGTCAGGGATACAGAAGTGGAATTACTCTGCTCAGGCTCTCTGGTGACCCTGAATATCTGTTAAATAAGATAATTAAAACATGTAAAACTAAACCAATTTTTAGAAAAGTTTAAAGTGATACTGGGCACCTACTCTAGACCAAGTGCATTTCTCCAGCTTTCAGGCAATACCAGCGAAGATTTTTGCTCAGATTTCATATGATCTGCTAATCCCTGAGGTGTGAGATGCCTTGAAAGCTTCATATATATCTTTGTGATTATTCTTAGATGAGTTCTCCAGTTTTCTGGATCTTCCACCAGGTATTTATGTTTGAAGTTCTCAACAACCTTGCATTGCACCAGGGTGGCTGACCAGCTAAAAAGCATCTTAGCAGAAAATGTGGTCCTGGTGAACAATGAATGAGCGATGTGCCCTTGTGGCAAAGCAAGCCAACACTCTGGACTGCATTAGGAGGAGTGCTGCCACCAGGTTGAGGGAGGTGATCCTTCCTCTCTGCTTCACCCTGGTGAGATGCACCTGGAATTCCATGTCCAGTTCTAGGCTCCCCAGTACAAGGGAAACATGGACACAGTGGAGTGAGCCCAGTGAAGGGGTGACAAAGTTGATTACAGGAATGGAGCATGTGACCATACAAGGAGAGACTGGAAAAGCTGGGACTGTTCAGCTTGGAGAGGAGAAGGCTCAGGGAAATCTTATCAATCGGCACACATATCTGATAGACGGAGTAAGGAAGAGGGAGCCAGATTCTTCTCAATGGTTCCCAGTGAAAGGACAAGAGGCAATTGGCATGAAACACAGGAAATTCCATTTAAACATAGGATTTTTTTTTTCTTTTTTTAACTGTGAGCATGGTCAAAGACTGGGATAGGATGCCCAGAGAGGCTGTGGAATATCCATCCTTGGAGATATTCAGAGCCCAACCAGACACAGCCCTAGGCAACCAGGTCTAGATGATCACCAGAGATCTCTTCTCACCTCAATTTTTAGATTAGGGCTAAATTTGCTTTCTGCTTTTCCTTAAGGTCCTGCAGGGAGCCTGTACAGGTGGAAGAATCTGGATACATGAGTCTGACACTTTCATTACTACCATTTGCACTGGGTTAACATTTAGGAAAGGGAGGAGTTTGTTTCAAAGACACCGGTGGAAACAGGAACTGGCCCAACAACTTGGTATCAGTCAGAGTGCGGTCTCTACGATATCTATTGTATTTCACTGCACATCAGAGAATGTCAGGATCTTAAACTAAAGGGATGAGATGATCTGGTAGCTGATCTGAGCTGGAAATCTGAGAGGTAGAAATCTATGGATTCCACACCTCAACAGGGGCTTGCATAAGGGTCCATCAGGGCTTCACCTCAGATTCAACAAGTTGTGTGGCAAATTCTGTCATGGTTTAGAAACCCTCAGGACTTGATGACATTAATCAAAATATATTCTAGAGGACTCAAGCATTTTTCTCAAGCAGTTTTCCTAAAAGATTGAAGTGGTGTTTGAGGAGCTTACAGTCACAGAAAAGCAGCAAAAGGAGTTCAGCCATTAACAGCTCTGGCAACATAGAACTAATAAGAACACTATCATATTACCTCCTTTAATAACATACCATAGCTATTAGTGATGTCATAGTTATTGATCCATCAGAATTTCTATTACAAACCAACATTTTCAGAGGTGATATAAACCACACCCTTTTCCTGAGCCTTAGGTATCTCAGCCCAAATGCCAAGATTTTATTAAATCCTCTGCTTTCCTTTCAACAGGAAAAAACTAAACACTTTCCAGCAATTAAAGATTCTTATAAGTCATAAACACTTTTTTAAATTGCACTTTCAGAGAAATATTTCATTGAGAGTAAACAGAGACAGGGCTTAAAAAACATTACATATTTATCAAAGGTATGGTATCATTTGGAGGTTTAAAAGCTTCCTTAAGCTCCTTTACTATCCCTTGTTTATAATACTCCAATCACTAAAATATGTACCTTTAAAAAACCCCAAACAGTGCATTTTATAAAATATACAATCCACACTTGAGAAGTTTAAAATTATTCAAAAGGCCAAATACTGTGATGGTTAGTCAAAACTTATTCAGGCACTAACAGAAAAGATTTCCATTAGAAAGACAGATAAAATCTGCCAGATTTGTTCCACAGAGATTTTCATATGAACAAACCTCTCTAAGTATATATTTACAGAACCGATCAGAGTATGGCCTTTTGGGTAAATAATATTTAATTACAAACACTCTGAGGGGATCATTCCATTTCTTACATTCCACACTTCACATTAAATACGCCTGAAGACACGGAGCAAACACACTTGTCATGACAAGCACAAAGGCAGGCAGATTTTTTTTGCCCTGTGTATTTGACTGGCTTTGTGTCGTGTCTTTATTTGAAAATCCTCATGGAAAAAACAGAGTCAGTGCCATGTCACAGCAATGACAACAGAGCACAGATTCTCTTGGATTCCTGCTTTTCAAGAACTAAATTTAATTGCCATGGTTAAGAATAAAAGAAACATTGTTAGAATCTTAAATAGTTTCAGAAAACAGAAGTGACACCACAGTTTAAACAGGCTTAAATCAAGATTTCTACTCAACTTGATGTGCTACAGTTACCTTAAGAGGCCCACCCCACAAGGCAGGTTTTTTCCACATTTTTCAAGTTGCCTTATTTCAGCCAAAGAGACTGCAAAAATATTTGTGTAACTAATAAGTTGACTTTTGTTGATGTAAAATCAGTGTTATACAGATGATTTTTTATCTGAAGTCACCAGTATCCCAACATTCAATATAAGATATCAAACTAGGTTTTTTACTACTGACTTGATTCTATATTTTTAAAAAAGCTTAATTTTTACTTTTACACAAAATCTTAAAGCTTTTAGCAATTATTTTATGTATATTTTTATTTGTTTTATCTTTTAATTCAGGTAGGATGTCCTACTTTCTCAATGCTCTACTCTGCTTTAAATATAATAGTTAAGATTATCTTTGGAAATTCAGCTGGGTGAACAGGAAAACTAAGTTGGCAGGAGTTATTTACAAGCCTAATAAGATTTTCCAAAACAGTTCCTGAGCAAACAGTTGCCATCCAGCCACTGCTTCTATTTTCTTGTACCCAGAAGTTTGAAGTGACTTCAACCAACTGTTTCTAAAATACTGACTGCTTTATTTTAGGTCAATAATTTTGCTAACAGCTGCTCCACTGTAAAACTTCCTATTTGCTGGGGAGTACAAGGGGAAAAAATATAATAAAGGTGGTGAGAATGACACTCTGGTACCTGAGAGCAGTTGAATGCAATGGCAGGGAACCCAGCAGTGTCCCAGGGAAAGCAAATGATTTAACCGCACGGCTGCCTACCTCATTACACACAGAAATATACTCTTGCAAGTTCTGCCTTCGTCCTGTGCTACGTGGAATAGCAGATCCCAGCCTTTCATACAACAGCTGTTACAGTGAATTTATGAAGTACATATTCTTCATTTTCCTCTGTACTCTCCTGTCTTTTTTTTCCCCCTTTTTTTTCCCTTAATCAGGCATCAGCAAAACTGGCATGATTGAACCTGTTTTCTAGTTTTTCCGTTATTTATTTATGTAAGTCTGCTCTGGGGCTACAGAAGATGGTGGGAGTTGTGGGAAAAATTTTGCAAATCACTGTTTCAAGATAGTACTAGTATAAATGGCACTGATATTGCAAAGTATCTTCCCACAGGCACTAATTAAAAAGCAATAAGCTCACTTGAGAAGTGTTTGCTTCCACTTCTTTCCTTCAGTACTCAATGCACTGAAGTTTTTCTCTTTTCCTCCCTGATTACAACTACACATTAATACCTGAGACAAAATAAAGGTAGGAGAGAGAAATTTTTAGCACAAGCCAGAAAACAAGTCTCTTCTGTTGCTCCCCTGTGCATGCTTTTGTATAATGAGTTATAGCTAAAATTTTCTGACTAGGTAGCCTTATTTTTAAACATCTGTCTGTGCAAGAACTACTTATTGACAGAAGCCTATGTTCTGAAAACAGCCTACTGACTTGACTGACAGTTTGTTTGTGATAAAACAGAAATAGTTTGGATATTTTCTGTAAAATGTTAACTTCTGTAATAGTTATCACATACCCATCACTGTCAGGGACCAGTATTACAACTTGTACATAAATCATACGTTCCCATGTGAACATACAAGGTTAGCCAGTTTATATTCTGACAGTAGAGGAAAAGGAAAATGAGTGCAAGTAAAGAAAGATGGTTCACTTTGCCTGTAAATAAGATGCAAATAAGATGGTTGGACTGGATGACCTTTAAAAGTCCCTTCCAACCCAAACTATTCTATGATTCTATGCAGGCAGCTGACAGAGTACAGATTAGGAACAAACAAATAAGACCCCACCAATGGGGAGAGAAAGGAATGAGGTAAGAAGAGGAGAAGAGAGGGCATTACACTTTTATTTACACCTATCAACAGCTATCACTTTACTTCATGTAATTTCCACTTGTCTTTTGTCCCATTTGCATATACACCTTGCCACTGAGGTAAATTCCTCAGTATCTAACAAGGGAGGAAAACAGGTTTTACTACTGAGGAATCAAGTACCTGCTCATTGCTTTCCTGCTGAAAGAGACGGGCGAATACTCTAAGGTTAAGGACTGAGCCATCTCCAATAACTCTACTTTCTATAAGTCTGTAAGTCTCCTTGGTCTCCATCTCATAAAGATAATTCATTAATTCATAATTAAATTCAATAAAGTGCATTTCATTAATTGATTAACTTTTAATTGAGATTTTAAACATAAAAGTACTGCCTGCTCATCCGGCAGTAACGGGATGCTGAGGATCCTACTCTATTTTTTATAAAAAGCTAGGCTTTATGGCTATGAGTAGGCCTGTAGATGTAGGAATGCCCGACCTTTAAAAGGGCTGCAATACATTCTGGTAGAAGTTTAGACAGAACAAGTTGGAGCTCAACAGAGGCTACAAACATATGAGAGAAGTGGGTTCAGCTCATCGGTACTGAGTTCCTGACCTTCTGCTTCTGAGGTCCCCGTTATATATATCCCTCTGATGTATCTACCCTACACTGTCCTCTGCAGTGAAGTAGTATATGGAGTCTGATTAAGTTTTCTCTCCCTTATCCCACAGTGGATTTCAATATTTGAATTTATAATTCTTTCTCTCTGCATATTTACTTATTATATTCACACACAGACACCCAGAGTTTAAAATATTTTTTTCCTTTAGAAAAAAACTACTGTGCAAATGTAAAGACTAGATAAATTACTTATCAACAATTTCACCGCTATCTCACAGAGAAAAAGAAAAAAAAAGTCTTCTTAGGTAAATAAAGAGACTATCTCCTTAATCCCCTAAATCATGAACAGAGGAAATACAAGTTCCTGAAAGGTGGAAGAGCAGGACTGGCAATACAGAAAGAACAGAAGTAATTTAGGCATTACAGTACCTTATCTGTTGAGGGAAACCATATGTTCTGAAAGTGATAGGTCTGGTCCAGATCGGGTGAAGAAGATAGATGACAATCACAATATCCTTAAATGTGGGATTTACAGCATTTTTAGGAAGTGTTTTATGGCTGACTCTTCACCACCAAAGCTGAAGACAATGCTGGCGTGCCTCGCAGAGGTGAGGAAGTTCAGCTACAGCCATCAACATAGGACCAAGTTCTACTCTGCTCTATAATCCAAGAGACCTTCTCACCAGCAACAATAGGCTAGAAAATTAAAACAAATTCCCATATCCAAGTGCAGACAGGTGGCAACAGGAAGCTAAATCTAGGAAGCTAAATTACCATTTTTGTAAATCTCTTGGCATAGTTAATGCCAGACTTACTGTTCTCACAAGAGAAAATTTCAACTTAATCTTTTTTACTTGCACCTGAACTGAAAACACTTGTGTAGGAAACAGGTTAATTAATTTAACCAATGGGATCTGCTCTTTAACTGTTCTGCGTAAGATTTTCTGCTACAGCAGTCACAGAAGAAGTCGTCTGTAGTTTGTGGCTTTGTTACAGTCCTGAGTATATACTGCAGCCAATACCATTATTTTCTAAATCCTATTACAAAGATACAAAATCATGGTGAAAACTTTATACCACAAAACGAAGGGTTTGCTCACTGCTTTCCAAAGGTGATGAAGATGAGTGTAAAGAAGTTGAAGATTAATTTTTCATGGAGGATTAATTTATTTTTGTCACTGTTATGGGTGAGGATGAAGTATAACCACTCAACTTCACTTATTACAGATCTAAAAGTTTTACTGTAATGTAAAATAGGCATGTGATGGAGAACAAGGCCTTCTGTCCTTCATGAACTTTCAAACTCATCTATATACACCTTACGTCAGTTACTAAAGGCTGGAATGAATGTATTACTCAAATATTTTTACAGTACATAGTTATTAACCATGAAGAAATACTGTATATTTATGTATACATACAAAAGCCTGTGTACAGTAACACTGTGATTTTCAAACCATGAATAGACATAAAGTAATCTGTTGAAGTAAAGAGAGAGCAATGTTCTTGTTTATCATACATCATCCCTGTAAACAGGTTGTAAGTCTCTCTGTTTCAGTGTTCCCCAGCATCGCGCAATGAGCTCGGTGCCCGAGGACAGCCTTAGCCAGTGGGACTTCCTGCAAACACAAGTTTCACTGCATGGATCTTGTTGTTTACATGATTTTACACTACACTAAAACTAGACTGCAACTGTGAAATACCACAGCTGAAGCCCAGTAAAGCGCTCTTTTAAATCCGATATGCATATTGATATTTGTTCAAAAGACAAAAAAGAAACAATCATGTTCGTCATGACATGATTATCTCCAAACACTCCCAAACTGAAATTTTATTCCAGTGTAGACATGGTGCTGGTGGTGGCAGACTGAGAGACCCCCTCCCTCAGGATCACCATTTGAAAGGTACTTTACATGCACACTAAACACCCCCTCTCTCCCAAAAAAATCCTCATCTGTATCTGCATTATCCCTCCTCTCTTGAGTCTTGCTTGCAAAGTCAGAGCAGGGGATAGCCAAGGAGCTGCTAGAGATGGTCATGTCCTTTTTCATTTCATATGGACACTGAATCCCAGCAAATTCATCAAAAGCTGAGGTTGACATAGCTTGTAACGGACCACAGAATAACTTCTTTTTCCATCTGTGTGCTTTCAATTTTTGCACAAACATGAGATACCTTGCTAATAGGTGTGTTGCACTCTGCTGAGTTTTAGCTGTGTATGGAGTACAGCTATAAGAGTACTGGAACTAGACAGAAAATTCCTTGTAATTTAATCTTAAATTTAGGGACCGTACTTAGAGATTTCACCCTATATATTTCAAGGGCAAAGACAGTAACCAACTTAAATACTGATAGACATATACAGATTCCATAAAATATCAAAGACATTGAAAATAAACCATATCAAAAATTGTGTAGCAAGAATGAATAAAATAAATTCTCTCCCTTTTCCACTTTCTTCTATGGTATTTTATTTTCAGGAGGAGAACAAGGGTTTTTATATCATTCCACTACATTTTGCAACCATATGGTCCAACGGAGAACAGAGTGACTAAGTGGTAGACTTCCAGCCTCAACAATCTGCATTTGAAAAGGAGCAGAAAGGAGCAGATCCATATGTTTTTCTCCTTTTCTTTTTCTTTTTTTTTTTTTTTTTTTTTTTTTTTTTTTTTTTTTTTTTTTTTTTTTGTGTCCTATACCAGTTGCTACACACTTGTCTTTTTTGCATAAGACACAGCATTTGAGGGAGCACTTTGTACACTGAGACAGTTTAAATTCCTCATAGTACAGGTAGCTTAGAGTCTACTTATTAAAAAGAGCCTTTCCAAGAAGTTAATCTACTGTCTTAGCTTTCACCAGGAGCTTTTGGATTTATGCACACTGTATAATTGGAGAACATTTATATACAATTAGAGTACATACGGACAGGTAAGTCTAATACAAATTGGTTTCCTAAGTGGGATGTATCTTTTTGCAGTAAACTAGTGCCAAGATTGTTGCAGTCTAATATTCTTTACAGGTCTAGTTTCTGAAATTGATCACTACCTGTTGTTGAGACCCATTAAAAGTCAGTGTCAGTCGCATGGAGATTTGTGATCTTTTCTTTATCATTAACCTCTGTGTCACTTAAAACACTGAAAAAGACTAGGTTCTGGACCAGCTGTTTCCACTGATGAGGTAAAATCTTCTTTCTTGAGTTGAAAGAGTAATAAATACAAGATCTACTATTTATATGTGCTAGTTGTTTTATGCATATACCACTCATATCCACTTTGTACAGAAAATCCTTGCAGCAAAGTAAAAATACCAGACAAGAGGTGAGGCTGTTTATGCAATATGCTCTAACAAATGAAGTGCATCACTCCTAATATGCTTGATCTCATCCAGTTTTAAAACTTTGGCATAATCAGTACTTCACTATTTGGAGAATATTTAAAGAGGAGGGAGCAGAGAGTACTCAGTTACATTTATTCTCATTTGTATATTGTTTATGGGTCTCACATAACCTTATTACTGTAAAGGGAATAAAATCAGGCGCTGATTTGGCTCACTAGCTACAGTAGCCCTTCTTTTTTGAGAGAAGGCCCCAATTCAATTTCTCGCTGGAATGGATTTTTTGCAAATAAGGATAATCCTTCATTTAGTGTTTACACACTTGGTTACCTCTTAGCATTCTTCCCTGTCATATCAGGTTTTAAAATTTTATTTAAAATTGCCAGAATTCATTTATGCATTAGCTGGTTTTATTATAGTTATGGACGAACTGGCATTCAACAAATTTAGCATTAGGAAAGAACAGTCCTGATTTTATCAGAATGTAACAGAACCCATACCCAATTTTACCTTCATTTTCTTGGGACGTGTTACTGTTGATGCAGAAACATAGCCAGCCAGCACAAAAATGAGGAGATCCCCCTCCTCACCTAAGACAGACACAAACACTCAGGACCCCTAATTCATTTCATCAGAGAATACAAGGAAAAATGGATTGTAGCTAACTACGTGGCTTTCATGAAGTGTACAGAAAGATTCTGCTCACTGCGCGAACTCAAAATTCAAACGTATCAGTTACATTTTAAATAAGAAAGCTAAACAATGTTGATTCTCTTTAATGGAATTTACAAATTGAAATATGCTAGAAAGAAATAAAAGCAGAAGAGAAATTTAAGAGTCAAACCGAAGTGCCAGCATACTACAAATCTTTTAAATAAAATTACGTGATTTGTAGAGTTAAAAGAAGTTTAGACGTTAAAAGAACCTTACTCCAGCTATTTCATTTTAGTTGATGTAAATAAAGCCTATGAAGTCTAATGTCCTCTTTAAATTACTGTTTTTGCCAAAGTCGGCAATCTTAAGCTTCACCCCTGGACCTGAATTTCAGGAAATTTCAGCTTTTTACAATAGCAAAAATACAGCACTGAGGCAGAAGGTGACAGCAGAACCAAAGAGGTGACCTGCTGATCCCCATTTCTGATCACAGCTTAGAACCTGAACAGCCTCATCCTGCATCCCTCTTAATTGGGTTAGCCACAGGGCCAGGGTGAAATCAGGTCTAACGTACGATAACATCAACTGAATAATTATGAATGCACATTAACGAATTATTATCAAGAGGTCAAGACCCACAGGCAAATTAAGAGAAAAATGAAAAAAAGGTCTCTTGACACTGTTCCAAAAGCCTGAGAGTGAGGCAACATTAGTTTATTTTTAAAATCCATCCTCAATAAATAACCCTGTACATCACCATCAGGAACTGATGTGTTTTTCTGACATTGCCTTATACCAAAACACCCATGTATGATACCACATAACAAATACATTGCTTAAAATAAAAGTAAAATCGTGACATTCTAGAAGATAAAATAAAAGTATTGCACAATGGAAGATCATTTGCTTACATGAGTTGGTATTTTGGCTTTTGTTTGTTTTTCCTTTTAGGGATTTTTAATATTGTACAAAAGCACAGAGCATTTAAATACCCTTTCCTCTTAGCCCAGAACAAAAACAACCCTCAACTTGTCATCTGACAATTGACCGAACTGATTTATATCCTATAAAGCAGGATATGCATACACTGTTCCTTCTGATAGCACCTGACTGCACTACTTTAAATCCATTTTACTTCTCACCAAAAGTACTGTCACACTTCAGACAGAGGCTTAATCTGGTGACAATGTCGATGCAAAGTACCACAAGGCTCAAGACTCATGCAGGTAACTAGGCAGTCTTTCAGTTTGGTGATTTTTTTTTACAGAATTGTATGAAATTATTCCTAACCACATTTAGAAGGAACTTGGAAGCTTTGGATCTGAGCTAAAGCAGATATATTTACAGATGGAGAAGAGACTGAATATTCAAACAAGATTATTCTCCCCCTCTTAAACACCATACAAAACCCCAGGCAAAGCTGGGGTTAAACGCATTCTTCTCTATTTGTCTAAGTTTGTTAGTTCAAAAGGAAGAAAGCAATTAGACCTGACTGAAATGAAAAACCTAACTTCGGGGGAATTAATTTCTTCCATCTGAAACTAAATTTTAAAAATTAAGCAACTCAAAATATACAGAAAATATTAACACCCAGAATGAATGTGCCGTCCAGATGAGGACAGTGAAAAATTGTACATCCTCTTAGTCACACAAGTGGTAGCGTGTGAGCAGATAGCCAAAACCACGACCCCAGAAAGGACCAACATACCTCAGGGAAATATGTTTTGATATTCTGAGAACGTGACCTGCTGTCTATGACATCTATATTGGTAATAGACAAATAACACTACCCTTGGTTAGTATATTTTTCTTTTTCAAAATTATGGACATTACTCTCATCAACACTCCTGGGTAGGGACGAGACAGCAGTGGTTTCAGCTGGCAGGCTATGTGCAGAACTGGACAGAAGAAAGCTACGAAAACATCTCTTGGTGCTCTTTAGAGGAACACGAGGCATCAGCTAAAATGCAGTGCCTTACTCTGAAAAAGGTAACTTCTGCCAAGAGGAGCTGACTTTTTTGATAGCATGAGTGGTGCTTATGGAAATATGGACATGCAGATCATACTGATTCTGATGAATACAGCCTAAATACAAAATAAATAATAAAAAAAATCTAAGTAAAAATACCACTGATACTCTCTTAGCTCATCCTTTATGACGGACTGCCCTTGGCAAGGGTACCCAAACTCAGCTTGCTCAAGTATCACCATGATTAGATGCAGCAGCAAGACCAGTTAATGCTTGTTATCAGGTTTCTGGTACAGATATCACAGTTTAGGAGCCAGAGTTCAGGAACCTATACTTTTAAGTACTGGTAAAAATAGCAAGGCACAGTCTGAATGGAGGATACTGGTTAAAGCTTAAGGAAGCCCATCGTTGTAAGGTTTAAAATCCTTAAACTCACCATCAGTGCCAGGAATTTCAAGATGGGCTAGGAAATGTTTTTATTGTTGCAGTTAGTGCCATCTTTATCTTCCTTCCAAAACATTAAGTTTCAATGCCGGTGTATACAAACAAGCCTTACATTCAAATATTCAGTGTTTCTGGCTGAATAATTTCTGGTGTAAAAAAGAGATCTCAGCCTTTCAGTACAGTTTGCTCTCTGACTGTCTTAGGAGATGTAGCCTGAAATTTTATTCTAATGAAAACCTTTCCATGGAGACATTTCTTTTTAAAAATCTAATGCTATCAGATATTTTATCAAGCACAATATATTCAACCACTTCTTGCCTGGAAAACTTAATGAATTCATGCTCTGTGTCCGTGTCCAAAATTTGTGACATTTTACCTATGACATTTTAACATGATTCAAACAATACAGCAATCCTATGATGGCTGCAGTTATACGTGTAGTTAAAAAAACCTGCTTGCACCAGTACAGATTGTTCTCATTTGTAACTGTTCTAATTTATAGAGTTGTGAGGTCAATGAACCCACTCTAGGAAATATATTGCTTTGCCTAAAAAAAAGTTAAAAATCTCCTCCTTCCCAAAGTATTTTCCCTATTCTGAAAAGCCTACATGTATTGTCTTGACAAAAGCACACTATTTCAGTTAAATTGAGATTTTCAAAGAATTAGACTGCTAGAATATTTCTCTGCAAGTCACTTCCAAAATATGCTTCATACTTATTACACAGCACCCCCAATTTTATTTCTGCTTTTAACAAAACCTGTTAAACCAGTAAGTTTTACATAATAATAAAGCCATGTTCAGAGCTCTTGCTAAAGAACAGGTTCTCCAAATAAAGTCTAGAAAAGTTACAGAGTTCAATGTTAAATTTATATTTGTAAAGTTAAAAACAGAAAAAACCCCAACCCGCTGCTAATATAATGTTCTTAACACAGAAGTATTTGCACAAAACAAACATAAAACTCTTCTATATTCAAGATATACCAGTGAACTCAAATGGCCTTTTTACCACATAAGGAGCAAGCTTTAAACATATGGCAATTACTACAAGGCACTGAGGATGCCTTGTTTTGTCCAGCTGCTTAGAGCAGAAAAACTTAAGTGAATACTAATGGTTTATCCGTGGATTACTTAGGGACACCACATGTCCCTAAGGACCTATTTATACATAGGAAAACTTCCCTGAGAAGAGGGGGGAAACCTTCGTTAGAACACTGCATATACCTACTGAGAAAGGTAAATCAATGTAACTACCATGGTTGTGGCTGCATCATCTTTAAGGCATTTTATACCAAAGAAGCTCTGAGGAAAGGTTTGACTTTAATACCCTTAGATCACAACGCTATCCAAACAAGTCTAATCAATGTAACTCAAAATTCGCCGATTTTTTAGTTACAAAAGTCTGAGGTTTTGCTTATACCATGTTTAAGTACCCTAAACCCTTTTTTTTTTACCTAATTCAGTCCAAAACAAGAAAAAAAACCCACCAGCCTCAGACATGAGGCAAAAATGTACAGCTTTGGAAGTCTTTCTTCCACAATGAGGTAGAATACAGACCTGTTTATAGTTAATTTAGAGGTAAACAGTTACTTAAATCTCTTTTTAATTATTCACCTTAATTACCAGTAATTAATATAAAAATATTTTAATTAATGGTAATGATTTAGAAATTACATCAGCTTCTTAATGGAAATGAAGGTACACGTTTAAAAAAATCATTTGGCATTTGCTACTTCTGTTACTATAATACCTTAAGTAAACATAGGTTTTTTTTTCCTCCTGAGCCAGCTGGTGCATCAGCTATTCCAACACCTTAAAAATTAGGAAAAAATTACTGACCCTTTAGAATTGTTTAATATTCACCATTATGAAAAATGTTGAAATAATGTAGTGCGAGCATGATCTCTTTGTACCCACAGCTATCTAAGGAATAATACTGGGAAGACAGAAGTTTGGCTGTGCTTTAATAAAGAAAGCAAATTAGGAGAGTTATGCACTGGGATATCTGAATCTCAGTGGCAGCTGCCATATTAAAAAAACCTCACTGTCGCAGTCCAAGATTTGTTTGTACTGTTAGAAATGCCAGCAAGACATCCACAGCACATTATGGTCTTAATGAGTAGAAAAAGGGATCTAAAAGACAAATAGATATATACGGGAAGGGGAGCGCAAGAAGGATTTACCTACACAAACAGCTCAAGGTGTCAACAGAGTACCTATGGCTCTAAGGTTTAAAAAGCTGACAAACATTCGTTGTAAATTCATTTCAACATAAAAAGCTAAGAAACTTGAGAGAGGGCCTTTCTTTGGGAGGGGAGAAGTTGCTGCATGGAAAGAAGGTTGTCTTTACGTTACTGTTAAGACAATGACAGCAGAGCTGCCAATAACTGATATGCCAAAAGATGTAACCTAAAGATATGCAAACTTTTCACTTCCCTGGCAAACATAACACTGTTTTGCAGTCATACTGCCTGTGCATATGCCAGCAGAGGGAAAGAGTAGTCCCTCTACTGCTGCATTTATGCCCCCAAGAACAGCCTGAACTAAAACTTAATAAGGCTCACATCATATCTGTTGGTACTCCCCTTTCCCTCCCCCCACCCCCAAAAGATATATCCATCTAAACAAAAAGATAAAAAAAACATGAACAGAAATAGTATGAGACCTATAAGGAACAGAAGAGATAATGTTCACGATCTGATCTACATGTACGCTTGATCCCACGCCACCCACTGGTAAGTGTCCACATTTCTAAGGATTTCAGGAGAAGTAGGAGCTAGGAAATGGACAGGATCTATTTATCAAAGGATCATTGAGTACAATTCAGAGAACATGCACTGTTACACAAAAGCAATTCAAATGCAATGGATATTTTAGACAAAACAAGTTTTACTCCGAGCAGGTTATTTTTGCTAGTTCCAAGCTTTCAGTGATATAATGAAATACACATTAGGGATGATCTCAGCACCGTATATAAACATCTGAAGGGAGGATGTAAAAAAGATAAAACCAGGCTCTTTTCAGTGGTGTCCAGTGAACCAGGGGCAATGGGCACAATCTGAAACACAGAAGGTGACGTCTGAACATAAGAAATATTTTTATTGTGAGGGTGACACAGGCTCCCCACAGAGGCTGTGGAGTCTCCATCCTTGGAGATATTCAAAAAGACATGGTCCTGGCCAACCAGCTCCAAGTGGGGTTGGATCAGATGACCTCCAGAGGTCCCTTCCAACCTCAACCGGTCTGTGCTTCTGTGATATCACAGCCACTGTGAGGATAATATACGCTGAATACCATCTACCATTTACATTACGAGGCGCACATCTACCCTCTCTGGCAAAAAGGATTCATGAGACATTAGATTCAGAAACTCATGTAAAAGTCAAATCTGAAAGTAAATTTAGTAACTGTTATCCTTTTCCTTTATGGCTGCTGTCACTCAAGCTGGAGAAGCCCACTTTACGCTGCACATTAAAGGGCAGTTTTCTTTCACAATAATGACTTCAAGTGTTACATAACAATGAAGCCATTTTCCCTCTTTCCAATAATTGGTAATTTTTTTCCACCTTTTAAGACACTTTATAACGTGCATTCTCACTGAAAACACACATGCTGCAATAAATGTTATAAATTTTGCATAGATATCTCACAGCTTCTAATAGAATTAGAAGTTAAATTATACTTTCTTGTCCTTTTAACATGACAGCAAAACCTATGTTATTTTTTCACCACAGAGGCAAAACTGTTTCCTTTGCAAAGCTTATTTTACATCAAAGAATTGCTGTTCCTGTCTTTTGGCATGGATGGAATGATTTTCTTCCCAGATAAAGTATGCATTTTTTTTTTCATTTACTCAAGATACAAAAGTTAAAACTGATGTCCAATGTAGTGAAATTTGTCTTATGGGATATTGGAAAAAGAAATGAAAGAGGTAGCCAAAAGCCCGAATAAGTCTGCATCAAGTCTTCTGAATCCTCCCAACTCTTCTCTTCAGATGGAGCTTAGCACTTTGGAGGCCAGCCTCAATGGCGGTGTCACTGTGCAAGGCAGGGGCAAGAGGGAGGCTGTCCTTTAAAGGGCTCAGTGTAAAGCAAGACTCAAGCCAAAGAAAGAAGTGGAGAAGAAAGAATAAAATGGTTATGCAATAACCAACAGTCACCAAATGTTGAGCTTTCTTACTCCTAAAGAAAGTGCCACAGTATCTTAAACAGGGCACAGGAACATTTGGAGCAGCCTCCTCAGGGTGCATCTGGATTTGGCAGAATCTATCATATCGTCAAAGGAAACACATTTTTTAAGATAGAAATGTAAGCATTATTTTGGTTTTTTCTGATATTCATATTACAAAAAGCAATGAAGACACTGGCTGATCAATGTCAGGATCAGATCTGCAGATCCGCCCCATGATCATTCTTAGGAAAGTTCCACCAATAATTCTGGATTCTGGGTCAGCTCAGCACTCTATTTATTTATGCTGATGCCCTGCACCAAGTCACTACAAGCAACGGGGGGACAATAAGGAAGAGCAGATGACACAGACTCCTTAAGAGAATGGCACCTGTGGAACTACAGTAAAAATATTAAAAATATTGGCCTCTTTGGTCAGGCCAATTAGTAATAGATTCTGCTTTGCTGTGATGTAAAAATATTCCTTTCTGTGTCAGATTTTGTTATTGGAAGCTGTTCAAGCTTATGGATATGACAGATAGAAGTTTTGTGTCTAGTTTAGCACGAACTGGGCATGAACTGCAAACACCACTAGGAGACAGGACTTACTATCATAATATGATCCTGAACTATGAGTCTCAGCAGTTCATATTCAGCGGGGCTGTCACCATCAGATCAGGCCATGAGAAAAACAGGTACACAAGAGTACATTTGTCTGGGTATCAGGTAGGGAGAGGACCAGAATATGCCTGATTTCTCTCTAGCATCCTGGCACAGCTGGACTTGGGCTACACAACAGAATAACATTCCCTCACTCTCAAAAATCACTAGTTCACTAGAAAAAAAAAATAATCAGTCTTATGATTAAGTGTGATGGCTTAATATAACTAATGCAGAAGGATTTCCTGAATCTGTGGGAAACCCTGGAAAAAATAGTTCCGACAACTCTTTTTCTCTGCACTGGTCTTCTCAAAACAGCATTAACATCAGTGCCCAGTAGTGGTAATTTAGATGTCAGAATTGAGACGTTTTTCATTACTTATTAGAAAGAAGCCCATATATTGAATATGTATAATTTCCTGTAAGTACTACTTTTGTTGGCCAAATGCAGGGAAGTGAAGCTATTTTTGTACTAAGACATTCATTAGCAGGAACCCAACAATAAATGGTTGCCTCGCATTTGTTAGTTTGACCGAGGACCATTCATTAAGATGGTAACTTTCCCATGCACAGTATTCAATAGAAGTATTGTAACACACAGTGTTTATCATGTGTTGGTCAAGATATATCAAAAACATTTTTATCCTCTCAGCACTCATGCAATTTTGGAGAGACAAATACGTATGTCATCCAGTCTCAAGTATTCAATCACATTTCTAGTATCTCCCCAGCTTGTGAATCAGACCACGCTTTATCACATAGCACTCCACTGGGTGGAGTTTATTTTGCAGTTTAGCCGTAAAGGAAAAATTGATGTTTTGTAACCTGCTTGCTATACTACCCCAGCAATGGTAACCAGCGTTGGGGAGAAGATGACTCAGCAGCAGTAGGGGCCAGATAATTGCAGAGGTGCTGCTTGTCCCTATCTCTTTCAGTCAGCCTTGCTCCAATGCAGAGAGTGGTTCTTTCTTTCTCTGTCACTGGGCCAGGACACAAGTAATGAATTCAAAGAAAATACGCGAGCTGAAATGAGCAGCGGTGAGAGGCAGCGCACTGTGGAATGTAGTTTCACAAAGATATATTAAAAAAAAAAGATCAATAGTAAACTGCCTTTTTATTTGATGTTACTGAAAATATCTGCAAAGTTTATATTCATTAAAAAAACCAACCACCCTATTTAAATAACTATTAAATGGAGTTAGGAAGCTGAGAACTCAAAGAAAATGACTGTATTAAGGAGCTTTCCCTTCCTAGGAAATATGAAAGTATCAAATTCAAACTACTACACTATTGTCTATTAGGGAGAGCACTTAAACTATCTATGAACTGTTATTTGTCAGTCACTGGAAGGCACTTGGAAGACACTAGCACTTTTTCATGCAGAACTGTGATGTACCACACAGCCTATACTGACAAGCTCTCTAACGACAAGCTTTTCATGGTGTCAGAGAAAAAAATTCAGCAAACGTCCATTTCTTTGTTAGTTTTAAGACGAAAAGCAAGAGATGAAAGTAGTATCCCTAATACAACAAATGATGAAAGAGCAGTTCACTGGCAGAGAACAATTTAACAAAGCCCGTGAGCTCAGGAGGCTCCTCTGGAGCACAGAGGGCAGGGACAGCAAAGGGACCACATCCACCACCAGCTGAATAAAATCCATATATTCTGTCAGTGCCAAAAAACTAAGTCTCATCTCAGCTGCAGGGAGCAAAATCAGATCCAAATATAACTCCTCATGTCTAAAAAGGTCTGAAAAAATATTTTGAGCTATAAGGAACACTTGAAAACTATACAAGAAGCTGTGCAAAACACTTTTGGCGCTTGTAATTGAGGATACACTGAAAACTCAACCAGTAATACCAAGGACACAATGTGAGAATTACCAGATGGTAATAAGTCATGAGTCCTTGCTGTAGCCTCACCACAGCACCTGTGGCTGAGTATGGAGACCTAAAGTCATATTACTTCACTTCAGTCTTACTCTGGTTAAAATTTGTATTACGACAAATAGATACCAAGTCAAATGTTATCGTCTTCTATACCAGGAGCACGTCACAGAATCAGTTACACTGAAAAAGTGGGCTCTATGTGTATAGCTTGGGGTATACTAGTTTGCAGAACCAGACCTTCCAGTTGAAGATATGTATTTTCCTTTTTAATTATAGAGTTAACGATGTGAATGTTTACACTGGTACCACTCAAAAAAAGAACCGTACATGTGACTGCTATAATCAGGGGGTCTTGTGGTGGTTTGTTGTTTGTTTTTTTTTTTTTTTTTTTTATACTGAATCATTTGGGGCTTTCTGATGTGTTGCATTGTCTGAAAAATAACTGGTGCTTTGCTTCGCATTTACAGTATTGTATTTAACATATATTTTTAAAAAACTTCCATCCAGCTACCGAAATTAGTTTGTAAATAAATATTTCACTTTTGGGCAAAGGAAGAAAACTCTTTTGCATTGGAGCCGTACCGAGCTCTTAGCACCTCTCTGGAGCCACGTGTGTGATCCAACCCAGCTTTTTTTTTTTTTTTTTTTCTGGAAAGAGGAATACCTTAATTATCTGAATCATGGCAAATTGCAGCATTATATGTATATGAAATAAATATTTTTAAAACCAACAAAAGTTATAAACAATGTGAAAGTAATGACAAAAATTGTTGAGCTATTTGAAGAAAGTTGCTGGCAGGCTTGTAGGTGGTCCACATAAGACTCCCACACTTCCATCTTTCCAGATATGCTTTTGCGCTTGATTAATTGGGGAAACTAGGGAGAGGTGATATTTTGCAGTGACTGATGTTTCCTTATAATTAAATCAATCTGGTATATATCTCCCAGAAAGTATTAGGTCATGAAATGTTCATAAAACACCAACCTAAGTGTCATCTGGAAAATTACAAATTTAATATTTAGATGGATGTCTTTGGTAAAAATAAAAACAGTGGGCTCTTTAATTTGATAGAAATGTAGTATCATAAATTTAGTCTGAGCATCATATATTAAAATAATACTATGCAAATAGGCATGACAGTTAAATAAGGTTTTAGAATAAGACTGTTTAAATGAGTAAGTAATATTTTAAAATGTCAGTCAACACACCATGAAAAAAGAAAGCTCAATTTAATTAGGTTGGTCATTTGTGGCTTAGGTAGGAAAAGGATTAGCATGTAGAGTAAGTTAAGGCTGCCCAAAGCTTTGTGTGGATTTTACACAGGTATTCACTTTCATCTCAATGAAAGAATTAGTGTAACAAATGCTGGCTTACATGGTGCTTTACTGCTTATGGCACAAGAGAGCTCCTCAACAAACTTGCTGTGTTGCCTTGTAAAGGTCAGGCACAGTTTACAGAGAATTGAAAAAAAAATCTTAAAAAATAATGGCTTTTCTGACACATCTCTGGTATGGTGGTACAGAAAAGCTTTTTTATAGTTTGTTTTAAAGTGTCGACTTTATTTTGACTAATTCCTCTCTAAAGGGAAAATAATTGCAGTACCAGTAGAGAAGATGTCTATCAGCAGTCACTGGCATAATCCAGTGGGATTGGAAGGGCAAGATAGAGGGTTTGGGATAATAGACTAACTTACATTATTTTTTTTCAAATGTGCACAAGAGTCAAGTGACTGACAGTGATGTTTTCAGCCTGACGTAACTTGCCTACTGCAATGCATTGAAGAAAGCCGGGTAGATACAAAGCACGTGCTGTGAGGACCACACTTTTGCCTAGCATTAATGCAGAGAGATTTCTCCACAATGCTGAAAAATAAAAGGGGCTTAGTACATATTTCAAGCTTCCCCAGCTGGAATTATTTTCTGTCTCCCTGGAAGATGGACCAGAAAGCGAGAAGAGAGGCCACAAGGGCTAGGAGGATGCCAAATCTGCATGTCATCTTCACGACCACAGGACTGAGATGAACAGTATGTATTTATAAAACAAACCGACTGTTGCATAGCACATTCACGACAATAAGTGTGCCCATACTGAAAATATTGCACTTCAAAGTCCTGAGGACTGCCTGCCCAAACTGCTGGAACAGCACACTCACTGTTCTCAACTACTGTGCTCCACTCAAATTCCACAGGAAAAGAATAATAACAGAATTTCTTTCCTTTGGGGACAAAGTAACCAGAACCTTAAGTGCAATTTTCATAGCCATGCATTATTTAAAAACTAAAACAGACAAATCCTATTATTTGATACTCTTTGAAAGATATTTTACTTTTCTCTTTTGTACTTTTATATGCAAGTACCTTCTCAAATCTTCTGAAAGCTGGGATTTTTTGAACCAATCTGGAAATTAGAAAATTCTTCCACTACAAGTTTCTAGCTACTTTCTTTTCAAAACTATTCTAAAATATGCTAATACAATAAAGAAGCAGCTGCACTCTGCTCATTCAATGCAAATGATCAGATTGTGTATATTTATCATATTATTGGCCTTGTATTTGCCAAAAAATGTAGGCCTACATAAAATGCAGACAATCAGATACAGACAGTGTGTTTAGAAATATGCCATACTGGAACTTTTTATAATAGGGGGTTTTATCCTGGAGTTATGAGGATTTCTTGGGAGACAATAAAGAGACTTATTTATTTTTTTTTAAGTCTCCAAAATGAAGAACACTATTTAGCAGATACTGAAAAAACTGAAAAGTTTGAAAATTTATTTGTCTACTTAATACAAGGAACATAAAAATTCCAAACCAAAATGGCACAGGTGTGAAAGTCATCATTTCCAAAAGTGAGCGTGCCGAAGGAAGCCACTGTGTCTAGCAGAGGACGTGTTAAGTGCTGTCATTACAATATACACTTACATATGTGCTCAATACCACAGAAAGCCTCTCAAAATCTATAGCGTGGCAAGTTTCAGTCTTCTGCAAAACCTAAGCCTCTCACATAACAAACCTGGCTGACAAACACTGTGATATATGAGAGAGGAAAGACTCTCATTCCCCAGTAGCACAACCGGTGAAACTCAGCAGTGCTTAGACAAAAAGCCCTCCAAAACTTGACACAACTACACATTCAAATCAAACAGCAATCTCCCATTTTAGGATGCAAACCAAGCCTGACAGATCTCCTACCACCTGTCTGTCCAGCACAATAATTTTTCATTGACTTTACATGCAGGAGCCGGGCTGGTGAGACTAATATTCTCAAATGCACATCCCTCCTTGTCTCATTCCACATCAATGGCACTGAATTCAGGTGTTTCTGTGGCTTTAAAGACTGCTCCAAGCTTGCTTTGAGCTTCTATAATTCCAACCCTTTAGCGCACACGTAGTTAGTTATATACCTATGGTTGTATTATCCAGGTTGGTGCTGGTCTCTTCTCACAGCTAATTAGTGATAGAACAAGAGGGAATGGCTTCAAGCTGCAACAGGGTAGGTTTAGACTGGACATTAGGAAAATGTTCTTCACAGAAAGAGTGGTCAGACACTGGAATAGGCTGCCCAGGGAGGTGGTTGAGTCACCATCCCTGAATGTGTTTAAGAGTTGTTTAGATGTGGTGTTGGGGGATACGCTGTAGGTGAGAATTTCATACAGTAGGGTTGATGGCTGGACTTGATGATCCCAAGGGTATTTTCCAACCTGAATGATTCTATAATTCTATGATCCTGTGCATACTACCAGGTTAAAATACCAGTCCTTAAAATATAAAGTTAAAAATATCTTTAAAGAATTGGAAGTCTAGTCTGCTATGTTTTTCTTGTGTATACTGCAAATAATGGAGATAAGTGAATTAAGTTTGCACAAACCTTTGAATTACTTTTCTCTGTTACAAACAGCAAGTAGAAATACATATATACATAGCCACATGTATATAAATAGATAAAACTAGGTATATAATTTCCATCTACTCCAAAATCTTGAACAAACAAACAAACAAGCTTACCCGTGCCAATGTCAGTGTTCCTTGTTTACACTCAATGCAGCGGACCCTCAGTTTCCCAGGTTTCACAGCTTGGCAGAAATTTTTGCAAAAAACATAAAAACTGTTGTAGGTAGCTGCACCTGTCAGGAAGAAAAGATAAGAAAAGAAAACAAAAGCATTTGATGTATACTGAAAATCAGTAACAAACTGTAATGAAAGGTTTCTATTTGACTTTATAAGTAATAAGTAAAAAACCAAATTTACTAATATTAAGGCCTGACAATAGCATTGAGATCATCTTATCTTGCCGGCTCTAGTTCTTAGCACATTTTAGTAAGTCCTGCTTCTTGATCAACACTTGTAGGTGAACTACACCATAACCCCCAGAAAATACATCCTGTCTTGAGTTAGAGCTTACTACCGATAAGCACGAATTGTAATCTTTGGCAAGTGATGTATGAGATTAATTACCCCAGCTCTCCATAATTTGCATCCTGCTTCTAGTCTAAATTTGTTTAGCTGCAAGTTTTAGTGAGTTCACATTGCATGAAAATTTCCTTGGATGAAGTTTAAAAGATTAGTTTGACTGATATCACAGCAAGAAAACAAATATTTAATTTAGTAAATTTAGTTTTATTCCTGGAAGACCAAGAACCATTTCTTTATTCTTGCTGGCAGCAGTATACCCAGCAAAGTTTGTAAACTGCTGCCAAGATATTAGGCCAAGTAAATTTTCAAGGAAAATGAAATGAAACACATTCTGTTCTGTGCAACTATGGAACAGAGGAGGATATGCAGAGAATTGTGTAAGCCTGGGGCAATGCTAATGAATTTGATTTCACATGCAATCCTGATCACCATTTTGAGTAAACCACTTCTTAGGATGGCTATTGCTATTCCTCAGAAAATGATGGAAGATTCATAATATTGACTTAATCTATACTAACCATCTCCAAGTTCAGAGACTCAAGCTTGTTATCAGAAGTTGAACTGAGACCAGAAGAAAGTTTTTACCAGATTTTTCCCAATCTCAGGAGGAATGGTTGTGGAGATTTGACCCATTTACAGTGGTGAACTTTAGAATCGAAAGCAGTCTTTTAGATCTGAAGTTAGTCACTGTCTTCGTCCCCGATCTCCTACTTCTCCCTGCATTTATCAGCAATATACTTTCTATGTATATTTGAATCCTAAGGTTACCACAGTAAATATGAACAGAAACAATATTTTCAAACTGACTGACTTGCTCGATTTTTACATGTTCTTCATGTGCTAAGGGTAAGACCCTCTGTTCTGCCAGTGAAAATGCCTACCAATTTTATGTTACACCTATTCATAGGTGTCCCAGCATGCATGTGCAACTAGTTTCCAAAACTCAACTTCAGGGAATTACATTGTCCAAAAAACCTTTTTTCTAAGAAAAAAGATGTAGATGTCTTCAAAGATGTACACTGCTGAAAGACGACATTTTATAACACATGGTAAAAATAAGCACACCAAAGTTTTTCAAATTTTTAGAAAGATATGCTACGTAAGACAGTGATGTCTCCAATACTAATTTTAGTCAACTGATCTATCAAGTGCTTTCATTATGCTTCCCTGGGGAATATTAATCACCATAGAACATAAAGCATAACAGAATTTCAACGGATACATTTTTTGGGAAAAATTAACACACATCCATACATTCACACACATAACAAACCTTTCATATGAATAAGTGCAACTCAAAATCTTGAGAGCACACTTCTCAAATCACTCTCTACCATAGTTCTGAGATGAAATTAGTTCAATTAAAATAAAAAAGGCATATGCTGAGCTATTTAATAGATGGTACAAGGCGATTCCAAATTCAATATGAAAAAATTTTGGACATTTGGATCTCTATACTGGCATATTTTGCTTGAGGATCCTAACACTAGGACTGAGAGTATGTCTGAATGAAACTCCATTGGATTTAGAATCCACAACAAAAATCTAAAATATGGTATTGCAAATGAGAAGGAATACACTTGCAAATGATTGAATTTTACTTTTGGCAGTTCCTCTATGCAGGATCAGAAGGTGAATCAATAAACCAAAAGGGCAGTACCAGTAGTACAATTCAAAGGAAATACTACATGATTTAAGCAAGCAAGAATGCTATTGCTAATAGAGGCCCACAATAAACAAGATGATTTTAGCCACTTTCTTCTGACTCTGTCTCAAGTTTAAGAAGTGAGACCAGAGCCCTTTACTTATTTTGGCATTGCCAGTCCTCTCCAATTGCTCCGATTGGGTGGTCTAATGAGATTAATGAGACTGTTGCTTCTATTCACATGCAGAAGCACTTATCCTGAGTAGATCTGTGATGCCACTACTCATGATCCTAATACAGACCTACTCTCCAGAGGGATTCCTGCCATGACTCTAATGAAACCCTTCCAGTCAAACAGAATCATCTTACTGAGTACATGAGCCCCTACAGAATAAAATATTTTGTTAATTGGGCCGATACCTTTCTTGATCCAGTCCTCCACTCCCTGATGTCTTGTGTCCCTGTCTCACATTTTATACTAAGTTTATTTCAAGCAGTAAACTACTTGAGGCAGGAATCATGCTTTCTGCCTGCTTTGTGTTCTAGGCTCATTCCATCTGCATCCAAAGATAGAATTATATTATTGATAATACTCTGCATAATATTCACAGGATAGTATGGCATAAATCAGCATGACTGAATACTGCAGTAAAAAATAGCAGTCATAGGAGAGGCCTAAAATGAGACATATTGCTGATTTACTACAGAGGATAAATCTTATGCATTAGCTTGATATTTACTCCGTACACAAATAGACTAAGTTAACTCAATATTCATTTTTCTTAGCACTTTCCTTTTTTTTCTTTTTCATGAATATAAAAAGTACCCCCAAACACATCCCTTATGCACAATTTTGAAACAAAAGAAACAAATTTACAATATAATGAGTTGGAGCAGTTAAGCAGCACAGATCTATTCAGAGACCCAGAATAACTTTTGAAATGTCTGCTATAGCAAAGCTGCTGGAGAGGCACAACATGACAAGTGAAATGTTCTGATTTTAGAAGGAAAGCTTAAAGGGAGATTTTCAGCAATCCAGCCACCATTTTATGTAGATGTGCTGATCTCAGTCTCACAAAGTGCAGTAACATCATTGGGTGTATGTCCTGAACAGCATCAACAGGCGTAATGAAAACTAAATTAAGAAAACATATGCTAAAAGTCAGCACAGGGCACAATACTGTTGGCCAGCACTAAACTCTTTATTGACTTGCTAATGTCATGGTGTATTTTAGAACGGCCCTTGGCTGATACTGCAGCCCTTGAATCCCTTTTCAGAGGAGAACTGAGAGAAACATGAACAAAGAAATCCGCTTTACGCACCAGCTCTGACGTAGCAGCACTAATAAGAACTGTAATTATGGCACCATGCCAATAGACACTACAATTGCTGCAGCACCAACCTCAATGACTTTCCTCATTCAATCATGGCCTATAAGTTTTCATAAAGCTTTCCATTAATAACTTATACTACTGGCACTCGGCAAGAATGTGCAAACGCAGCAAATTACAAGTTAAAAAAAAAATGGAAGTCTCTTTATAAATGCTGATTCTGATAGTGAACATGAGCATGAAAGCCATAAATAAATAAATTAAATTATAAGTCCTAGTCTTCTTCGCAGTTACATCCATTGATGGGAGGAGGAAGACTGAGGGAAAACCAAATGTGCTGTATCTGTACTTCTTTTCTGAGAAGGTAAAGTCACAGCAATCTCAATTTTCAGGTCCATATCCCAAATATTTATCTGTGAGGCAAGGGTCCCGCAATAGTTTCTTTTCACGATCAATGATTCATCTGTTGGTCTGGACACTTTTCTAGCTTTCTCACACCGTCTGGTACATCAGCATATCCTGTAAGTATCATTTACTTTGGGTCTCCACTATTATCCTTAAAGATGGTGTAACAAGGATATGTCATTTTGTTGACAAGCAATTTAATTTCCTGTTAAATGAAACAGATGCCACCAGAAAGTTGACCTTACAAACTTGAGGTTCTCTTAGATCCAAAAGCATTTTTCAGCACGTGATCATAGATTAACTTTTTAAGAAACTGTCTCCACTATGACAAGCTTCAGAAAAATCTTACTTGGGAACACAAAAAAAAAAAGTACTTCATGTTATTCATATGATAAATTAGGAGAAAAATTTCCATCTGTATTGGTAAATTCTTCCCATAACTTGTTTCAACATAGCAAAATTTATTTAATGCATAACTGCCTGATGATGAACTACCGATAACTACTCCCCAGCTACAGGTTAATAGACATGTTCACAGCTACCCTCCTGTATTTTTGTCTATAACTGGACTCCCATTTTTCTCATTATAGTACCATGCTAAATTGTCTAAAACCTTACAAAGGCGAATATGTGATATCTACTGCTTTCTTCTCTCCACATTATCTGGGTTTTTTTGATAAATTCGTGCTGATTTTTACTCTTGTTCTTGGATTCTTTCAGATCCTTGCAAGTGTCAGATTTTTTCTCCAAACGTTTTCAGAACTTTTAGGTTTAAAACGCCTAGTTTTCCACTATTTTTAAAAAAGTCACCAGATTCCCCCCTCAATTCTTTCTATATATTATTTACTTTCTGTGAGTTCTAGAAGTTATTTCAATTGTTCTGAGATTCTATTCAATAAGGAGGACATTTACTTTGAAAGAAGAAAAATTATACTAATGTCTCAAAAAGTAGCAAATTTAGAGTTATCCATGTGGGAGCCAGCAGAAAATAAGTGTGAGTTGTTGGCAATTTTTTCTTTTCCTGTTTTATTTTTTTTTTTGCTTTTAAACTTTAAGTAATGTCTAGTACTGATATTTTCTTAACAAAATTTCCTACCAAAAACTGCAGTAAAACATGAAGGAAGAAACTAATTGATCAAGAACTGCTATTGAATGTTCCAAGACCTTCCAGAATTCAAAGCAGGAGTATGCATAGACTAACCTACTACTCATTACCTCTCTGGTAATGAGATAAGTTATAGCCTCAGGTCATGCTACAGTGGTAGAAATAAATTATTTGATTTGTTATTATCTTTTTATATTAACCATGAAATAACATGACAGAATAGATAAAGTAACATAACATATTAACATAAATTCATCATATCTCCTTTCTAATACCCAGAGATAATTTCTTAAAAAAAATGAGTTTAAATCCTATGTAAACTGAATTGCTCAAACTAAGTCATCAGAGGTGGGGTTATGGAGGTTACAGATCAGTTTTGAAAGTTTAATGTCCTTCAGTGCTGTCATTCAGGAATGGGTGACAGATCAAGAAAAACAACAACAATAATTTTTCTCTAGTGTATTTTGTACTGAATGCACTTCTATGGATGTTTAATAGCTCCTTAAATATATAAAAAATAATTCTGAGCTAGAATCATAAGGAATACTATGTAAGCAACATGGTCTCTTGGTGCTGATGGTGCTGATTGCCACTTTTCCTACCAATGTTCTCATTTGAGTGAAGCTTGCAATTGTTGGAGAAACTTAACGACTTCCCACTTGGAAATATTGACAGTGTGTTTGAGGGCAATACTAGAGCAGGGACATGAGAGAAAGGTCAAGAGAAAAGTGTTGGAGCAAGACAAAGTACCAGGAGACAGAAATATCCTAAGTATTGTAACCCCCTCTACATAAGCTCCCCTGGAAGAATTTTTCCCTGCCACCTCCACCTTGGGCTTATTTATCTGTGTTCTAGAGCGTCTAAGGTCTAGGGCCCACCATCATAACCTTGCCTTGGCCTTCTAATGAAATGACCAAGTTGTGAGAAAGAGCTGTGAAAAAGTTTGTAGAAAGATAAAATGGCAGAGAGAAAGGGTTGTAGAGATGGAGTCACTAGGCCAAGGATTCAAGGGGAAAAAGTAACAATGTGGGTAGTTATAAAATCCCAAGTGAACAAATCAGGGGGTTATTTGGTCTGACGCTGTATGCTGAGAGCCTAAGGATTAATGATTCAAGATACACAGATGACAGGTTTCATGTATTCTCAGTGGTCTCTGTTAAAATCTTTCTCATTGTTTTTGCTATTAATTCAGATTCTGCTTTCCTTTCTAGCGTATTTACTATCTTTACTATTTGTTGACTTAGATCTTCAAATTAGCCATAGAAAAAGAAATGCAGAAAGTCTGAATAAGCCACACTGCAAGTTGTATAAGACCAGACCAACTGCTTCCTCCTGTTTGGTTTCAGAGAAGTATAAAATAAATTACCTCCACCTGAATATCTGAAGTCTGAGACAGAATTTTCCTACTTAAAAGCAGCAGCAGATCTGATAGGCAAAATCTGTTGTTCCATTTTTAAAAGCAGTTTAATGATCATTTATACTTCCAACATCTCCCATCACTTTTAAACAATGTACATTTAACAGAGACCAGGCTAATGTGTATGGCTAATATGTATGAATATATATGTATACTTGTACATATGTGAATTATACATATATATATGTATAATGTAAATGTATGAGTCACACATTTTGTTGGTACATAACTTTAAAAAATTTAGTAAGAACTCAGAAAAAATCACTATTTTGCAGTTTTCACTTTCAAATATCATTAGATAAAGCCATTCATTACAGGCTAGTTTTAGGAAAATACTTGGTGGTTTCCTCTAAAGAGTTCATTTAATTATGCCACTTTTACCAGCCAAAAAGATTTATAAAGATATGAATGCAAAAGGCTGCTTATTTATGATCTATGGTGGGATCTGTCTTCTCATCCCAATGAAACATCCTCTCTCTTTTCTACCTCTTCAAAGCTAATTTCCTAATTTTCTCACAAATATCCCATCACAAAAAGTATGAAAACCGTTCTCTCCCTTGAGTGTTTTATACAAAAAGAGAAAGTAGCTTTCTCTGATGTGAATTCCAGTGTTTTATACTGTCTCCCCATTTAGATTTTTAAGCTACTTAGGTCCTGAATTACCTCTTTTTTTTCCTGTGTTGTTAATGATGAACATGCTGTGGGAGCTTTATACATGTTAGTAATAGCACAGACCAATTATTTTGATATGCATGACTAGTTAATCAGAAAAAATTAGTCATAATGACTACAGACCTGATCCTGAAATCTCTAATCAGTCAAAACACCCATTATCATCCATATGACTGTTTAAGTGAATAACATCTGAATAGGGATATTAGGAGCTAACCTACTGTTTTCATTTGAACTGCATTTTCATATAGATGATAATGATTACTGAGTTTTTCCTTTAACTCAGCTATTTAAAAGAGGACACAGTTACAGGAAGACTTTCAGCAGATGGAAAATTACATAAAGCTAATGCTGTTTCATATTGCATTATATTTACATTTAGACTAGTTGTGATTACTAAAATGTAGACTGACTTTCAGAGACCTTTCGGACCATGTTGGCAATTTGCACACACGTAATGAAAAATACATAGTTAGTTAGTTAGTTAAAAAAAAGTATTTTTCCAACTGTCTTAAATGTAAGGACTTTGCTTGATTCAAAGCAGTAGGAGGAAAAATATCTGCAGTGTAAGACCAGTAGTCTCAAAGTAGTGAAAATTTCCACATAAATCCAAATTATAAAAAAGTGTGGAAGATGGACTTCTTTTTTACTTAAAAAGAGGGAGATGACTTAAAAGATTCCACTCATTTTCCAAAATTACAACTGGTATGTTCTGCCTCTAATCTTTTCTTTTTTAACTGCCCGTCTTTACCTGTAAAGATTTCACAGAGCACATAGCTTTCCTCCCCAGACACATACATGCAGACGCACAAATTTATAAAAGACTTCTACCTGTTGATGATGCTACTTATGCTTTATGATGCCTATCTAATTTAGACCATGAGAACTGCATTTATTTGACAGCTAGATTCATCTAAACTGATCATGCTATATTCTAGTCAGAAAAATGGGCAAACTTTTATGGTTTCAGTCAATTCATCCTAAAGTAGATATGAAAAAATATAAATATATTAGATGAATTGTACCTAAAAGGGTCTGTTTCCGTCTGTTGTGGGGATTTAGGACTACTAGGTCTGGCAGAGATATCTACATTGCAAACATCTAAAATTAGGTGAGATGAATCCCATTTGGTGCTGCTGTACACAAGAACTCATGATAAACAGCTGCGGTATTTTGTGGTATGGGTAACTATACTAAACAGACTAAATCTTAAAAAAAACAATTCCCTTTCTTGAGCCTCAAATACAATTTGCAGAATGTCTCTGGATCTCGGGTAATTAAAGTATATGGAAAACAGCTATTTAGAAAAAAGAAATGGACTTGTCACTGTAACAAGGACTACAAATGAAAGTAAAAATATATTCAGAACAGTTGTAATTTGTTTGAAAAGGGTGTAATGCCTGTGTAGGAGGTGGAATAAACAAAGCACCTGATAAAGACAACAGGGGGGACATTTACCTTTTCAATTCCTCTCTTCTCAGTGAAAAATTCTTGTGTGCAAAAAACCCAGGAGGCTTTTATTAATTAAAAAAATGAAAAAAAGAATAGTATTTTATCTATTTTAAATTTCTGGAATTTGGAATGAGGACAGGAAAAAGACTATTAGGCTTTCTCTTTCAATCTTTATCATGAAAGAGTCTTCAGCTTCCCATTTCTGAGCCCCAGCATCATTTACATACACTTTCTTTCATACTTCACCAAAGTTCTTCCTTTACTAACTTCTGTAATTACCTTTTCCCCTTCTCATTCCCATTCCTGACCTCTATATAAGCTTCACCTTTTTCTTAGTTTTCATAATGTACTCTCCTTCAGTTTGGTCTCTGATGTTCAGACAAAGGAGCAAACTTCAACACTAAAGCTTGCATGGTTCGTAGTAACAAGAAGTAGTGAAGGCAGCAAAAAGAGAAAAAACCAATTGTGATGATTCTGCCAAACAGTAAAACATGGGGGGGGGGGGGGGGGGGGGAAAAAAAACAAAAAAAAA